>NW_026782663.1:0-430000 GCF_031769215.1 Ylistrum balloti | reverse complement strand
CAATAAATATTTTGTTTAGGCAAGCAGACTATAAAATTTATTTTTCATTATCATCGGCGAAGAAATCAGAAATTAACAAAGATGAATATAACATTCATTATCATATTATTATACACTAAATAACGAGACGTCAAAAGCATATTAACTCAAACAATACGAAATGCTGGGGTTGCTGAATGTTGAATCCAGAAATGGAAAATTCACAAAAGAGAAATTGAAAATATTCAAGTTGTCATACAGCTTGTTGGAAAGCTGTTTCCATTTCATTGTAGGAATAGATCGAGGTAAGCGGCTGATGTAGAAGAGTCTGTCATGTCCTTGATTTCCGATTCTGATGAGTATATGCAATAATCATTGTTAATATACAAGACGTCGTCAATAAATCTTAAAGTGAAATTGAAGGACTTCGAACAAGAGCAATTCCTAGATATTGGAAAACCTGTAAAAGATGTCATTCTTCCATAAGATAGATTTGTTTATACTTTTTTCTCTGTACACGTTTTTCAGACAGTCAAGGTCTTGCTTGCGTAATTCTAGAATTAAATTACGAAGAGATTGTGGGGTGTGAAAAATTTTAAGAATCATATAAAAACTGTCTATCAATTGCGTTCTCTTCAATTGAAAGAAGTCTTTATGTTGTCAAGATTCCAGATATATGTATTGTAATATAAACGATGGTATGATGAAGTATACACACAATGAATGATGGATGTCACGTACAAGGAAGAATGTGTATGGTGATTTCCCTGTTGTGTTGACTTGATATCAATTCCTTGCTTTTCACTTCAGATGTATCTTTTTTCATTGTGAATAAAATGGAAATATACTAATTAGTGTTTTGTGTTTTCATCAACATGTGTAAGTGTTACGCCTAGCCGTGAACCTTTCGAGCAGTGTTGAGCACAACCCCCACACAGTCGGAATGTAACAGCTTACTTTGTTTCCTCCATATATAAACTTTTCTGTCAGTACTGATTTCTTTATTTCTTCTTTAACTTCTGGAGCCAATTCATGGCTTTTGGCAGATGTCACTATAGTAGGGTAAGGAACTTTACAAAAGAAAGAAAGACCGGCTAATTATGCTTCCAATTTATAATCATTTAGATTGTTTAATTAATTATAATGCATATAAATAACGTTTTATTGATGACTCCTCTAGCTGTTTACACTAACAAACACCCAAGCTTCTTATCACCATTCTTAGTACTTATCAAATCAGCATTACAGTCGTATTGTGATACTGTTTACTTCATATGTAGAATGAATAATTATGTGTATTTTTATGAACTTTTCCTAATTTTCTAATTTTTTCATAAGAGCATTTTATTCACCATGCACCCCATCATACCCCATTCTAAACTAAAAGGATGCCTTCGTTCTCTTGTTACGAGATCTCTCTTTTCGAAGAAAGGTGAACCGCGGTACAAAAAAAAATGTAATGAATTTTGCAGATGAGTATTTCGTGAGAACGAAATCGATAAAAGATCGTGCTTTTGGTTGACAACATCTTGGTTAAGTTTGGGGGTAACATCTTCCAATAGACTATTGACATCTGTTAAATTTTTAGAATTAAAAAAAAAAAACTCATTTCCAGTCTCATCAAATTTTGATAGAATTAAATCAAACAGATTTCATTACATGTTCCGATAAGTTAACGCAAAGTATGGCTGACAAGAATTTATTTGACGATAACACAAGGGAGGCAACTCATGCACATTACTTTATTCTTACGCTGAAAGTAAAAGGATTGATAACAGTTTTATTTTAAGATTATACATCTAATACGATCTCGACATCTACTAACATTTTTTCTGCTTATGATCCTATATTGGTTCTTGATTGAATAACACTCCAATTATCATGACTATAGTTTTTTCACTAGGAGTTAACACGAGCGCTACGGTTTCGTTGTTTCATTGCATTCATGAAAGACGGAGGAAAAACACAGAATATTTAATAGTGTCTTCAATAATAATAAGTATATTTCACAAGTATCCACGAGTGAAAATTACAAAAATATTGGACACACATGTATTTGTTGCTACTGAAGGCGCTATTAAATATTCTATCTATTACATTTTCACAGACAAACAAAAAGGCCAAATTACTGGCATATTTAGTTGTGTTACTAGTAAACAACTCCTTCATGTTTCTGGTTCTGTGATTTTCATGTACCAAGCCTTGTAGCGTGCCAAGTTGTTACAAATGCTATTGTAATACATTGACACATAGTTTCCAGTCAAGTACATTCCAAATTGTTAAAGAAAGATAGTTGTAAGAAATTGACATGCAATTGACATGCAATATATCGTTTAATATGTCAAACGTAGTTCCAAAACTAGTTTCTAAATGAGATATTTCTCTATATCACACTGGCAAAAATGTAATAAATACGCATTAGCGTTGTAAGTAAATTTCGTTGAGTCATTTCAGCACATAAAAGTTTTTGTCCCAGTGGCTGTGTTTTTATATCTCCAAATTATTGATTATATAACGCACATGAAAGATCCCATAATTATTTTTGATACCACTTATTATACCAATATTCCATGTCTCTTTGGCATGGCAGAAAAAAAATCTATCCTTCAAATTATTATTCCTAGTTGTCAAACTAAAAACTTGCTCTATGTCAAATGAAATGCATTTCTTTCAAGTATACATTCTGTAATAAAGAACTATTGACATATAGTCTAATACATACCGATTTGTGTAACCGACACGTCCCACGTGGCCTCGTGCTCTCATGTGAAAGGACATTAAAGAGCCAAGACTCACATGCACGTTCGATTATGAATGTTGTTGGAATGTACATGTATATATGTTTGTTGGTATATCTGTGTCCTTTACTGTAAACAGAGTTTGATTTGTACAAGCGTTTTGTAAAAAAAAATCACAAAAGTATCATCAAGTCAACGTTAACAAAATTCATACTTAAATTCCATGAAACTATAGGAAAACATGAACAAAAGAAAGATGTACAAGGAGACATCTGAAAGAGTATAATGACATGAAAACCTTGGTCAATCCATAAATATATAGTTTATTCATCATAATCATTATAAAGCTTATATAAGTTAACCTTACTGTTGACGTCAAGTAAACATGTACAGTGCGGTTAGATAAAAGGTGAAATATCCCTTAAAGTATTTCTATGTTTGTGATTTACCTGCATAACTTTTAATTATTGGCAGAATTTTCCCTCAATAATCTTGGATCGAAATGCTTTAGTATTTTCACTAAAAAAAACCCGTACTATACGAATATCTTATTATTATTTTTTGATAGTGCCATAATTATATATCTTTATTTCTTATCGTTACACTTTATAAAACTGGAAATGCCAATTTTAACCACGCATTGTCGCAAGAGTTATCTCTCCTCCAATAAAATCAGGAACTATTTTCCGATTTCTACATTTAATGCTCTTTATTAAATTGGTTTTTTTCTTACTTTAAACACCATAAGTACATGACACACAGTGACATGATCATTGATGCAGCGCTTGAATTCCAGTCCATCCATCACAACTAGACAGTGCTGAAAAATGCCAGATTGTGGCGTAGCTAGGTTTGTTGACCAATCGAAATGTTTATCCGTTTTTTTTCCATCGTGTGAATAATGAAATAGGCCATTAAAATGGCCGTAGGAATTTTTCCTTTACTATTTAACTGTATAAGTTTACAAGAAATAATTAGTTAATGTCCAACTTAATACATTAATCATCCAAAATTTGGTTTCCGGAAGAATTCGTTTCAACCAAGTTATAATTCAGGACTGCTATCGATTTATCTGTCATTCTGGGGTGAGGTAATTATTGGAGATCTACGAGATGGCTCTGAAACAAAATAAAGGATATTCTCGATGATTGTACAAAAGACTGTTTTTGATTATGTTGATTATGTATTAGTAAGCGAAATGTAAGACTTTTATCATCAAACTGAATTCAAACTGATTCCGGTGATGTATGGAGACGATATCTTCGACTCGTCTCTGTGACAAGTTTAAGTAATATGTGAATATATGTAAGCAACCAGGGTGTTGACATAAACAAATAACGATAGTCAGGGCAACATGTGTGAGACATCTTCAATATGTAAAAGGCGTACTTACCTGATATAAGTCCTTCCGTGGATCTCTCACTGGTGTCCACGTTAGGATCGCTACAAAAGGCGATAAGTAAACCAAATGTATCAATGATTCAGCTTTTAGTACATTCATGCGGATGTCATACAAGCTTCTCGTTCAAACTTATTATATGATAAATTTATGTTAATTGATGATTATCTACTATTACTTTCAAAAAATGGTTTAAATGAACAATCTATAAATTGAGTGTTTATACATTTCCCGGTGGCATTATGCATACAACCTGACTGAGAGAAAGGGCCAACTTTTACAAACTGCTGAAGTTTACAGTCTTTAATAGTGTATTGACGTTTTGGCAATGAATGTCGTTTTCTTATTATCACAGATTACTCATGATTCAGCCTGTTTGTTTAAAGAAGAAATACTACCTTCCTAAACCGCTTTCCTCAAGTGGCTGTTGCATTTCTCTCCCGGCACAACATTTTTTCTTTGTTTTGACCATCCATGACACCAAGAGAAGCATCGATATCACTAAGGCAATACACAGAATAAGGAGGAAGTATACACTCCAGGCGGGAAAACCGTCTAACAAAAAACCAAAACGGACACTCAGATCAAAATAACAAGCTAACAAGCGATCACAATGTGTTTTGACAACACACATGATATTGTAAAAGCAGAAATAACTTCATTGAAAACTGAAGATTTTCAAAGATATTTGTGAAAATGCAAACTACACGTGTCCATCAAAGAACTAAATAGGTATTAATGTGTTTCATTATCATCCATGTTGTAATCATAATGCTTCTTACCTGTTGAATAATTCTGTAGTTTCTGCATTACTACAAAAAAGACAATGTGAGAATACACACGTCAATGTACATAAACATGTAGGAAGACTACTAACACTGAGTTTCTATCACTGAGTATTCTGTAGGAAGTGTCCATATACATATAATAATGATTATTATTATCAATAATATTTATACATTATAAGAGTAATGATTATTATCATCAATCATATTTATACATTATAATAATTATTATTTTGTTTTGAGGACTTAATGATTTTCCCCATTTATATCATAAACGTTTAATACATAAAAGCCAAGATTTCCGTTCGCGACTATAAAGAATGTCCATATGATGATCTTTGATTTACATTTACAAAGTGTAGATTTAAGGAAAATTTGATAAATTATTAACTCATTGAGAGGATGTAAATATTCTCCCCTAGAGACTTATACGCATGCAATGCTGTCATACTAATAAACAGTTCTTATGTCAGCTATTATATATCTCAAATCGATAGGTAACTTGGGAAAAAAATGGGTATTTGAATGAATTGACAAGTACCATTATCACATTTGAAGAAGCATTGTGGTGGTCTTTCGCCGGGGGCATTCGATAAGGCGCATAGGTCTTTATTGCAAAATTCACAACGACCATCTAATGTGCAATATTCCTCCAAAATATTGCAGGTTTCTGTTCCACATTTCACCCTGATTTCTTTAGGCAGTTCCTCTGTACCAGTTACCCAAATTCCGAAAAGGAGTGAAATTGCAATATAAACTGCTCGATATCCCTGAAATGCATAATATATAGATATTAGATTGTATATATGTTTATTTACATATTAGCTTCAGGGCCCGTATTCATGAAACCATTCTCATGCTCAAGCATAGATTTGTGCTCAAGTAAACTTTTTCATAATTCACCTAAATAATATAAAATAATACAAATGTCAAATCTAAACATTAAATATAGCTTTGACTTGAAGTCCTTTCAAAATTATTTAAAATCTTTGGCAAAATCAGTCTTACTTATTAATTTTTAACTTGAACAATACATAAAGCTTGAGCACAAAATTCATGCTTTAGCATGAGAATGGTTTAATGAATACGGGCCCTGGTCTCTTTGCTAGTCAGAAAATAACTAAACGACAGTGTTTAGATTTGGAAAAAATGAATCGTTTGTCAGACAAATGACGAGAAGGGGAGTTTTTATGTCGTATGTAATTGGTTACGCTTTATAGCATTTCTGGTTACAGATGCACAGAAGTCAATGGTCTACCTCATTTTGTCAGTTGTAAGACAAAGTGTTTACATCGTGCTGATTATCAAGACGTCTGATTTTCAATGGTTGTGTTTTAACGAATTGGTTACTTCATATTTTGACAACTATAAGTTGGAAAACGTATCGATTATAAGATGTCAGATTTCAGTCGTTACAATTCATTCGACTAACTTTTACTCCAGAACCTTGATATGTTTCCTTGGGGAATCTTTAAAAGTTAAAATGTAAAATTGACTGCACAGTGAGTTTTAGTATTTGAGAATTTGTTTTCGTTGTATCCCTCACCACAACTCTTGGATTTTGATATCTATATCATATCGTTTTGCAGACATAAGACCTGCTTTGTTCAAGGTTGTACAAAAGACACACAAGTGAATAGCACTTTTTCATAAATTAGAGTGAGATACAATAGAGTTAACCCATGAACTAAGCTGCAGCATACAGCTGTTTCGTCCTTAGGACTCCTCAGTGATTATACAATTTTGAAGTCTAGGAGGCACCTAAAAAAATACAAGTTGATCAAAAAAAAAACTCTGCTAAATATTATCTATGAAATCGCTTCAGGTTGTATAGCTTATAGGATCAGGACAGTTCTTGATCAGATAATATGCGAGGATCAAACTGGCTTTATTTTAGGACGCTATATTGGGGAGAATATCAGACTTGTTTATGATATCATGCAATTTGCAGAGGATAGAAACTTGCCTGGAATGCTTTTAATGTTAGATTTTGAGAAAGCTTTTGACTCTGTCTCATGGAAATATGTTGATAGGGTATTTACATTTATTTATTTACATCCTGAGATTCGAAAATGGGTTAAGGTATTACATACTAATGTCTCAGCTACTGTAAACCAGTGGGAGGTGGGGGGGGGTAATCTGTCATCCTTTCTTGCTATCAAAAGAGGCTGTCGTCAAGGCGATCCGATAGCGCCATATATCTTTATTCTCTGTGTAGAAATACTTAAGATTTAGAAACAATGATAGAATTAAGGGTATGGATGTTAAAAAATTCCCAGTTCTTATTACACAATATGCTGATGACACTACTCTTATATTAGACGGCTCAGAAATTTCCTTAAAAGAATCTGTTGTTGAATTGAAGAAGTTTGCAAAAATATCTGGTTTGAAACTTAATGTTGACAACACCCAAGTTATTTGGATTGGGAGTGAAATCTATAGTAACAATACTTTTTTACCTGAATTAAAATTACAGTGGGGGCAAAGTAAATTTACTCTACTAGGAAATGATTTTAGTGTCAATCTGCATGAGATTCCAAAATTAAACTTTGATAAAAAATTGATTAAACTTAAAACACTTATTAAAACTTGGAGTAAAAGATGTCTTACGCCTTTAAGAAAAATAGTTCTGATCAAGTCTCTCCTCATTTCACAACTTAATCATTTATTTATATCTATACCAAACCCGAGTGAACATATATTGCAACATATTAACTCCATTCTCTTCCAATTTATATGGAAAAGTAATATAGATAAAATAAAATGAGATATAATAACTCAAAATTATTATGACGGGGGGCTCAAAATGGTTAATATTAGGATATTTATTGATTCCCTGAAATTAAGTTGGATAAGAAGACTGTTACATATGTCATCAAAGTGGACATCAATTTTCAAATCATTATTTGACTTTAATAAAATGTTAGTATGTGGAAGTGGGTGCATTCAAGATTGTCTAAATAACTGTAAAAATAATTTTTGGAAAGATGTGTTTAAAGCTTGGCTAAGGCTAAATGATTCTGACAGGGTTAAGAAAATGCAAGAAAAGTTCTTTTTAAAAATGCCACTGTGGTATAATAACAATTTCACTATAGGAAAAAAGCCAGTATTTTACAAAGAGTGGTATAACAAAGGTGTAACAATCGTTAATGATTTGGTAAAAGATCAAAATACTTTGTCTTTCTACGCTTTTGGAGAATTTACTGAGATGTACAGAGTTAGAACTAATTTTCTTGAATATCAAGGGATAATTTCGGCCATTACAGCTTACTTACAGAAATCTAATAGTGACTTTGATAAACAAGTAATAATTTATCCATTAGTTCCAATTAATATTGCAGTTTTTATGAATAGGACAAAAGGCTGCAAGGACCTGTATAATTTAATGATTAGTAGATGTGTTACTTCTACCAGCAAAAAAAAAAAAAAAAAAAATGGGAAAAAAATATTTGAAGGTAATGATTTGAATTGGGGCAACACTTATATAACACCTTTTAAAGTTACAACAAACACTAAATTGCAATGGTTTCAATACAGAATAGTACAAAATATTTTAACAACTAATTCTTTCCTGTTCAAATTTGGTGCTACAAACACTCCAATGTGTAATTTATGTAACATGGAAAGGGAAACAATTACTCATATTTTATGGGAGTGTCATGAAACACAGAGTCTACTGCAAAGTTTGGAAACCCTGTTTGATGCTCTCCTTATCCCTGTTTCATTTAATAAACAAAGTTTTATTTTTGGTATCTCTATACGCAATAGAATGGATATAATAAACAAGGTAGACAATGTAATTTTGATTATAATTAAATTTTATATATACAAAACAAGATGCCTGCACAGAGCCTTAAATCTAACAGCTGTAATTGGGTCAATCAGGGAATATTATATATGTCAAAAAAGCATCGGTACTCATGAAGATGAACATTCTAAACAGAAAGTTTTGGACGAATGGAAAAATGACAAAAACTGATAGCATTTTCAGATTTATAGATCTACATGTATTACCTTAAATTAATTGTATCCCTCGAGACATGGATTCTTTCTATCGCAGATCACAAATACTACCAGCCCAGCAAACAACTCTCTCTCTCTCTCTCTCTCTCTCTCTCTCTCTCTCTCTCTCTCTCTCTCTCTCTCTCTCTCTCTCTCTCTCTCTCTCTCTCTCTCTCTCTCTCTCTCTCTCTCTCTCTCTCTCTCTCTCTAAGGATGTGTGTGTGTGTGTGTGTGTAAAATGTTTATGGAAAAGAATCAAGTTTATATATATGTTATTTGTAAAGAATGAATCTTATATTATCTAAAAGTTACATGAAAATGATTATATGGTGATGATATGTATTAGGAGTGTAACAATTGTAGAGCAGTGAAAATAATGTTTGTGCAACAATTATATATGTGTGAAGGATTGTATAGTAATTGTATAAGTATGAAATGAAGATTGTATGAGTGTATGATGAATGTTAAATTGTGATTCAGTGGTGACCAGATTACAAGGGTGATGATGTGGAGTGTGTAAGGATGTTCATTTATGTTGTTTGATGTCTTTAGTATTTATATATTTGAAAAACATGTAAAAAAGGGGGTGGGGGGTGGGAATCAAATTCAGGACGGATAAACTCGTAATTTTCATACATTAGATAATTTTAGAAAAACGTATAGTACACGTGCATTTTTTGAACCGTGCCACTATTCGACTGAATTAAAACGTGGCAAGCTGGTAACGGTAAACCTCAGGGACTTAAAGTCCGCCAGCTTAAACCTAGTTAACAGGCAATCGTTACCAAAGTGATGTCAAGTGGATTACCGATATCAGGGACACCAAAAGTAAAGATGATATTTAAATAATGGCAACGGCCAAAGATCAGTAAAATATGTAAGCATGGGCCATCATGAACTAAAAACCAACAATAGTCAGTGAAGTAACATATGAAAGACGAAGTCTAGAAAAACCTGCTTGTAACTTCGACAACAATTTATGTTTGCAAAGTATTGTTAAAAAGAAACAAAGAAATACGTGGTCACTTACACCGTGATAGCTCATCATCTTTCCTCTTTCCTTTCAGAAAAAAATTGTGCTAGATATTTTTTGGTTTTGTTTTGTAAAAACCGTGGACTAAAATGGTAGTCTTAAAGTTTACTACGCAGTTAAAGTGTATCATTAAACATGTGCAGACTTGTCTTGAACCTACATAGTGGGTGTGGATAAACTACATGTATTAAGGTTTTTCACCATTGATACCTATGTATTTACATAAACGTGTAATGTCAACCGTTGTCTAGCGCTGAGCTTTAATGTAGCTCAAATACAGCATATATAATGCAATACTTTAAGGCTTTAAACAATAGATAAACAAGTTATATAAATACAACTAACGTTGATTTTAAACCACTTTAAATAAATATATCACTTCGTTAGTTCTTAAATTGGTTTAAAGCTAAAACGAGTGTTTTCTTGAGTACATATAATTGCACATACATTTCTTTGTTCCCAGCAATAATCATTTTAAACGTAACCAAACTATAGATGAAAATATTTTGTTTCCCAAACAATAATTAGCAATTACATTTCAGTTTTACGTTTCATATCAAAGCGACCTACTGAAAGGATTGGCATCAACATTCCTTGCACGCTTGAAAGACGGAATTTTCTTCACTGTTACAGCAATTGGAACCAGTCATGGTGTGTACACAAGAATTATGGGTGTTTTTCCTTAAGATTTCCGAACGACCAAAGTTGCCAACTGCAACCTGTAATCATAAAATATAATAATGATTTTGTAAACTAGTTATTCTAATTTGTAAAACGAAATATTTGCGAATCGTCAAAACCTATTTCATTTATATTTCTATCAATACCAGTCCGAATAGCATCTTTCCAACATTCCATATTGCATGCACACAATTAATTATATCCTTGACGATACGGGATCTCTGAATGACATACGAGTTTACCGAGGAAGTTTTATTTCATTTATCATGTTACATATTGTAAAATACTGTTTGGATCAGAACTCCCGCTAATAGCCTATTGAGCATTAACAATAATCGAAGTTAACCTACAAAATAACTCATTTGAACATCCAACTACTGAGCTTTGGGAAAAGAACATTACCTATTTCACTTGTTAATTGATTAGTCGTGAGTCTCATGTTTAAGGGCTTGAATCTTGGCAGACATATTGCATTTTTTTCATATAATCCTCTTAGGTATCTATACACTTTTGTCGGTGATGTATTAGTGCCTCAATGGCACTTTTGAAGAAGTCCTTTTCTTGACCGTTCAGAAAGTCATCCTCTGCATGTATGACGTCACCATCTGACCGAAAGTGAGTACCGAAATGGCCTTTTCTCTATTTTGAAAATAGATGTAAATTTTGATGGAGGGAACTCAGGCGAATGAGGCGGATGCTCAATCAAGTAAAAGCCACAATCGTTAATGGCAGCCATGACATTGTCAGACTTGTGAACAGGGGCATTGTCCTGGTGGAACAACACATCTTTAGTGGATTTTCAGAGGCGCTTCTGTTGAACATTTTCTCTTAATTGCCTGAGAATTCATGCTTAATTAGTGCAATTAATTGCCTTTTGCAGGTAATCCACCATCAGAATACCATTAACATATTTGCCTTCTTTTGCGCTAGCGAATAAGGGTGCTTTCATTGTTTAGGCTGTTGTTTTGCCTCTGTGGTGTAATTATTGGCCCATGTTTCATCCATATTCATAAACTACTGTAGAAAGTTGGCAGGATCTGCCTCTTATATGTTCAGATTAGCACGCGACAAAGACCTCCTGGTGTGCTAAAGATCAACTGCCAGAAGTCTTGGTACCCAACGCGCATTGCAAAATCTTCTGAAAAATGGTATGCGATTTTTCCTTTAAAATCCCAGTTGTACTGGCTATATATCTCTCTTTACCTCGCCTGTCAGCCATAACAATATCATGGACTTTATTTACAGTGACCGGCCTTCCAGGACAGGCAAGGCTCTGCCTGCCAAAGTTAATTTTCACAATTCACCTGAAGTGGCTTCATTCCATAGTGTTGCTACCATATAAGTATGGATATACTTAGGCTCTAGACGTTTCATAAGCAAATATTGAATCACTGCTCTTTCAATGATGTTATCCATTTTGCAAAAGTCACTTGCCTTGTTTACTTTAGAATGCTACCTCTTTAACATAAACTGACCAAATGACATCAGTCTTCGGGTGCATAGCCTTAAATAGCCAGCGAATAGTAGAGCTGAATAAGGACATCCCTACTTAACTTCTTCATTACAAGGTTCACAGCTTTGCAATCAGCTCTCCTGCCTTATCAGCTAGTAACCATTGTGCTTTCAAAACATATGATTATTATTTCGTCATTCAAATGTTCCGTTTTGTAATAAATTTCATTCACATGGAATATCTTACCAGCTTACGAAACAATATGTAGTTTCGATTATAATTCATGAATAGCACCATAACCTCGTTAATATGTTTCGTTCATATTGGCCACTCTCTATCTGTACGAAAGAATATACTCCATTGAGTACAACTTGACACTGTAAATGTGAACAAATATAAGCAAAAATATTAATAACAAGAACAGTTTCAGGACGAATAAAAACTCGATACTTTGTCTTTCTTTACCCTCGCCAAAAGACAGCTTAACAACTGATCAATATGTACAGTGGACGTTGTATATACAGGTTTTCCTTGTGATTAACACATTATTTGTGTTTATGATTACAACTGAGTTACATGGTTCAATTAAGCTTTCCATGCTATACTCTTTAGACAAAATCTTGGAAAGCCATCAAGGCATGTTTTGTTAAAAGTAAAAAAAAAATCTTTTAAATGTGAAAAGAGTTTCTCTAAAGCATCACAGCTGCAACAATGTGACTGGCGTTGCTCTTAACCAGAAAACCTGCACATGATCGGATTTTCTAAAGAACAACAGATACCTCAATAGGAACAGAGTTCCTCTGAAACAGCACAGCTGCCAAAATGTTACTGGCGTTTATGTAAAACAGGACAGCTGTCTCAATGTTACTGGCGTGTATCTAAAATAGAACAGCTGCAAAATAGGAACAGAGTTCCTCTGAAACAGCACAGCTGCCAAAATGTTACTGGCGTTTATGTAAAATAGCACAGCTGCCACAATGTGACTGGCGTTTATCTAAAAAAAGAACAGATGCAACATAGGAACAGAGTTCCTCTGAAACAGCACAGCTGCCAAAATGTTACTGGCGTTTACGTAAAACAGGACAGCTGTCTCAATGTTACTGGCGTGTATCTAAAATAGAACAGCTGCAACATAGGAACAGAGTTCCTCTGAAACAGCACAGCTGCCAAAATGTTACTGGCGTTTATGTAAAATAGCACAGCTGCCACAATGTGACTGGCGTTTATCTAAAATAGAACAGATGCAACATAGGAACAGAGTTCCTCTGAAACAGCACAGCTGCCAAAATGTTACTGGCGTTTATGTAAAATAGCACAGCTGCCACAATGTGACTGGCGTTTATCTAAAAAAGAACAGATGCAACATAGGAACAGAGTTCCTCTGAAACAGCACAGCTGCCAAAATGTTACTGACGTTTATGTAAAACAGGACTGCTGCGTCAATGTTACTTGCGTGTATCTAAAATAGAACAGCTGCGAAAATAGGAACAGAGTTTCTCTGCCACAGCACAGCTGCCACAATGTGACTGGCGTTTATCTAAAATAGAACAGATGCAAAATAGGAACAGAGTTTCTCTGAAACAGCACAGCTGCCAAAATGTTACTGGCGTTTATGTAAAACAGGACTGCTGCGTCAATGTTACTTGCGTGTATCTAAAATAGAACAGCTGCAAAAATAGGAGCAGAGTTTCTCTGCCACAGCACAGCTGCCACAATGTGACTGGCGTTTATCTAAAATAGAACAGATGCAAAATAGGAACAGAGTTTCTCTGAAACAGCACAGCTGCCAAAATGTTACTGGCGTTTATGTAAAACAGGACTGTTGCCTCAATGTTACTGGCGTGTACCTAAAACGGCACAACTACGACACAGAACGGCATCACAATATGACCACATGTAGATACTCACTTCTTGTGAACCATTTTTGTGTGCAGACACTGTCCAAATAAAAATCTTCAACACAATGTAAAAATATTATTCTAAAAAATATAGCCTCACATTGTCCACTTTAACATGGCATGACCAATTTTAGTAAGGGATTTTTTTTTTTTTTAAATTGAGATAAAAGCCATTATTTTGGGATAATCTAGGGAACAAGCATATCAATCATTGCCACACAGCAAAACTGTGTACTGCTTTCTAATAAGGCAAACATATTTGTGTAAATTTCATTAAGACCATCTGAGTGTCTAGAAAATGATATGAGGAACAAAACAATATATTGCTGTTCCATGCATCCCCAATAAACTATTGAATAACACGGACCAATTCTGCTTTCAAACTAGGAATAAAGGGAGGTAATTTGTTCACGATGTAATAGTAACTGATGATGTCACCAGTTTAGCATCTGACATCTTTCTCGAAAGTTGTCAATGATGGTATGACATCAGATATCCTTTAAGGTCTATGTGTACTATGCTTACCGCCTCAACACTTTTGACTAGTTATCAGAATCTGTTCCATCATCCAATATTGTTCGGAAAATACTGTTTTTCCAGCTGTTACTATAGAAATGTCATTTGACAATATCGACATGATTGCATGCTCAATATATGGGAAATACATACACAGAGTAAAAACTGAAGAGAGAATGTATCCAAAATTCAAAAACTAACATTTTCCTTTTGTTTCCATGGATACTGGAATTTGAACTATTTGAATTGCCCTGAAATCCAGTCGTAATATATTCTGAGAACTATTTTATATCGGTTACATAATGTAGAACCATTTTCTAATTGACACCAAACCTTAGTTGTTACTGATTTATGTAAAACAGGACTGCTGCGTCAATGTTACCACCTCTCTTTGGCGTTTATGCAAAAATGAAATCATTTTGACGTTTCAACATGTTTTATGTGTTTATAAGAATGATAAAACTTGAATAAGCATTAAAAAATATTTATTTTTCGATGTACTGTTAGGTAACAGGGACAGTTATTTTTTTCAGTCGTCATAGTGATCTCATCGCTTTGTGTGATATGAAGCTAGGCATGTTTGGTGCTCGTAAGTTTGTCTGTTGGTTCCATTGTTGTATACCTTTTTCTCAGGTGATATGGGCAAAAGTACTTGGATTGACCAATGTTTACATGGCAGGTGTCGTAGATGAAGCGGAAGACGTTTACTCTTCCGAAACACCCGGTCTTACTCCTATTGTATTGTATCATTAGTCTTCATATGAATATTTTATTTCTTTTTATTTTCGCCATATCTTACCCAAGTTTGATTAAATTTTAGTTTGATTATGATTATATTGACATGCTGACATTTCTTGTTGTTTTCCATTGTCAAAATCCAAGTTGGCCTAACGGCAGCCATTTGTTTTATCCACCCTCACATCAGACAGGTACAACAAGGGACCAAGTGAAACCTACCTATGAAGTTTGAAAAAAAGATCAATCTAATGTCATTAAAAAAATCGATAGCAAAGTGCTTATGAATGGACGACATACCTTGGACGTAAGACGATTTTAAAAGCCAAAATCATCAAGTTATTATATATTTACTGTTAAAATCATTGTTAATAAAACAAGTCACCCTATTTGTCCCCTTTTCACTTTTTAAACATTTATACTATCATACGATTTAAAAATCACAGGTGAAAATTTTCAATGCGTCTAAATAAATGTGGTCTAGGTAAACCCAGTTTAATACCATTACACAGCTTGATAGACACATATACAAATAGTATAGATAAAACTAATGTATATACAAAACACATATGCTAATTTTGTCCTCCACGTGTCTGAGGCCGTATAGTGTGATCAAACAAAAGTCCTTTTGTGATGGCTATGTACATCTCAGGAAAAAAAATCTGGATTCATTTTCATTCTATGGTATGATTCATAGTAACTGAACTTTGAAAATTTCCAACTGTGTTTATATATATACCGTAGGCAATCAAGATTTTTAATATACAACACAGCGCTCGGTTAAGGTAAGTATACGTTAAATCGGTTATTGATACATATCAAATACTGTATACATATAATTTTGTTTAAGAGTTTATAGAAATTATTAGAAAAAATGATCGTTCAAAGTAATTGATATCCAATGAAGAGGCAGTATTTATAATTCATATGTGAGATAGATTTGCATTATTGACAGTATTTCATAATCCACCCATCCACTTTTCCCACACAGCAAGATTTTCTTACTATAAATGTATTATATGTTAAGGTAATGGCGTTGCTGGGAACAATTCTTACTCTACTGCTAGTCCTCGTGTTTATACAAGCCGGTGCAAGCTGGGAGACACCAGATAGCATACCAATTCAATGTGGGGAAACAAAATGCAATATATGGACCGAATATTGTCATTTCAAGATGTGCATGAAATGTAACCGAGACGTCTGTAACCAGTTTCTCGGTCTGGGAGGAAGGCCTCTACAGTGTTACTTCTATTGTATGGAAGGTACGAATACCTAAAAACTAAAATACGAGTTTTTTTCAGTTTCTTTATTCACTATTATTTTTATAATTAGATTTCAATATTCTTTTTAATTATAGATAATATTATATGAAACATACATATCACAACTTTATTCTGTCTCTAAATCTCCGCTTTGGTTAGCTGTGTCAGCATATACGCTTGAATTAAAGACGTGTGTAGAAGTGCTCTGTGCAAAATGTAGTTTACCTGAGCTGGTGCATCGTTGTATAATCGCACGTAAAGGATAGTTCATGAATTGGCTCTAAATGGTATTTGCTATAACAGTGTCAGGTAAAAAATAAGCAAAAAAGTCATTACTTTTTATGATCGTTTGTAGATTTATTGAAGAAACGCTTTACTTTCTTTTGATTGGAAATATTACTGCATATCAAAATGTTAACACGAAAGCACAGCAGATAATCAGTTTTGATAAAATGCAAACATAACCGACTTCATTTTAACTTTGACGTTTAAAAGACTAAAAACTAGCATTTCTCAAATTTTATTCTTTCAGTAAAAAAGAAAATGCAGATGACAGGTGAGTAAATAAAAAATACAAACAAACGAAGGAAAAAACCAACAAAAAAAAAACCAAAAAAAACAAAAACAAAAAAAAAAAACAAAAAACAAAAAACAAAAAACGCCATAGAGCTAAGGGATTGAAGGGAACCTGGAGAGAGATGAAAGTAGAACAGGTGTTGAAAAAGTATTGTTAACATTTTTATGGAGATCTGAGATCGGTCAATGATTTTCATATTAATACTTGTTTACGTAAGCATTAAGTGATATGACCATTTATATACTTCTGTTACATATCACCTGTACCTGAAGATGGAACGACGTCCACATATGAGACTTCGATGGGGCCGTTTACTACAACACTAGGTACGATATGACAATTAGTAGTATAAGTCATGACGTTATTGATAAACCAACGAATGATTTGTGACATAGAAGTGAGGTTATTCAAAGAAAACTGCCAAAGACATCAGGACCGTTTATAATTATATGTCTATATGAATTATTAGACAGTATGCTCTGTGGTCAGGAAAAACATTATATCCTGGTTTGGTTATGTATTTACATAGTATTGGCAATTTTTTTTAAAGTGTTCTCTTAAAGGGGCTATTCTGTTGGCTTATAAATCTAACAATGCTTATTATATTTCAATCTTTATGTGTTACGAAGCACAACAGATGATTTCTGAAGATTCCTTGAAGTCTGAGAGTAAGTAGACAAAAGACGAAGTGATAAACATAAAAGTCTCTCGTTAGACAATAATATAATTAATAATTTTGCGATGTCAAAATAAACAAGGAATCATCATATAATACTAAAAAATAATTTCTCTGTCGAGATAAAAATAGCATCATTATCACATTATGAACAGCGTTTCTATGTAGAGATAAAGATGGAATCACAATATTATAATCAGCATTTCATAGTCGAAATAAACTTAACATTACCATTATGTTATAAGCAGCATTTCTATGAAGGAATGAACATGAAATTAGAATATTATAAACAACATTTATATGTTATGATAAAGAAGTGGTTACCTTGTATATTTATAGCTAGGTATTTCTTTCTTATGTAGATGTCAATTCGCAGACGGTGGTATTGGTGATATTACCTATCATAACGTACGTGTGTGGTATTTTCACGGAAATGGTATACCGGGAATGCGCCAGGAAGCGAAATACAAATCGTCGTCAAGGTTTGTTCTTTTGTGTTCGATGTTCTTTACTAAAATGTTTCATGTTTGATAACATGTAAGGACTTTACCAATGAAATATTCAAGTTCATTTGTTAAAACGTCGAAGTAGACAAACAGTTTTGTTTGAGGTTCCAATTCAATTATATTTACCATTAAACTTTTCCTTAAAATATCCTTATATAATATATTTACAGTAAAACTTGCTTGTTTATTTGTAGATAATGTAATTAATCAGGGAAACTTCGGTACAACAGACCGGCAAGATGCTGTTGAGTTGGTTGTTTCAACTAAATAGATGGAACAGCCGTGATCTTGATCAAAAAGAGATGATTCGGTTATGATCTACCACATCATAATTTAACAAACGTCGTACCGCCGCTTCGAATGAAACCATCACTAGTATAACGGAGTGTACAAAATACACAGCAAAACGACAATTAAACACAGTTGTGTGTTAATATAAGTTTTGCATGTAAAGAACAGTTATATGTGTGAATAAGTGAGTTCATGTGTAACGCTTGTTTCAGATTGAGCAGTTACTTCTTAGTTATGAGTGTGAAGAACATTTGTGTGTAAAGAAAGAGTGTTCATAAGGGTGTTGATGCAAGTTACATTGCCTGGTTATATCATGTTTGTGTGTATATGATTATTGTTTCGTCATTCAACTGTTCCTTTTTGTAATAAATTTCATTCATATGAAATATCTTGCCAGCTTACGAAACAATATGTACTGTCAAACTTGAGTATTTCGAACTTCAAGGGACCAAGTCAAAAAGTTATTTGATTAGAATTCATGAATAGCACCATAATCTCGTTAATGTTTCGTTTATATTGGCCACTCTCTATCTGTACGAAAGGATATACTCCATTGAAGAAAGACTCGCTACTTTGTCTTTCTTTACCCTCGCCAAAAGACAGCTTAACAACTGATCAATATGTACAGTGGACGTTGTATATACAGGTTTTCCTTGTGATTAACACATTATTTGTGTTTATGATTACAACTGAGTTACATGGTTCAATTAAGCTTTCCATGCTATACTCTTTAGACAAAATCTTGGAAAGCCATCAAGGCATGTTTTGTTGCAAGTAAAAAATTTATCTTTTAAATGTTAACGGAGTCACTTTAAAACATCACAGCTGCAACAATGAAAAGCTGCCCATGATCGGAGTTTCTAAAGAACAACAGATACCTCAATAGGAACAGAGTTCCTCTGAAACAGCACAGCTGCCAAAATGTTACTGGCGTTTATGTAAAATAGCACAGCTGCCAAAATGTTACTGGCGTTTATCTAAAATGCGTTTATGTAAAAAAAGCACAGCTGCCAAAATGTTACTGGCGTTTATCTAAAAAAAAACAGATGCAGCATAGGAACAGAGTTCCTATGAAACAGCACAGCTGCCAAAATGTTACTGACGTTTATGTAAAACAGGACTGCTGCGTCAATGTTACTTGCGTGTATCTAAAATAGAACAGCTGCAAAAATAGGAACAGAGTTTCTTTGCCACAGCACAGCTGCCACAATGTGACTGGCGTTTATCTAAAATAGAACAGATTTCTCTGAAACAGCACAGCTGCCAAAATGTTACTGGCGTTTATGTAAAACAGGACTGTTGCCTCAATGTTACTGGCGTGTACTTAAAACGGCACAACTACGACACAGAACGGCATCACAATATGACCACATGTAGAAACTCACTTCTTGTGAACCATTTTTGTGTGCAGACACTGTCCAAATAAAAATCTTCAACACAATGTAAAAATATTATTTTAAAAAATATAGCCTCACATTGTCCACTTTAACATGGCATGACCAATTTTAGTAAGGAATTTTTTTTTTTAAAAATTGAGATAAAAGCCATTATTTTGGGATAATCTAGGGAACAAGCATATCAATCATTGCCACACAGCAAAACTGTGTACTGCTTTCTAATAAGGCAAACATATTTGTGTCAATTTCATTAAGACCATCTGAGTGTCTAGAAAATGATATGAGGAACAAAACAATATATTGCTGTTCCATGCATCTCCAATAAACTATTGAATAACACGGACCAATTCTGCTTTCAAACTAGGAATAAAGGGAGGTAATTTGTTCACGATGTAATAGTAACTGATGATGTCACCAGTTTAGCATCTGACATCTTTCTCGGAAGTTGTCAATGATGGTATGACATCAGATATCCTTTAAGGTCTATTTGTACTATGCTTACCGCCTCAACACTTTTGACTAGTTATCAGAATCTGTACCATCATCCAATATTGTTCGGAAAATACTGTTTTTCCAGCTGTTACTATAGAAATGTCATTTGACAATATAGACATGATTGCATGCTCAATATATGGGAAATACATACACAGAGTAAAAACTGAAGAGAGAATGTATCCAAAATTCAAAAACTAACATTTTCCTTTTGTTTCCATGGATACTGGAATTTGAACTATTTGAATTGCCCTGAAATCCAGTCGTAATACATTCTGAGAACTATTTTATATCGGTTACATAATGTAGAACTGTTTTCTAATTGACACCAAACCTTAGTTTAAATTCTCACCCAGAACACCTCTCTTTATGCAAAAATGAAATCATTTTGACCTTTCAACATGTTTTATGTGTTTATAAGAATGATAAAACTTGAATAAGCATTAAAAAATACTTATTTTTCGATGTGCTGTAAGGTAAAAGGAAACAGTTATTTTTTTAGTCGTCATAGTGATCTCATCGCTTTGTGTGATATGAAGCTAGGCATGTTTGGTGCTCGTTAGTTTGTCTGTTGGCTCCATTGTTGTATACCTTTTTCTCAGGTGATATGGGTTAAAGTACTTTGATCGACCAATGTTTACATGGCAGGTGTCGTAGATGAAGCGGAAGACGCTTACTCTTCCGAAACACCCGGTCTTATTCCTTTTCTATTGTATCATTAGTCTTCATATGAATAATTTATTTCTTCTTATTTTCGCCATATCTTACCCAAGTTTGATTGAATTTTAGTTTGATTATGATTATATTGACATACTGACATTTCTTGTTGTTTTCCATTGTCAAAATCCGAGTTGGCCTAACGACAGCCATTTGTTTTATCCACCCTCACATCAGAGAGGTACAACAAGAGACCAAGTGAAACCTACCTATGAAGTTTGAAAAAAAGATCAATCTAATGTCATTAAAAAAATCGATAGCAAAGTGCTTATGAATGGACGACATACCTTGGACGTAAGACGATTTTAAAAGCCAAAATCATCAAATTATTATATATTTACTGTTAAAATCATTGTTAATAAAACAAGTCACCCAATTTGTCCCCTTTTCACTTTTTAAACATTTATACTATCATACGATCTAAAAATCACAGGTGAAAATTTTCAATGCGTCTAAATAAATGTGGTCTAGGTAAACCCAGTTTAATACCATTACACAGCTTGATAGACACATATACAAATAGTATAGATAAAACTAATGGTATATACAAAACACATATGCTAATTTTGTCCTTCACGTGTCTGAGGCCGTATACTGTGATCAAACAAAAGTGCTTCTGTGACGGCTATGTACATCTCAGGAAAAAAAATCTTGATTCATTTTCATTCTATGATATGATTCATAGTAACTTAACTTTGAAAATTTCCAACTGTGTTTATATATATACCGTAGGCAATCAACATTTTTTAATATACAACACAGCGCTCGGCTAACAAGATTTTTAATACACAACACAGCGCTCGGCTAACAAGATTTTTAATACACAACACAGCGCTCGGCTAACAAGATTTTTAATACACAACACAGCGCTCGGCTAAGGTAAGTATACGTTAAATCGGTTATTGATACATATCAAATACTGTATATATGTCATTTTGTTTAAGAGTTTATAGAAATTATTAGAAAAAATGATCGTTCAAAGTAATTGATATCCAATGAAGAGGCAGTATTTATAATTCATATGTGAGATAGATTTGCATTATTGACAGTATTTCATAATCCACCCATCCACTTTTCCCCACACAGCAAGATTTTCTTACTATAAATGTATTATATGTTAAGGTAATGGCGTTGCTGGGAACAATTCTTACTCTACTGCTAGTCCTAGAGTTTATACAAGTCGGTGCAAGCTGGGAGACACCAGATAGCATACCAATTCAATGTGGGGAAACAAAATGCAATATATGGACCGAATATTGTCATTTCAAGATGTGCATGAAATGTAACCGAGACGTCTGTAACCAGTTTCTCGGTCTGGGAGGAAGGCCTCTACAGTGTTACTTCTATTGTATGGAAGGTACGAATACCTAAAAACCAAAATACGAGTTTTTTTCTTTTTTTTTTTTAGTTTCTTTATTCACTATTATTATTATAATTAGATTTCAATATTCTTTTTAATTATAGATAATATTATATGAAACATACATATCACAACTTTATCCTATCTCTAAATCCCCGCTTTGGTTAGCTGTGTCAGTATATACGCTTGAATTCCAGACGTGTGTAGAAGTGCTCTGTGCAAAATGTAGTTTACCTGAGCTGGTGCATCGTTGTATAATCGCACGTAAAGGACAGTTCATGAATTGGTTCTAAATGGTATTTGCTACAAGAGTGTCAGGTAAAAAATAAGCAAAAAAGTAATTACTTTTTATGATCGTTTGTAGATTTATTAAAGAAACGCTTTACTTTCTTTTGATTGGAAATATTACTGTATATCAAAATATAAACACGAAAGCACAGCAGATAATCAGTGTGAATGCATTTCTCCCACACTATCTATATATTTTATCACTTGTTTTGATAAAATGCAAACATAACCGACTTCATTTTACCTTTGACGTTTAAAAGACTCAAAACTAGCATTTCTCAAATTCTATTCTTTCAGTAAAAAAGAAAATGCAGATGACATGTGAGTAAATAACAAATACAAACAAACGAAGAGAAAAACAAAAACAAAAACAAAAACAAAACAAAAAACCCGAAAAATACAAATTATCTATTTCTTCAAAATATGAAACTAGGTTCCAATATTAACATAATACCCATGTTATTAACTTATTAACTCGGTATAATTTGCTATAGTCATACGCCCTTGAGCTAAGGGATTGAAGGGAACCTGGAGAGAGATGAAAGTAGAACAGGTGTTGAAAAAGTATTGTTAACATTTTTATGGAGATCTGAGATCGGTCAATGATTTTCATATTAATACTTGTTTACGTAAGCATTAAGTGATATGACCATTTATATACTTCTGTTACATATCACCTGTACCTGAAGATGGAACGACGTCCACATATGAGACTTCGATGGGGCCGTTTACTACAACACTAGGTACGATATGACAATTAGTATTATAAGTCATGACTTTATTGATAAACCAACGAATGATTTGTGACATAGAAGTGAGGTTATTCAAAGAAAACTGCCAAAGACATCAGGACCGTTTATAATTATATGTCTATATGAATTATTAGACAGTATGCTCTGTGGTCAGGAAAAACATTATATCCTGGTTTGGTTATGTATTTACATAGTATTGGCAATTTTTTTTTTAAAGTGTTCTCTTTGAAAGGGGCTATTCTGTTGGCTTATAAATCTAACAATGCTTATTATATTTCAATCTTTATGTGTTACGAAGCACAACAGATGATTTCTGAAGATTCCTGGAAGTCTGAGAGTAAGTAGACAAAAGACGAAATGATAAACATAAAAGTCTCTCGTTAGACAATAATATAATTAATAATTTTGCGATGTCAAAATAAACAAGGAATCATCATATAATACTAAAAAATAATTTCTCTGTCGAGATAAAAATAGCATCATTATCACATTATGAACAGCGTTTCTATGTAGAGATAAAGATGGAATCACAATATTATAATCAGCATTTCATAGTCGAAATAAACTTAACATTACCATTATGTTATAAGCAGCATTTCTATGAAGGAATGAACATGAAATTAGAATATTATAAACAACATTTATATGTTATGATAAAGAAGTGGTTACCTTGTATATTTATAGCTAGGTATTTCTTTCTTCTGTAGATGTCAATTCGCAGACGGTGGTATTGGTGATATTACTAATCATAACGTACGTGTGTGGTATTTTCACGGAAATCATATACCGGAAATGCGCCAGGACGCGAAATACAAATCGTCGTCAAGGTTTGCTCTTTTGTGTTCGATGTTCTTTACTAAAATGTTTGATGTTTGATAAACATGTAAGGACTTTACCAATGAAATATTCAAGTTCATTTGTTAAAACGTCGAAGTAGACAAACAGTTTTGTTTGAGGTTCCAATTCACTTATATTTACCATTAAACTTTTCCTTAAAATATCCTTATATAATATATTTACAGTAACACTTGCTTGTTTATTTGTAGATAATGTAATTAATCAGGGAAACTTCGGTACAACAGACCGGCAAGATGCTGTTGAGTTGGTTGTTTCAACTAAATAGATGGAACAGCCGTGATCTTGATCAAAAAGAGATGATTCGGTTATGATCTACCACATCATAATTTAACAAACGTCGTACCGCCGCTTCGAATGAAACCATCACTAGTATAACGGAGTGTACAAAATACACAGCAAAACGACAATTAAACACAGTTGTGTGTTAATATAAGTTTTGCATGTAAAGAACAGTTATATGTGTGAATAAGTGAGTTCATGTGTAACGCTTGTTTCAGATTGAGCAGTTACTTCTTAGTTATGAGTGTGAAGAACATTTGTGTGTAAAGAAAGAGTGTTCATAAGGGTGTTGATGCAAGTTACATTGCCTGGTTATATCATGTTTGTGTGTATATGATTATTGTTTCGTCATTCAACTGTTCCTTTTTGTAATAAATTTCATTCATATGAAATATCTTGCCAGCTTACGAAACAATATGTACTGTCAAACTTGGGTATTTCGAACTTCAAGGGACCAAGTCAAAAAGTTATTTGATTAGAATTCATGAATAGCACCATAATCTCGTTAATGTTTCGTTTATATTGGCCACTCTCTATCTGTACGAAAGGATATACTCCATTGAAGAAAGACTCGCTACTTTGTCTTTCTTTACCCTCGCCAAAAGACAGCTTAACAACTGATCAATATGTACAGTGGACGTTGTATATACAGGTTTTCCTTGTGATTAACACATTATTTGTGTTTATGATTACAACTGAGTTACATGGTTCAATTAAGCTTTCCATGCTATACTCTTTAGACAAAATCTTGGAAAGCCATCAAGGCATGTTTTGTTGCAAGTAAAAAATTTATCTTTTAAATGTTAACGGAGTCACTTTAAAACATCACAGCTGCAACAATGAAAAGCTGCCCATGATCGGAGTTTCTAAAGAACAACAGATACCTCAATAGGAACAGAGTTCCTCTGAAACAGCACAGCTGCCAAAATGTTACTGGCGTTTATGTAAAATAGCACAGCTGCCAAAATGTTACTGGCGTTTATCTAAAATGCGTTTATGTAAAAAAAGCACAGCTGCCAAAATGTTACTGGCGTTTATCTAAAAAAAAACAGATGCAGCATAGGAACAGAGTTCCTCTGAAACAGCACAGCTGCCAAAATGTTACTGACGTTTATGTAAAACAGGACTGCTGCGTCAATGTTACTTGCGTGTATCTAAAATAGAACAGCTGCAAAAATAGGAACAGAGTTTCTTTGCCACAGCACAGCTGCCACAATGTGACTGGCGTTTATCTAAAATAGAACAGATTTCTCTGAAACAGCACAGCTGCCAAAATGTTACTGGCGTTTATGTAAAACAGGACTGTTGCCTCAATGTTACTGGCGTGTACTTAAAACGGCACAACTACGACACAGAACGGCATCACAATATGACCACATGTAGAAACTCACTTCTTGTGAACCATTTTTGTGTGCAGACACTGTCCAAATAAAAATCTTCAACACAATGTAAAAATATTATTCTAAAAAATATAGCCTCACATTGTCCACTTTAACATGGCATGACCAATTTTAGTAAGGAATTTTTTTTTTTAAAAAATTGAGATAAAAGCCATTATTTTGGGATAATCTAGGGAACAAGCATATCAATCATTGCCACACAGCAAAACTGTGTACTGCTTTCTAATAAGGCAAACATATTTGTGTCAATTTCATTAAGACCATCTGAGTGTCTAGAAAATGATATGAGGAATAAAACAATATATTGCTGTTCCATGCATCTCTAATAAACTATTGAATAACACGTACCAATTCTGCTTTCAAACTAGGAATAAAGGGAGGTAATTTGTTCACGATGTAATAGTAACTGATGATGTCACCAGTTTAGCATCTGACATCTTTCTCGGAAGTTGTCAATGATGGTATGACATCAGATATCCTTTAAGGTCTATTTGTACTATGCTTACCGCCTCAACACTTTTGACTAGTTATCAGAATCTGTACCATCATCCAATATTGTTCGGAAAATACTGTTTTTCCAGCTGTTACTATAGAAATGTCATTTGACAATATAGACATGATTGCATGCTCAATATATGGGAAATACATACACAGAGTAAAAACTGAAGAGAGAATGTATCCAAAATTCAAAAACTAACATTTTCCTTTTGTTTCCATGGATACTGGAATTTGAACTATTTGAATTGCCCTGAAATCCAGTCGTAATACATTCTGAGAACTATTTTATATCGGTTACATAATGTAGAACTGTTTTCTAATTGACACCAAACCTTAGTTTAAATTCTCACCCAGAACACCTCTCTTTATGCAAAAATGAAATCATTTTGACCTTTCAACATGTTTTATGTGTTTATAAGAATGATAAAACTTGAATAAGCATTAAAAAATACTTATTTTTCGATGTGCTGTAAGGTAAAAGGAAACAGTTATTTTTTTAGTCGTCATAGTGATCTCATCGCTTTGTGTGATATGAAGCTAGGCATGTTTGGTGCTCGTTAGTTTGTCTGTTGGCTCCATTGTTGTATACCTTTTTCTCAGGTGATATGGGTTAAAGTACTTGGATCGACCAATGTTTACATGGCAGGTGTCGTAGATGAAGCGGAAGACGCTTACTCTTCCGAAACACCCGGTCTTATTCCTTTTCTATTGTATCATTAGTCTTCATATGAATAATTTATTTCTTCTTATTTTCGCCATATCTTACCCAAGTTTGATTGAATTTTAGTTTGATTATGATTATATTGACATACTGACATTTCTTGTTGTTTTCCATTGTCAAAATCCGAGTTGGCCTAACGACAGCCATTTGTTTTATCCACCCTCACATCAGAGAGGTACAACAAGAGACCAAGTGAAACCTACCTATGAAGTTTGAAAAAAAGATCAATCTAATGTCATTAAAAAAATCGATAGCAAAGTGCTTATGAATGGACGACATACCTTGGACGTAAGACGATTTTAAAAGCCAAAATCATCAAATTATTATATATTTACTGTTAAAATCATTGTTAATAAAACAAGTCACCCAATTTGTCCCCTTTTCACTTTTTAAACATTTATACTATCATACGATCTAAAAATCACAGGTGAAAATTTTCAATGCGTCTAAATAAATGTGGTCTAGGTAAACCCAGTTTAATACCATTACACAGCTTGATAGACACATATACAAATAGTATAGATAAAACTAATGGTATATACAAAACACATATGCTAATTTTGTCCTTCACGTGTCTGAGGCCGTATACTGTGATCAAACAAAAGTGCTTCTGTGACGGCTATGTACATCTCAGGAAAAAAAATCTTGATTCATTTTCATTCTATGATATGATTCATAGTAACTTAACTTTGAAAATTTCCAACTGTGTTTATATATATACCGTAGGCAATCATTTTTTAATATACAACACAGCGCTGTGTTTTTAATATATATACACAACACAGCGTTCGGCTAACAAGATTTTTAATACACAACACAGCGCTCGGCTAAGGTAAGTATACGTTAAATCGGTTATTGATACATATCAAATACTGTATATATGTCATTTTGTTTAAGAGTTTATAGAAATTATTAGAAAAAATGATCGTTCAAAGTAATTGATATCCAATGAAGAGGCAGTATTTATAATTCATATGTGAGATAGATTTGCATTATTGACAGTATTTCATAATCCACCCATCCACTTTTCCCACACAGCAAGATTTTCTTACTATAAATGTATTATATGTTAAGGTAATGGCGTTGCTGGGAACAATTCTTACTCTACTGCTAGTCCTAGAGTTTATACAAGTCGGTGCAAGCTGGGAGACACCAGATAGCATACCAATTCAATGTGGGGAAACAAAATGCAATATATGGACCGAATATTGTCATTTCAAGATGTGCATGAAATGTAACCGAGACGTCTGTAACCAGTTTCTCGGTCTGGGAGGAAGGCCTCTACAGTGTTATTTCTATTGTATGGAAGGTACGAATACCTAAAAACTAAAATACGAGTTTTTTTCAGTTTCTTTATTCACTATTATTTTTATAATTAGATTTCAATATTCTTTTTAATTATAGATAATATTATATGAAACATACATATCACAACTTTATCCTATCTCTAAATCCCCGCTTTGGTTAGCTGTGTCAGTATATACGCTTGAATTCCAGACGTGTGTAGAAGTGCTCTGTGCAAAATGTAGTTTACCTGAGCTGGTGCATCGTTGTATAATCGCACGTAAAGGACAGTTCATGAATTGGTTCTAAATGGTATTTGCTACAAGAGTGTCAGGTAAAAAATAAGCAAAAAAGTAATTACTTTTTATGATCGTTTGTAGATTTATTGAAGAAACGCTTTACTTTCTTTTGATTGGAAATATTACTGTATATCAAAATATAAACACGAAAGCACAGCAGATAATCAGTTTTGATAAAATGCAAACATAACCGACTTCAATTTAACTTTGACGTTTAAAAGACTAAAAACTAGCATTTCTCAAATTTTATTCTTTCAGTAAAAAAGAAAATGCAGATGACATGTGAGTAAATAACAAATACAAACAAACGAAGAGAAAAACAAAAACAAAAACAAAAACAAAACAAAAAACCCAAAAAAAAATTATCATTTCTTCAAAAATGAACAAAAAAATAATACAAAAAACTTATTAACTCGGTAAATTTGCTAAAAACGCCCTTGAGCTAAGGGATTGAAGGGAACCTGGAGAGAGATGAAAGCAGAACAGGTGTTGAAAAAGTATTGTTAACATTTTTATGGAGATCTGAGATCGGTCAATGATTTTCATATTAATACTTGTTTACGTAAGCATTAAGTGATATGACCATTTATATACTTCTGTTACATATCACCTGTACCTGAAGATGGAACGACGTCCACATATGAGACTTCGATGGGGCCGTTTACTACAACACTAGGTACGATATGACAATTAGTATTATAAGTCATGACTTTATTGATAAACCAACGAATGATTTGTGACATAGAAGTGAGGTTATTCAAAGAAAACTGCCAAAGACATCAGGACCGTTTATAATTATATGTCTATATGAATTATTAGACAGTATGCTCTGTGGTCAGGAAAAACATTATATCCTGGTTTGGTTATGTATTTACATAGTATTGGCAATTTTTTTTTTAAAGTGTTCTCTTTGAAAGGGGCTATTCTGTTGGCTTATAAATCTAACAATGCTTATTATATTTCAATCTTTATGTGTTACGAAGCACAACAGATGATTTCTGAAGATTCCTGGAAGTCTGAGAGTAAGTAGACAAAAGACGAAATGATAAACATAAAAGTCTCTCGTTAGACAATAATATAATTAATAATTTTGCGATGTCAAAATAAACAAGGAATCATCATATAATACTAAAAAATAATTTCTCTGTCGAGATAAAAATAGCATCATTATCACATTATGAACAGCGTTTCTATGTAGAGATAAAGATGGAATCACAATATTATAATCAGCATTTCATAGTCGAAATAAACTTAACATTACCATTATGTTATAAGCAGCATTTCTATGAAGGAATGAACATGAAATTAGAATATTATAAACAACATTTATATGTTATGATAAAGAAGTGGTTACCTTGTATATTTATAGCTAGGTATTTCTTTCTTATGTAGATGTCAATTCGCAGACGGTGGTATTGGTGATATTACCTATCATAACGTACGTGTGTGGTATTTTCACGGAAATCATATACCGGAAATACGCCAGGAAGCGAAATACAAATCGTCGTCAAGGTTTGCTCTTTTGTGTTCGATGTTCTTTACTAAAATGTTTGATGTTTGATAAACATGTAAGGACTTTACCAATGAAATATTCAAGTTCATTTGTTAAAACGTCGAAGTAGACAAACAGTTTTGTTTGAGGTTCCAATTCACTTATATTTACCATTAAACTTAAACTTAAAATATCCTTATATAATATATTTACAGTAACACTTGCTTGTTTATTTGTAGATAATGTGATTAATCAGGGAAACTTCGGTACAACAGACCCGCAAGACGCTGTTGAGTTGGTTGTTTCAACTAAATAGATGGAACAGCCGCGATCTTGATCAAAAAGAGATGATTCGGTTATGATCTACCACATCATAATTTAACAAACGTCGTACCGCCGCTTCGAATGAAACCAACACTAGTATAACGGAGTTTAAAAAATACGCAGCAAAACGACAATGAAACACAGTTGTGTGTTAATATCAGTTTTGCATGTGAAGAACAGTTATATGTGTGAATAAGTGAGTTCATGTGTAACGCTTGTTTCAGATTGAACAGTTACTTCTTTGTTGATGAAGAACAGTTATGAGTGTGAAGAACATTTGTGTGTAAAGAAAGTGTTCATAAGGTTGTTGATGCAAGTTACATTGCCTGGTTATATCATGTTTGTGTGTAATTGGACAGTCTCTTTTTTCAGTTTAAACATAATGTGTGTGAATGATCTTATTGATTGATGCTGCGTTGCTCAGTTGTGTCATAACCCTGTGTATGTTTGAACACTTAGATGTGAATATAAAAAGAATTGCATCATGATGGATACAATTGATATTTTAATGATAAATAGAAGCTTGTAAAAAAATATTTTGAATGATAAAGTGTATTATAACTCTTTGTTTGATTATAGGTATGTATGTTAGTGTTGTTGTTGTTGTTATAAGTACTTTATCAAATAAACAAACCTTTATTTTAAATTGATGCCATTGTTTATTTGTTGTTAGAGTTGAAGTCATGGAAATAACTATATAATCCTTATAGCACTTTGGTATGGTGCCAAACAAGGCCTGGAGGAACGAATTGATGAGGTTAGGTCGTGTGACTATTAAAAAAACTTCCACTAGATTAATTGTGTTTGGCTACCTTTACCCAGCCAATATGATGATTCATTCTACTGCAGTTATACCTTGTATTTTTAGCATAAGCACATCACGACTTCTTTTGTCTGCATTGTATGGTCGCATAACTGGTTTTCTGACGACATTTACAGAAGCATTTCGGGTGTATTCAACACAAACCGTCTATAAGTAATACCCCATTGTGCCAGCTTTTTAATTCATGATATCACTTCTCCCTAATGAATGTAATGACAACAAATAACAGCAATGCACTCTGTCATTCTGTTACTATTAACAGCTATATGAGACTCATTCAATAGATTTATTTATGAACTTTATATTCCAAATCATTGCATACACAATGATGAAATTCAAAAACTTGCATCAGCCATTGTAGATTTAATGTTACGTTCGTTGTTACCTTTACTTACATCTAGGTCAGTTATCAAATACGCCACAGTCAAATATATAAACACATCCTAATACAGCCAAATGGTCATTCGATGTCTGATGGTGGCCTTTATCTGGTACTTTCGAAAGAAAATCTATACTGATTTTAGTACATATATGTACATACAAAGGCAATTGAATGCACAATCCGGTTATAAAGACTGAAGATTTCCTTGGAAAAGCATATTTTTTCGCAAACATTCGCCTCAAGAGGACACGGCAAAATCTGCTAACGTTATCAACATTAATCCGGTAAGTATTTTCTCCCTTTTTGACTTTTGAAACCTCATTTCCTAAAATGGACACAATCCTGACAAATAACGCGGTGTATAAAATATAATTTTTAAGCTTTATTGAATTTAAGTCTAATTGTATTTTTATACAGTAATCTTGGTCAAGCCAAAACAGATTATTGACCCTTTACAGAAAATGATATATTTCGATATTCAAAACATCCGTTTTACATGGATGACGAAAACCTTATGAACATGATACCGATCTCCTCTTACTTGTATAATCTAACTACATTTGGAATAATATTTCACTATCATCCTGCAGATATCTTATACATATACATACTTAAAAGCACGTTTATATCATCAGTTAAAACAAATATCGATTAATCTCCTGAAATTCCTTCTTTGTACATTCAAAACAAATTTAATTCTTACGTATTTGAAACCAACGAGATTTTGAGGTAACACAAACTTTCACAGCATTTTCTCTTAAACTTCTTTGTGTCCTTAGTTACCTGTTAGTCTGACATCATGCTGACGCAACAAATTTGCGAACCAAAGATTATTGCTAAATTACTAAAATAAACTGTTCAAATATAGATGTTGGAAAATCCGTAGCAAATCCAAGAAAGACGTATTTGAGATCTGCGGAGAACTGATAAGGTAATGAAAATCATGTAACTAATGTAAAAACAGTTCACGTCACATCTATGGGATAAGCTTTTTTCTACAAAGCAAATAACGTATATAATAATCAAATATTGAGTAAACGTTTATTGACCAATGTGTCTTCAGGTTACATGTATGATATTGTAAGTAATGGGTATTTCCATCTAAATGCTAAAAATAGTAAGTGGAAAACCCTATGCGATTCTATTTTGTAAATAATCATTTACGTATGAACGGATTACCACGTCTGTCTAAAGGTATGTTCTTGATTTCATTGGAACAATGATATTTTCTTTAGGTATAATTCTTTAAGATATAATTACGCACTATATATATTTGTTGAGCTATGCATGTAAACGTGTCTTGTGTACGACACCGGCGGGCAGGGTAACGCAATTTAGTTGTTATTCCATTCGGGTCAGAAATACAGAATCGACTTATTGCTAATAGTTAAGGATTATTTAACTTAGATATGCAGAAAAAGGTGGAATGTCAATTTAATTTTTGAATATTTTTTTGTAAAGTCACCCACAAAATATCATAATGATTTTAATTAAAGATAATTCGGTTTATGGAATTGCTGATCGTAGTTAAGGTTGTTTCATTGGGTTCTATTCTATATGTAATAAGAAGAACTTTTGGATCAAAAGACACTATCAAGTACTGAATTAAGAATAAGCAACGAACAATACGACAAGTGGAAGAAAAGATATTTTCAGAACCTATTACTTCAAATAACCGCAATCGCTTTTTATTTGGTTTAATTGTCTTTAGACTGTAAAATCAAAATATGACAACCAGCATATATACAAAACAAACCAAAATTTGCAACATAGTCTTATGTGAAAGAAATAATGATGAATACGAATTTTGATATTTTAAGCTTCAAAAATGGAACTCGTCAAAAACCTAATGGTGATTGTTATGGGCACCCTTTTGATGTCGACACCAACAACTGGACCACCAGTGAGAAAACCGGTACTTGTTCAGTGTGGAAGCTTCGAGTGCGATATCAGGACGGAATATTGTTACTTCCGGCAACGATGCGTGCCTTGTAACAAGGCTACATGTAACACGTATAACTATGACGAAGGGAACCTACTTCAGTGTTCCTTTTACTGCGAGACACGTAAGTTTTATGTTCATTGTAAGTTTTACATTGTCTATCAAAAGATCTATTCACACTCTGTCATCGTCTGACCGTAATGACGTAATAAAATACAAAAAATAACGTAATTTTTCTCACAATAGATGTACGAATAATATGAAAGAAAATACCTCCTCAACAATCGGCCTACATCATACAAAAGTTACACAGCTAGAGAAGCTTGCTTCATTGAGTTAAAGTCTTTGTCATCATCTATTATCTCAAAAATGTTTTCTGTTTTTTTTAGTCGATGAACCAACAACCCCAACGAATTCCACCTGTGCTAATAACGTCAGCGGTGTTGGTAATTTTGTCTTTGTACCTGATATACGTGTTTTATAAATTGAAAATATGATTACAGTGTCAATAACATCTTTTGTTTATACGAATTTATTTTACGTTTATCTTAAGTTATCAGATACATGAAAAATTATTTAATTATGTGTCTAGTGTGCCTTCCCATCTAAATTTTGATAACCCAATCAATTTTGATTTTCCTTGGTCACTTCTTAGGTTTCAAAATTCAGGTCCTTATTTGATGCTATCGTAAACATTAAAAAAATTCGCAAAAGTCGCATTCAGTTACGTACTTGAAAATAGTATTACAGGATCTTTTACCGTTATCATGGTTCACTGTAATACGTTTTAACGCTATTTAAGTGATCCAGAACTTATTCCAGTTTTCCACGATTGTTAGGTATGTGACTAAATATGATTTTCAAGGGAAACATAGAAATTATGATGTGTTCAAAAAAAACGTTCTCAGTCGATGAAATTTAACCATAACAATGAAGCACACAGATACGTATGATTCGTATGTCTGATTTCTTACAACGATACAATTCTACGGTGCATTTGTTAACTAACGTCTAACTAATGCATTTACGAAGGGAGGAAACTACGTGGTAAATTTTATCACTTCTTTCGCGATTTATTGTTCAAGTTAATGTCGCTCTGATAGCAAAAATAAGATAGACTCGACAAAAATTATTTGTGGTATGTGAACTAGCCAGTAAGGTTGAAACATCCTGAGGTCGAACACACGAACATAAAATATAGTTTAACGTTTTATATTAGTATCTAATACAAATCTAGAAAGTTTAATGTCTACCCTAATTAACATAATAACGAATTACTATTTCATCAATCACCAGGTGTATGGATAGGGGTGCCCAATTTGTTGCTGATTGTGTTTGGAAGTTTCACTTTCGGTGCATTTACCCTATGGTTGCTGTACAAGTGTCGTGATATTAAATGGAGGGATCTTATCAACAAGAATACCAAAAAGAAAAGAGGTAAGGTTTTCACAATCATGTGTGTAACTCTCTTGCTGTTATATGATACCGCCTATTTCAACCATTATAAGAAAGGAAACATTTTAAAAACTAATTTTAGCTAAATATTTAGCTAGATTATGATTCGCATCTTTCAAATGATTGTATGGGTAATCAATTTGATGTATGTGACTGAACAGTACAGTAGTATAATGATAAGACAATATAATACATATATGAAAACAATTCTCATACTTTCAGCTTTCCCTATATCGAATCCACAAGGCAAGCACTCTGGTAACTCTGACCCATCGGCAAATTGCAAGATGCTTATTTCAAACACAGAGAATTCTGCTATGCTTTAAATACAACTTTATATGATGAAAAACTGTGTACAGTATATGACGATATTGTTATTTTATTGTTTGATATAATTTTGTAGTCATCCATGTATGTACATTTCACCATATATTGCTCATACTTTCTAATGGAAATGCATACTGAAACATCAATGGCAAATTATTCTTTATAAAAAATGCTTAAAACTGACAGGTACAATACACTCTATCCACATGTTAGGTATGATCTGATTATAATGTACAACATTTACAATACACTCTACCTAAACGTTAGTTATAATTTGATTATAAATATATGACAGGTACAATACACTACCTACACGTTAGTTATAATCTAATAATGAATATATGACAGGTACAATACACTCTACCTACAAATTAGTTATAATCTGATTATAACGTACAACAGTTACAATACGCGCTACCTACACGTTAGTTATAATCTGATTATAATGTACAATACACTCTACCTACACATTAGTTATAATCTGATTATAATGTACAACAGTTATAATACACTCTACCTACAAATTAGTTATAATCTGATTATAATGTACAACAGTTATAATACACTCTACCTACAAATTAGTTATAATCTGATTATAATATACAACAGTTACAATACACTCTACCTACACGTTAGTTATAATCTTATTATAAATATATGACAGGTACAATACACTCTACCTACACATTAGTTATAATCTGATTATAATGTACAACAGTTATAATACACTCTACCTACACATTAGTTATAATCTGATTATAAATATATGACAGGTATAATACACTCTACCTACAAATTAGTTATAATCTGATTATAACGTACAACAGTTACAATACGCGATACCTACACATTAGTTATAATCTGATTATAATGTACAACAGTTATAATACACTACCTACAAATTAGTTATAATCTGATTATAATGTACAACAGTTATAATACACTCTACCTACACATTAGTTTTAATCTGATTATAAATATATGACAGTTACAATACACTCTACCTACAAATTAGTTATACTGATTATAAATATATGACAGGTACAATACATACATGATTATAAATATATGACAGGTACAATACACTCTACCTACAAATTAGTTATAATCTGATTATAATGTACAACAGTTATAATACACTCTACCTACACATTAGTTATAATCTTATTATAATGTACAACAGTTATAATACACTCTACCTACACATTAGTTATAATCTGATTATAATGTACAACAGTTATAATACACTCTACCTACACATTAGTTATAATCTGATTATAATATACAACAGTTACAATACACTCTACCTACACGTTAGTTATAATCTTATTATAAATATATGACAGGTACAATACACTCTACCTACACATTAGTTATAATCTGATTATAATGCACAACAGTTATAATACACTCTACCTACACGTTAGTTATAATCTGATTATAAATATATGACAGGTACAATACACTCTACCTACAAATTAGTTATAATCTGATTATAAATATATGACAGGTACAATACACTCTACCAACACATTAGTTATAATCTGATTATAATGTACAACAGTTATAATACACTCTACCTACAAATTAGTTATAATCTGATTATAATATATGACAGTTATAATACACTCTACCTACACATTAGTTTTAATCTGATTATAAATATATGACAGGTACAATACACTCTACCTACAAATTAGTTATAATCTGATTATAAATATATGACAGGTACAATACACTCTACCAACACATTAGTTATAATCTGATTATAATGTACAACAGTTATAATACACTACCTACAAATTAGTTATAATCTGATTATAATGTACAACAGTTATAATACACTCTACCTACACATTAGTTATAATCTGATTATAAATATATGACAGGTACAATACACTCTACCTACACGTTAGTTATAATCTGATTATAATGTACAATACACTCTACCTACACATTAGTTATAATCTGATTATAAATATATGACAGGTACAATACACTCTACTTATAGATGTGTAATTGACCATATAACAGGTGCAAAATCAAAAATGATGTATTAAATATCTTAATCATGTACATGTATGATTTTTGGTATGCATTTCATAACTTATATTTATATATATATATATCATATTATTATTGTATATAAGGTGTATATAGTGTCACATTTGTCGTTTCTCTTTGTTAACATTCATTATCCTTAATATCAAAACACAACTTTAATTCGGACCAAAGTAAAAACAGTACAGTAAAATTGCATTTCATGAAGAGAATATTCTATTATTGTTCAATGAAATGTATGAAAATTTAGATAAGTTGTAAAATAAGTTTTACTTTGAAACTTTTATAACATAGCTTGTTTCTTTATTCACAATACCGTAAATAAATTCATATAAGGTCATGCAACCGATAAATAATCAAAAATTTTGTTTTAATCGAATCAATGTTTCTGATTAATTGTCTATAAATGTACTCATTCATATTTTCATATTGTATACAAAAGGTGAGGTTATGAGAAGTCAATAGACTGAGCAGTAAGTTATTTAGGTCAAGTAAAAATATGTGAAATTTGCGAAAAATTAAAAAAAAATGTCTTTAAAAACAAAACTATCGACATCGATTTTTTTCACGAAATTTCATTTCACGAGTTATATCTGTAAATGGTTGCAATCATGAGGTTTTTGTTATCATCTCATTGAAGACTGGATTTTGGATATTAGATTTTCATTCGACACTGAAGAATCATTTTTACTTTTTAGATTAATTATCATTGACAATATATAATTTGAAAACATGATTTGCTCAGTCTACACTCCTAGCTCATGGTCGACAACTGTTTAAATCATAATTACCCTGTTGGTAACATTTGAATAGAGCTGATCATACTTTAAACAACTTGACCATGAGCTTACATCCCCTCGCTTAAAGCACTACTTGTAAAGGTCAGTGCTGTTGAATGTAGGCATGTTATCAACCTAGTTAACTAGATATTCTATAAATGGTTACCTATGCTGCAAACAGGTGATAAAGAAATAAGGATGTTTTAATATTTCAGAATTGCTATCAATCAATTTCCAACAAATTTGTTTATTTGATAATTTTGCTGTGATTAGAATTATAATAAAAAAATACAGTCAGGCTTAAATAACAATTCAAATGTGGAATGAAATTTTACAGGAAGAGATATTTGATTGACATAAGAATAGACAAAAGCATTATAAATAACTATCTTTGATATTATTCATTAAATATCTTGCATCTCAGTTAACCATTAAAAGAGTATATAGTTAGTTAGGATTGGAATGTCAACTTAAAATAAATAATGCATTAAACCAAAAACGTTCCAGTAAATCAGATTTCTGTTAAAGGTTACTTTTTCGATGGTTGAAATTTGTGCGTATCAAAAACTTGAATAAAAAAGTGACATTTTATAAGAGTCATTGGAACGAGGTATGTTTTTTTCTGTTAATTTTGTTTATAATTGTTACATCCTTGCAATTTACGAAAAGTAAAACCCATCGAAATAGTAACCTTAACAGTATATGAATTATTTTATAATCTGATTTGGATGGGTTTCGCTGGTGACAATGTTTGGATGACTACGATGCGATGTTTATATAAATTGTACAAAGTATATAGTTACACTCGTATATTTTTATCCTTTTCCACACATAATGTGTGTTTAAGTATATTTCGTTGTAACCAGATTAAATATTTTATTTGATATGTGTATATGCTAGCATTGGTATTGGTAGACAGAGTTCAGCGTGATACTTTTTGAAAAAAAAAATCTGAACTACTTACTATTTCGTTAGAATTAATTTTGATGACGTGCATGCATAAGAAGTCTACCTAAAACTATTGTAGAAGTAAGTGTTCGATCGTATGTGGGTGTCGTGTGTAAACAGGTTTTACCTGTAGGCGGCTAAAGCCACGAGCTAGCTAGGAAGTAGCTGTTGCTATCGGTGGTAACCCTATATATATTCATGGTCAGACGACTTGTAAAAGAACCGGTTTGAGAGCAATCAGGTAATCAAAAAATGCATATAATGTACTAGACATTTTGTAAACGGGATTAACTCATTCTTCACTATGATATGTAACATGTCAAAGACTGAATTTGAAAATAAACATTCATTAACTTTCTTACACAGTGTTAGTACTTTTTTCCCAGTGGTGTCATTTTATACATTATTTATATCTGAATCTTTGTCTATAACAATGAGGAGACGCCAGGTTTTTGTGGATTGCCTTCTTAAATGTATGTTTGTATCAGACACCAGTTTCTATATATGACTGGTATAGCTTAATATAATAAATATCAAAGAGGAAGAGAATTCAAAATATGAAAATGTTATCGATTCAAACAAAATTTAAACATACCTACAACTTCGACAGATGATAATCCAGCCGGAAGAGAATATACACTAGCCGACTACATTCTGAGAATTACAGGTAATATATAGCTCGGTTTCTGCGAAATGATATCCCATATATAGCGCAGCAGTGCACCCTATGTGTTATGCATACAAACTCTCAAAAAGATAACACACGTACTTGTGAACAGGGGCAGCATGTCTTTTTTATTGTGATTTTATGTCTCAAAGGCCAAAGTTCAAATCATGCAAATAGTTTATTTCTGAGTAATATGGCATCAACATTTCATGTATATATATTAATAACTTTTCTAGGTTTTATCAAAGTTCTGTAAGCAGGTTAATGGTCAAAATTCACGTCATCATAAACTGACTTAATCGAAGCTTTAGGTAAGATATTTGATTTAATTCACGCCTAAAGAACAGGTAAGTAGATATACAAGGACTGGTTGATAAGCGTTGTATGAAATAAGTTCAGCAAGGATATCCATTTTCAGCTCTACTATTCCTTGACTATTTAACGAAGTGTGCTCGAAGACTGGTGTCATTTGGTCAGTTTATGTCGAAGAGGTAGTAAACAAAAGGGACAAAATCGCTGAAAGAGCAGTGATTCATTATTTGCATATGAAAGGTTAAGCACCTAAAGATAGCCATACTGATATGGTAGCAACACTAGGAAATGATGCCCCTTCATATGCTACAATGAAAATGCTGGATGGCGGAATTTTAGCTTGGCAGACAGAGCCTTTGGTATGACGCCCATCCTGGAAAGCCTATCACTGTTGCAACCCCAGAAATGGTCAAATAAAGTCCATGCTATTGTTGTGGCTGCTGGCGAGTTACAGAGAGATATATTGCCAGTACTGTTGTGATTTCACAGGAGAAAGTACATCCCATTTTTGCAATGAGAAAGCTCTCAGCACTATGGCGACCAAGACTCTGATAGTTGTTCTGAACCTTTTAAAGGCACATCCTGCTAATTTTCTGCAGATGTGTGTGACAATGGATGAAAGTGGCTCAATCATTTCACCTCAGTGGCCAAACATCAGGCTAAACAATGAAAGCATCCCCGTGAACTCTTGCCGAAGAAGACAAAAACTGTCCCATTAGCTGGAAAGGTTATGTTCTCGGTTTTGCGGGATGCTCATGGTATTCTGATGGAAGATTATCTGCTAAAGGGACTAAAAATCAACGGCACATATCATGCACAGCTTCTCCGGCAGTTCAGAAAATATATAACTCGAGTACCACGAAAACTTCGTAAAGGTGTGTTGTTCCACCAGGAACCATGCCTCTGTTCACAAGTCTGTCATTGCCATGGCTGCCAATAACGATTGTGGTTTTAAACTGATTGAACATCCGCCGTGTTCACCTGATCTCCATAAATCAGACTTTATTTCCAAAATAAAAAAGTCATTTCCGATACCCACTTTCAGTCAGATGATGACGTCATACATACAATGGAGGACTTTCTGAACGGTCAAGAAAAGGACTTCTTCAGAAGTGACATTGAGGCTCTTAAACATCACTGGAAAACGTATATAGAAACAGGATGGGATTATGTGGAAAAACCAATACAATAGTCGGCCAAAAGTCAAACCCTTAAATATGAGGTTTATAACAGATCAATCAGCCCTCATATGTCCGCATAATGTGGAAAAGGATTTATACTTAAATTGAATGGCATCAAATTTACTGTAATGCTGCTACTAGTTCTTTCATAATGAATAAATATTGCAATTACCTCGGATTATGGCAGTAATTCCTCATTATTGACCAAATAGAACAGGTGTTAAAGGTGTGAACTTATACTGTTCAACATACCTTTTGTAAATATATAAAATCTGGTTAACCAAATATCACATGCCAAAATGACCATCTACATTGATAAATTTTGTAGTTTTCCATTGTATGTTCAATGCATGTGTTAAGTTTTACAAAGCGGCAAATGATCAGGTTATTAAATATCACAGATAAATTCTCTATCTGTATCAGCAGAACAATTTGATCAAAAAACGAATTTGATTGACCATGTAGCCTTAAAATATATCATTTTGAAAAAAAACGTGACTGGAACACCAAAATAACAGGGAATTGCAAACAATAAAAAAACCACTCGCTCCCATTTATAATAAAGTTTGTTAAAGAACACATCCCCTGTGCTGCATCCAATAGTGTCTGTAAATAGTAATGATGACCTTGATATTGACCCAGGCAAACTGAGATACTTAACCTATATATGAAGTTTGATAAAAATCGATTTAGAAAGTTGCTAGAGCAATGACAATGATTTTCTATAGATAGTAATGGTGTCCTTAACGTTGACCCTGGCTTGTTGAAACATGAACTCATTCAAGGTATTATGATACTTGATCTATATGTGAAATTGGATAAAAATCTGATGAGTCATTAAGGTTCCTACAACGATGACTAAGATTTTCTTTAAAATAGCAATGGTGACTTTAATGTTGACCTTGTCACACTGAAATTTTTTCAAGGTATTGTAATACTTGACCAATATGCGAAGTTTCATCAAAATCAGTTGCGAAATGAAGTTGCTAGAGTGATAATAAGTGAGCACACATATCTATGTACAAACGGAAATATTTTCAACTGAGAATTCATTTATCCTTTGTAACCTTGACTTTGTAATTTTTTCACAAAACAAAAAATGTGAACGCGAGGTATCTCGTAAAAGGGCAATGAAGGTGTTACTTCCTGAGTCTGGTACATACCATTTGTTATTATAAACCAAAGTTTACTAATAACGCAATGATCACAAACATGAATCTTTGTGTTTTATGTCACAGGAAAAAACAAACTATCCTAAATGATTACTAGTAAGATGTACCTCCCAATCGATAGCTTAAGAATTCCTTAATCATTACCTATACTTCACTAGCTGACATCCACATTTTTATGGCTCTTTTTCCAGGGTTTATCTCCAGGGGAACAGTCATGGTCTCATGTGAATACATCCATCAGCTAAAAGTAACTCTTCAGATTTAAAGACATTTCTGATTTTTATGAATGCATTTTCTGTACTCCAGCTTTCAATCATCCTTCTTCTAGGCCTTTTTATAATCAAGGTCAATTCTGAAGGCTTTTTGTCTGCAATTATGCTTTGACATTTCACTTTGTGTCTTCTACCCAGGTCATAAGAACAAAACATTCGATCCCCCAAAGTCCATCAATCCACTCAAAATATGTTATTCCTTCACGATTGTCCTTCTAGGATTCATAAGTGATGTTAGGAGGTTCCCAGCTGCATGTTACTGGGGAACAGATGTCAAATATAGATGGTGAAGTGCATCATGGCCAAGGTAAGCAGAAGGGACTTTACACAAACTCCCAAGTCGCAGTTCCAATATATATGCACTATAGTATAGATACTCTACTAGTAATACATTAATTACATTACGTGTGTGCTATAACTGGCTCCTATGAGCATGGTCAAAATTCTGTGTAATATGGATTCTTGACACAACTGTCTTCAATTTCTGTCACCTAATTACTCATAAGATGCATAGTCGTAGTATAAGGTGAGCTTGCAACACATGCAAAACAAGACAGCTTAAAACCTCAAGTAGTTCTGGAGAAATGGCAATCACAAAAATTGTTTTAGGACTGACTGAATAAATGAAAATGATTTTGAAAAAACCCTCCAGTTGATGATGAAACACAAAAAAATCAAGTCCTACTTTGTTGTATATTTATTAAAAAGATTTACATTGCTGAAGTCTTAAATACACTAGGCATCCATTACAGACCTAGTAAACAGTAATTACCCACCACTTCTTAGTATCTCTTTCTCTCTCTCTTCCCAACGCTTTATGTCTTTGTCAGTTCCAACAGGTAGGTCATTTGCAGAATAGTATTTTTACCCTAACGTTTATCAAATAAATCAAAATGCTCATCTTGACATTAAAACTCAGTCAGTGATGCAACAAACTATGCAACACTAAAAAAATTACAGCTTTTCTGAAAAATTTCCCTGTGAATGCTGCATACTCCCAATTTACATAATACTATAGTATCAATTTTATAAATCAAACAATTTTTTTTAAAAATATTCCACCAATTCTGACAGCAAATTTGGCATTACATAACTTTTTTCATTGGCGATAAATAATAGGAAAGCAAAAAAAAAAAAAAAAAAATCAATGATTATGAGAAAAATGCCAAATCCACCAGTTATAATATTAGTAGTAATCATATTCTCTATAACCTGTATGCCAGCTATAAACAATGAACCACATGTGGTATGTATTTCCACTCAGCAGTCTAATAATAACCAACATCGACAGATAAACTAACTCATATCCATTACACAATCAGCAAACTGCTTGACAACAGAGACATAACATTTAAAGTATCCATTGCTAATAATTGAATTCTACCTTTCTAAATGGTAGCATTAAAGATTTATTTTTCAAAAGTGAGAAGTTTTTACACAATGGTGCTTTTCTTATAATTGTAATACCCATATCAGTCCAAGGGAGTTAATCTATGATGATGAACTTATTTACATTTAATAAGTTTCAATCTCATTTCAAATTCCTTTCAATACTAGAACACCAAGTCAATTTCCAAAATAAGCTGTAAGTATATTAGGTATGAATACTTTAAATAAACTGTCCCTGTTAAGAAAAGTGTTATCAAAGACAGACTTCAACTTTCTATTTGGGCAGTGTTGCTTCTCACAATACACACTAGAAAAGAGAAAATATATTTCTCAGCCTGGCAACATATCAACTTTAGCTATACAATGTCCTAAATACCTGTGTTAATTGATCTGGAATGATATTTAACTGCATGCTTTGGGAATTTCTAATAGACATGGGTGTAGAGAAGCATGTTCTTTAATTGGAAATCATTTAAACAATCTTTATATCCAGGATACCAAGCAGGAAGTAATTGAGAGTCAATATTTGGGACTCAATCCATTAAAACAATACATACAAAAATAGCGCTTTGTACAATAATAAATTGTTTTTATAATTAGATTAGGGTTAACATATTGTGTAATCTTATAAGAATAATCAATATCGTTTATAGATATTTATCAGACTTTTGTGGATTCTCTTTAGTACCGGCAAGCATTTTACCATGGACATTCCTTATCAGTGTATGTTCTGATAACTTCTGCTGTCAACTTATTGTTGTCCTGAATAAAAAGGCCCCACTCCACAAAGCGTTGAGACAAATTGATAGTAATACTAGTACTTTAAATTCAACATCAATAGTATGACAGCAGAGGAGCAGTAAATCTGATATTTGGATTTTATTTTTAAATTTATTCCTATATACATGATATTAAATTGATTATAGCCATGATTTACTATAATTACATTTTGTATCATCTTTTAACAGCAGAAAACTGAAAACAAATCCATGATCTTCACAGATTTTCTATGCATGCAATTAAAGTAAGAGGATTTCACTTGTTCTGATCAATACTTAGATTTATGATATAAGAAGCATCACAAACCTGCTTTGAATTCACTACTTTGTTTGACAAAATTTTTAAAGTTTCTCTGCCGACTGTTCTCCTACAGGTAAAAACTGTTCTGCCAATATATACCTGATTGTCCATTTTAGTCTAGGACAATTTACCTCTGTACAATTTCTTGTTGCACCATACAGATTTAAACAAAGAAACATGAACTTCTCAAGAAAAAATGACATTAATCTCTAAGAATGAGTTAGGATTTTGTAAATGCTAATACCAGTATTAACTAAAAGAACACTGCCTGAATAATTTAAACAATGCTCGCTAGGAGGTCAAAGGTTAGCTACAGGTTCAGAGGTCAAATCTGATGCAGAGGTCTCAAAAAAGCAGACAAAAAAGCACCTGTGTCAATTTGTATGCAACTAAACAAAATCAAAAAGACATATTCTCATTTTGTCTAAGATCGCAGTTCAATTTCAAAGGATATTCAATTGAAATTGTTTAAGATATAATGCTTTAATTCTACGTAAATTAAGGATATAAAATCCAATAAATTGCACTTAAGTTACATCATATGTTTAGCATCATATTGTAAAATCAGAAACAGTGCCAATTAAATTATAATTTTTGCGTGATTTGTCCTGAAATTAAAGGATAAAAAAAATACCCAAAAAGCAATTGAAATTTTTTTTCCATCGTCTGTTCCAGTTGTAGTAAGAGAGAATTTGGTATTCCAGGGCGATATTGTTAATGCAATACATACATGTATACATAACGAATCAGTACCAGTTAATTATCACAGTAGTGAATATTTCTGAAGCCGGTCTTGCCAATTATTGAAACAATACGTAAAGATTTTTGCACGCCCCGTTCCAACTGCCAGGATTCTGACATGCCAGTGTCATTTCCATTTCCCACTCTGGCAAGTCTTGATATACAGCTGATGTCGTTGCAGTGCCGTTCCTTTAGTTCAGCCATTTTTGTTTCCACTATGCACATATCAGACCGTAGAAGCTCACATGCCTCATGCTTTGTTCTTGCTTATTTGGCTTCCTATTTGATATCCCACTATTTTGTTCCAGTCTATTTTTGCCCTTGTTACAGGTAGCTGTCTTCGAAGAGCTTTGAATGTTGTATCCGACATGGTCTGATAGTTTTCACCTATGGCATTCTGTCAGAGGGAAAAAAGTTCCAAAGTGCAGTAATAACACATCGAAATTAAATTGATATTGAGCATTGAAAAACCAAAATATATTATCTCAAAAGATGTTCCTATTGAGAAGCACTGTTCACCAATCATAACTAATCGTTAATAAGTTTCCTGCAAAAATCTGTGTCTGTACAACTTATTAAAGAACATGTCCATAGTGACAGAAGACTGACATATTTTTTTGGAACTTAAAAAACAATAATCAAGTATATTAAGAAAAGCAACATACCTGATAATCCTGCTCTGAATCTCGGACCATATTTACAAAATCCTTGGCTGTTTGTTGTTCACTCTGCAAGAAAATATACAGAAAAATGAAGTATTTTTTAAGCCTGCAAAGATCTGATATTCAAGACAAAAATAGAAGGTCACTGTTCAAGTTTATGAATACCGATGCCAGTAAGTACAGAAAAACTCAACACAAAATGTAGCATAACATATTTCAGACATTGTAATACAAATAGCTGGCACCTTAAAATAGAATCACTATTTGATGAGGTACATAGAGCATATTTAATGATTTGCAGGTTAATATTATATCTATTTAACTAGTATGATAGAATGACCACTTTCACATGTTTCAGAATCAAATGTAACCAAAAGTTATCTGTTTATAAGAAACAAGGGCTAAGGATGTGTTGAGAACAGATAGATAGAGAAGTAATCGCTTCCTACCGTCACATTTAATGTCTTCTTCACTTCCTTTGAGCTCACGAGCTGTACATTACCATCTTCATAATAGTGTACCTATTGAAATCATCAACAAAACTCTGAAATTACTAACATAAAACTCAAGATGAAAAAAATATGGTCTGTTAACATCATCAATCATATTCGGCATTTCATAAATCAAAACATGATTTGTAGTTCATCATTTACTGGTGTGTTTTTTGTTTACCTTACTCCATTCACCTAAGGCTAAGGGGGCCAACACATTACTTCTCACTGGAAGTCAATATCAGAAAATTGGCTAATAACATAACAATTAAGGAGGCTCAACATATTTGCAATTAACTGCTGTATTTTCTTGAAACTTTTACATAATGATAATGCTACCATGTGAATATAATTTTCTGATAATAAAAGCATTACCATGAGTTGTTAATTTTTTGAAAAATGCCAAAACAAAAACCCTGATATTTCTCCAAATTTTCTTTTTTCTTTTTTTGAAATGTTATTTAAAATCATAAAGAAACAACAAACTGAAAAAAAATCTATATCTACATTAAAAAAATACACACAAAAATTTACAAAGTAAGTAAAATTGGTATTTAGATGACAGATTTCAATATCAATATTTCAATATATTGAAATCCTTACACAGCACATAGTAGTAAATAAAAAATTTGAACAAAATATCACAGAATTTGTTTGGCCACATACTTGTAAATTTACGTATAGATTTGGTCAAGGAGTTGGTTGTCTCCCTTGCAATTATCAGGCACTTTTTTGAGTGGTGATTAATTCTATATATCACATAAATTATGCACATATACAGTCCTAGTAAATACAGTTTTTGACACTTTCATAACAGTGTGGTGAACAATGATATATGTACATATAATAATAGCTATAAATAATTGTGTCATACTGATATAATAGAGTAAATTCAATAGTTTTTACTGAAACATAAATCCTCAGTCTTTTAAAATTCACTGAATTCTATTACTTTCTTAAATCAGTATATAGCAATTTTCATACACAAATGCATTTCTCTATTTTCAATTGTTATTTCAGATCTCCATATTCAATCCAGTTATTTTCTCTACATTCAAAACCAGAACTGAAACAAGAGAAATAGGTGGACAGGTGGTGTAGTGGTACCACACTCGCCTTTAACCCAAATGACCAGAGACTGATTCCGGGAGCAGTTGTGAAAAGGTATGGTGGACACCCGCCCCACAATGTGGGTTTTCCCTGAGCACTCTGGTTACCTCCCACACTATGACCCCTCACATGCTTCAACTAGGGCTGACAAGAATGTTAAAGTGTTTAGCAGCTATTGCAAAATAAATCAAATTTATCACCTTATCAGATTTCTTTGTCAATTCCAATTTACTTTCAAAATCACATCTGTGACACATTTACATGATGTTGATAGGTCGATTGTGAAGTATTTCATATCAACATCTGGATTATTATGACTGGACATGCTTTTGTCTATCATCTATTTCATTTAACACACTAAATGTCCACTACAAGACATTTTGGCCTTTCAGCAGACGAGAAAATATACAAAATGGGAGTACATTGAAAAAAAGGCATTCAGTGATAGTAAATAGAAAGAAAAGAAGGATGTAACAGCTCTATAAGGTTACATACCTGAACTTTAAATACTCCTGTGAGGTCAACCTTGCCCCCAGAGCTGGGAAAGGTCATGGACCACTGAGAACGCCATCTACCATTCCTAAAGGAAAGCAAAACAATCAGCAGATTACAGTTTTAGCAATATAAAACAACAAACTGATTCTTACAATAAGTCAATTCTAAAGTTTTAATTCCAACAATGAAAATTAAATTTTTCTAATTTAGATATGAAAGTGATCAACATTATTTTCCTCAAACAAAAGAAATGCAAAGCCTTCCAAAGGGGGGAAATAAGAAAATATATGACAAATTTTCTTATCACTCTGCACCATTATTATCCCAAGCAGTGGCAATAACGTCCAGCAAAATTATTCTGTCTATAAATTGTTTGTCAGAGAGCTGATGAAATTTACCAGAAATTTTTCGGCTGAAATTGATGGCTCTCTATACAGGCTATAATGGTTATGCTTCCCCCTTGTACACTTCCATAGACGCTGACCACTCCAAATTTGTAATGTTGGTCTCTGTAGGCAGTCAGTGCAGACTCTATTGCTGATCTCCAAGGCTCGACTGATCTGTCGACGTCAACATCTTGATAGTCAGTTGCCTCTTTTTTCAAATGGTCGTACCTGTTAAAATAGGAATGTAGATTTGAAGCATCGCTGATTATGTTAAGAGTTTATTTGCTTACAGACTAGAACTGAAGTGCAGAATTTGAAGCAGAAGAGATATAGTCCTGGCAATTGTGAACAAATAAATGAATTTTATTGATGATTGCTTGTATTTTAATTTTTTTCAATATAATGGTTTATCACAAATGGATGAACTAAATTCCATCAAAAATTCAGAAGGCTAAACTCTCAGAAGTATCACAAGACTGAGACTATATATCTACATTTTCAAGCAATATTTATCTACAGAACACTCTTAAACTTTATATCCCTCTCCCCCTCAAAGCGTATGCTATATTATTGATCATCAAGTGATTTAAAAGACAAGTGATTGATATGAATGATCCTGATTTTTGGACCAGTTCCCACCACTAGTCCATTGATACAGCCCTATGTCACACATACTAAGAATTTCAAATTGATAACCATTTTATCTACTTTATTCACACTAAGATTTTCATAATTAATATGTCTGCATCAAATTCAGCACCATATGAGATAGTTCTCTATATACTTTTCATAATCAGAAAGCAAAAATTGAAATAGATGTCAAGCAAGAATTCCATACAAGTAATTTACGCTGTTGGTGAATGAACAATTTCGATATAAATAGTGTACACACCTGAATGATTTCTTGTTCCTTGGGTCAAGGAATCTACCGTTACCTAGATCACCATGTTCAGATATTAAAACCTGAAAAAAAAGATCATCATCCATTAAGAGTATATTAAAGGTTGAATCTCAGATACACAGGGGCACAGCTACTCAATGCCTTTCAGAATTATAAGATAACAATATAATACTTATTAACGTCCACCTTTTAATGTGGTATATTTGACTTTTTAGTTTGGTCAGCGATTAAAATTCAAAACTTAATGTATAGAGGTCAAAAATGGATGTCATGACACAAGAAATGCTATTATGAAATATGATATACTTTTTCTTCAAAAAATAGGTACATGCATATCATGATCCATGAAAATATTGCCAAGAATTTTTGCGATAAGCGGTGGCAGTAAAAAGGGGTTATACAAATTATTGCTTTCTCTGGTACCTGTTCTTCGGAATCTGCTACTTTGCAAGGTGTAAACTGGTCCTTGTTGTACTGAGCAAAGGCTCTGTGGAGTAAAAGAAACAAAAATATCATATCAACTTCACCGAATCCAAAGTCTTATACCTGTGTTTCTGAATCCAAAAATTCTTTTTTCATTAATTCAAACATCAAAGTTTTCTTTCAAACAGTCAATAATAATATTTGAAAACTGCAATCATTAATGTCATAAAATTGAAAAATTTTCTTTCTTATAAATATTGGATGACCTTGATCTTAGAACAATGAAACACAAATTGTCCAGAATAACCACATAATCAAACACAGCAGCATAAAGTGGAGTCTACACCCTTACAAAACATGAAATTGTAAAGATGAATACATCACAAAAAGCCTACCAGGAATGTTTAATTTCGCCTGAATCTTAAATTTTGCCTTTTATCTATTTAACAGGTTTAACTAAAAACCACTACTGCTGCCTTACAATTTTTCACCGATAACCTTGACTTACATTGTATGACCTTGGATTTTGTCAGGATTTATTCAAATGTCACAGTCAATCAATGCACCATGTTTTAAAAAGCTCAAAATCCATAACTGACAAATATTTTTATCTAAATACATTTCTATATATAATCTCTTTTTTTTCATTTTTTTCTTCAAAACTGTTTAACCTACATAAAGTCTTCATTTAGAATGAGTTTTGAATTGTTTTCAGTGACAGAGTCAGAATATATATCTGGTTGCTTCCTCATCAAATGAAAGCAATGAGTGAGACTGAAACCCACTCACTTAGTCGTATAAAGCTCTGTATTCCTTTGAAGCAGGGGTCAGGAGTCAAACAGACTTTGATAATGTCCATGAAAACAGACTCGTAATTGGATAAATTATTTCATGATCATCTACTTCAATACAGGTCAACTGTTTGTTTGTTGGGTTACTGCACCATAAACAACCATTCTGTGGCTAATCTTCTTGTAATAGCTGATAGCTACATCACTACACAACATACGAGAGACTCACCATATACCATCCACAGTGATTAGGGCAAAGTGTCCTGCTCATGGACTACAACCACAACAGTACATACCAGTCCATTGCTCAGCTTCCTTAGAAGCATAAAATACTGTGGATAGTGAGTGTCAAACCATGCACCTTGCATCTTCACCTGAGGTTATGCAGGCCAAAACTCTAACAACATAAGCAATCACAGTCTCGCCTAAATACACATTAAACAACATCTGGTCTTTATGAAATGCTAGCCAAACCAACGTCCAGCTGTTAATGGAAAGGAAACCCTGACTAAATCATACCCTGATCCTCCTTCCTTCAGCAAGTTATCATCATTCAACAGGATCCTCACATCTGAAAAATTAAATTGAGTTTATTAAATCAAATAGCTCACTATCATAAACAAGAAGACAAGCTGACATTTTTCTCTTAGAATTAACACTCCAGGGTTGTACTTCTATACAAATACCAATCAAAGTCTTAAATTTAAAATCCTTTGAATCCTCAATCTACAAATATGAATACCTACACCATAATGTCCAGTCCGATATAACTTTGGCCTCCAAATCAATATATATATGTAATAATCAATTTATTTATCAAAACTTTACAAATATCAGCTAAAGTTACTGTTAAATTAACCAAAAGAATTCCATTTAAAAAAAAATTATCACCAAGTTTACAGTATATATGCATGATCTATTCGATTAATTACAATTTAGAAAGTTTTTACAAACCATTAAAAACTTCATTGAATTCTCCTGGAGGTGCATGAAGAATGAAGTTTGTTGTTATGTTTATCTGCAAAGTAAAAAAAAATAATAATAAAAAATGCAACCAAAACAAAACAAAATTACATATAAATCCTTAAAACATAAAATGTAAATGAACAACTAACTCATGTTTAGTGAAGAATCAGATACCTGTTAAAAAGCTTTTAAAAAACTACATATACTGCATACACAGTATTTTAAGTCAATGCTTTATATGGATAGCTAATTTTATAATTACAAGGCTTTCTGAGGCCAGATGGGGAAATTAAGATAAAACAATTTCTTTATCAGAGCAATTTCCAAACTTTCAAACAAGTTTTCCCCAAATGAGGCAAAAAAAGCTCCATCTCAAACTAATGAAAAAAACACCCAACTGAGTAATCTACTTATTGACAAACAAGCTGTCTGTAAAGCCTGATCACTCTATGGAAATATTTTTTGTACACGATACATGTAATAATTTCCCTTGATGGTAGTATACAAACAACTAGTGTCACAACATACCCTACCCTGACTGGTAACACCAAACACAGGATGCTATGCAGGATTTTCATTACAATATCTAATCATCCTTGAGCTGGCCCGGTAATGATTACTAGCTTCCTCATATAATCAGCAAACAGGGAAATTTAATCAAAAAAATATATGTATATATTGACTTACTGTCCCGTTAAAACTGATTTCTCTCAAATCAATACAACAATGACTGTTTGAATTTTCATTTCAAAAGTATATTCTGTCTGCATTATTTTCATTGATAATGTAGAAATGAAAATACAAATGTTTCCACTGACATATCACAATAGGTCACATTTTTTCAGTCTATGTCAAAGTTTTCATTGTAACCATTTAGTTTAATTAAAATCATATCCTTTTTATATTCATAATTTTACTTTGCATTTTAATATCAGTAATTTTCACTGGCCACTACTAGTATGCAATGTCACATCTGGTAAAATCACCTTTTTTGAATGTTGTATTTGTGAGTTGGTAGATAATCTGATCAGTGTCTGAATGTTCTTCACATGTAAAACTAAATACAATTTACCAAAAAATCTACCAGGTGACTCAAAATTTTACTCCAAAACTACAGTAAAACAAATCCACTCAGAAATTTATCTCTAGAAACCAATAATTGGTTAACAAAAAGGCATTTTCTAGAGAGATAAACTTAGTATACTATCACATCAACTGCAAAACCATTACTTGTGATATTTCACGTGTATGCTTAAATCATGATCATGTAATTGGTGTATGCTTAAATCATTTTCGTATTTCCAAGACGTGCATGCACCGATTGAAATTAAATAATACTGACCAGAGGAAACAAGCATTACTGTATGTTCTTCATATTTTTCACAGTCAAAAGACGCCATATTACTTTGTACAACACCAATAACTCAGTCGTCAGTGTTGTCCAAAATTCGTCTTTATTTCCTAATTGAGATATATATAAGCGTGACCTTTTCAAAACAATGATGTATTAATATACAAATATCCATTTGTTAATCTAATACCTAACCAGTGAAAATGACAATTAAAGGATCGATGTATATAGGTTTTCTGACATAGAAATAATCTACTTCCTGTCTTCTTCTAAGTACAATGTACAAGATACTCGTAAATGTCAAATGACTTGAAACTTAAAAGAGATACAATGCGAAACCTGATTACCGTATAAGGTGTACACTCGATTTGTGACTTAATGATGACTCACTACCTAGAGTTACACGGCGATCGACCTTTCACAAAATGATGTGATTACAACAAAACTACTGAAAGCGGAAGTGATCAGGAAAAACGGTCTCATCTCAAACCGCTATCAAAGTTCAATAGCATGTACGTAACAAAAGCATCGGATTTCTTCTTTAACTAAATGACAAGCATTATACAGTCATATTCGTACGATCAATTATGAAATAGCACCCTTGAATACATTAAATCTGCGTGATATTACCTTCTCTTGATCGGAGATGGGTTCACCGAAATCGGCCATCTTGCTCGACTGTCAGTCACGCCTTCTAGCGGATCATGGGAATCTCATTTTCATCAACATTAATCACTCGTTATAAAATTATGACTCATATCATGGAATCATAATTAAATATAAAAATTACGTCTAAATGTGTACTACTTAATTTAACCGTACAATTACAGAATGAAAATCTATTTTTCACTTGAATCCCAGTCTTAGTTATGTTTAATGGAACGATTTTGTCTCAAGCGTTTGAGAAGCATTGATGGCTTCTTTAGTTACTTCTGGATGTGTTTCATATTTTGACATCTCAAAATATAATTTATGCTTGTGATCTGTTATATATGGCGTCAGATAGACCAATTCACTGTAATATAAAGAATCCAGTACTTCTTACTATAGCGGACGCGAAAAATGAATTTCATTCAGGCTGCAGAGTCATCGATATTACTTTTCCAAATGTGACAAACCCAGAGGTAAAGTGTTAACACTTTCTTTTTTTGGCCAGGAAGGGCTGATGAAAATAACTTCTCCATGCACAATGTATCGATCCAGCGTGTCCATCTCACAATTGAACACAATTTGGCGATTATAAAGAAATTTTAAATTTAAAGTAGTAAGCATAGCTTTAGAACTCATCAATAATCTATATGCCTAGTAGAATGAATAGTTGCAAGTAATCAAAAGAGCAAACAGCTTACCTCGTTTTAGCCTCTTTTTTTCTTAAATCTGAAATCAAATTTGAATAATAGTCACAGATGACAATTAACTTATTGTTGCTTTATCTATCATGCAAACTGTACACTTTCATAACCACAAGCAGAAAATCAGAAAAAAATTCACAGTTGAGTGTGGCATACAAGTATTCTCCCCATGAAAAATCTGCATCATCGGTTTAAAAAAATCTTGATACTTAAATCAACTCTTCCAAAGTGCCAGAGTTTTAAAACATTTAAGTAGAATTTTGTAGAAAATATGATATATATTTGATTTTTTTGTCCTTGAGATATTAGTTATTTCTTAAATTTCCTGGTATGAATATCACGGCCGGGAACAGCGGACAAAAATTCGCCCCCACTCTGTGCAAATGCTTATAACTTATAGGGTAAACTTTTATTCACCAAGTAATTACTCTCTTAATTTACTTAAATATAATGTTTAGAAATATGATTAATTGTTGAAATAAGCAATTTTACATTTTGTAATGAAAATGTGTATCTATGAAAATTCTTGAAATTGCTGTTATATCTGATTAAGTTTGGAACTATATAGCCATGTAGAACTATTACTTTGGCATCCATCATCAGGCAAACTTCAGCATAACATCAACATTAGGTAAACACAGATTGAACAACAACTGTTAAAGTTTCAATAGTTTGTTTTTCAATCAATGTTGCAGGATAAATGAAATACATGGTTTGCCACTTTTGTCTTTCTTCACCCTCTCCAATGTACAGCTTATATTTTAAGACACTGACCAGTCACCATATATTCTCTATATATGTGGATGCTTTTTGTCCTCTTGTTTTTATATTTATAAAGGTAGTTTTCTATCAAATTTTCATGGTTTTACCAAAACCTTGAGCAAAAGGATAAAAGTCCTGAATCTGACTTTGATTTTCTCTGTCAGTATGAATTTTTGGTGATTTTTCTTTTTTTTTACAATTTTACATCCTCTTCCGAAAAGGCAAAAATTGACCAAGAACCTATTGAAAAAAATCCCCAACTTTCTGAATGTTTATAAATATATAAATAGCCTTTTGTTTCCATCTTTCTTTTACAGAGCACAACCATTCTTTCCATCTGTGACAGGGTAATTTTTACATACCTATACATTGTACATTGTGTAAAACATATATATCATGTCGTGGTGTTATCTATTTCAGACTTAGGCTTATAACATTTGGTGGGAATTCTGGGACCCCTAAATCATAATTAGTATGTAACAATAGAATCTTGACAATTTAACGGAAATGGTCATATGCATAACAACAGAGACCCGTTATTACTTCGAAATAAAAATTAACAACTTTTGAATTGTGTCTGTTTTTATCATGGAATTTAAGTGCAATGTTCATTGTTTAAGTAGTTAGTTTTTGCTTAATTATGTCGTATATTGTTTGTTTGTCATGGCATGGGTGTTAAACGGTCAGTTAACTGTCCACACTTGTCTTTATACAGATGTACAGCCATTTGTTGTGTATGTTTTTCTTGACATGCTTATTATTTGTGATGTTAATGCCTTCCACTTTATCATAACAGTCTAAATCTGCTTCCAGAAATACTTTGTTTAGATATTACCAATTATATTACCCTATTCCTTTTGAAGATAATATTACAGTTATATATAATGTATTTGCTTTACCTATAAATATACAATGTATAAACATTCTGGTATATCTAGGCAGCATTGATGTTACTGAATGGTTACCTCCCCTTTATCCTTGAGTTTCAAGCTTTGTATTATATGTCCTTATATCAACAAGTATGTTATTTGAATTCTTGTAGATGTTTTTGAATTGAATGTCACTTGGATTATGTAATCATCTGTTAGCCTTTTTAGATGCAGACACATTTATCAATCATGATTTTAATAAATACCAGTGCACAAGGTACAAAAATTATACATAAAACATTTTTACAGCAGTACATGTGATGTGTTCCCCCACAGTACATATAACCTAATATAACACCTAGACATTCAGGGTTCAATTCTGTGGGTAGATGTGAAAAGGTATAGGGGCCACCTGTCTGACCATGTTGGTTTTCTCAGGCCAGTCAGGGTACTCCAGATTCCTCACACAATAAGACCCTTTATGCTGGTATCTTGTTTTGCATTTGTAGTAAAATACAATGTGTTCAACATTGACAAATATGGACCAATTTCACACAATTGTAATATGCACTACTCCTGTTTTAAGGCAAGTTCACCCAAATATAGTACATATACATAACTTTAAAAGTGAAAAAGGAACTATTTTTATTTTACCATATTCATTCTAATAAACATCATGTGTATATGTAAAAACTCAGGAGGGATTATATTAGTTACAGGGTAAAGTTTCCACAAATTGCTTTCAGGCATAAAACTTTGGTTCCATAAATTACAATTTGAACTTGTGAAAAAAAAGATAATAACCTTGGTATCTTAACTATAAACTAATAATGGTTGGCTGGATGTATTGGAGGCAGTTTCAGAAAAAAAGTTGAAAGACATCATATCTTGTTGTGATGATCAGTGAAGTAAACTACCTCTGTATGATTATAACCTTTTGAGTTGAATATGACATGAATTTCAATATGAAATTAAATTACCTTATAAGTAGATTATCTATTGACGCCCTTCTTGTTTTTACCTCACCTTGCCAAAAGTTGACGATAAAAAGCATGATTTTTCCTCCAAGGATTCATTTATATTTTATTATCATACAATATCAAATGTGGTTTTTAGAAGCTTTTTTAGACACACTGTACTGAAACATCGTCAGTGGATGATTAAATTGGAGCTGAGAGTATATGCTACATTAAACATTTTAAAAATAATTCATGTTTATATATATACTTCATTGCATATTTTGCCTGTAATGTGAGTTAGAGTTAAGGGTATATGCTACCTTATACATCTTACCTATGACATATGTTCAAGTCAAATGCTATTCATGTAATAATGATTTGTTTATATACTATTGTAGGCGAAATGAATTAGCGAGTATTATTGATGAATGTTATCTTACTTTTAAATTCAATCTATTAGGTAGGAGAGATTCATTTCAAGAACAGTTATGTCGCTTATCTGACAGTTCGTGTCAAACAGAAACCTGTACCCCAAGAAGCTGGAAGTGACTCTGTTACTCGTGAGTATATCAGACTGAGGTAGATACATTTGTATGAATGTCCAGTACCAATTTTTAGTACATTTAATTTGAAACCATTCATCATGGCTCATAGCACTGACAAAGAGCAAAAACAAATTTACCAGGATGTTAAACAGGAATGACTTCTTTCCACATTTTCTGAAAGATGAGAGAGAGTGCATTGTACATTACAGAAATTCATATCAGTGGTTTTTTAATGTAAGGAATGAAATATATGATGCTGTGCTTTCAGCGGAAATAAAATGGCGGACATGTGTACGGAGGATGCGTTTAATGCCGAACCCTCACTGTGAAGCTGGATCTCAAGACTACTTCTGTATCTCCCGGAAACATGTAAGATTTGTGTCATTATAAGGTGAAATATTATGTCATTATAGGGAATATTCTCTGTCATAGAAATATGTAGGATTTTGTTGGTATAGGGGAATATGTTGTATTAGTAAAGGGGAGTATTTTCTGTCTCACAGAAACATTAAAGTTTGTGTCATTATAGGGATATATATTTTCAGTCAAGGAGAGTATTCTATACAGAAACATCTATGATTGTGTCAGGTTAGTCCTTACTCACAGGAACTTGTAAGATTGTGTCTATATAGGGGAATATATAAAATGTCAGTAAATAGGGTTACTCTCTGTCTCAGGAACATGTAAGATTGTGTCAATATATAGGAATATTCTCTGTCTTACAGTAGATTATGTCATTATAAGGGAATATATCGTGTCAGTATAGAGAATAATTCTCTGTATTGCAGAAGTATGTTTCATTTTATGAATTTTAATGAAGAATTCTCTTTAAGAAACAGCTCATTGAAAGAGAGCACAGGCATACGTCATTATGTGATAGATTGTGGGGTTTTAATTCAGTGTCTCACAGAAATATCTAAGTCTGTAATTTAAGTCAGACTCAGTGAATTATTTCACAACATTCAGAAATGTATGGCATTTATCATTACATGTAGTTTGTTTAAGTTTATTCATATTTCTTACAGTCAAAATCTTTTCTGAAAGTGTGTTTAATGGAAGAGAAAATGTTGATGGGGAGGGGTTGAGAGGCTCTTCAAGTGGAATTTATTCAAGTTTACAGTATGCAGTTTGGTACTTATCTGGACTAGCTGTATTCTCTGGAAGAATATTACAGATCTGGACGTGCCTGGCTCAATTTGTGTTCTCAGGAACCATATCTCAGATCTAGACTGTACTTGTCCGATTAAGTTTGTGTTCTCAGGAACCATATCTCAGATCTAGACTGTACTTATCTGGCTAATTTTGTGCCTTCTCAGGAAGTGTATCTCAGATCTAGACTGTATTTATTTGGTTAAGTTTGTGTTCTCAGGACGTGTATCTCAGTCATGAGCTCAAATGACTCTGTTCACAGGACGCTTATTTCAGACAATAAACAAACAATGATGTTTTGATGATGTCGAAACTTTCATCATTAACAATTCCATTTATTTAATGTACTGCCAATCGCAATGTTCTGGATGAAAGTGACTTTATGAAAATATTATATTAATTTTTTTAAACTCTTTTCATATTTTTTTTCCTTTTCTTTTCAGACAAGAAAACTTAAAAATGTTTGTGTTTGTTTTTTCTTTTGTTTTCCAGTTCAGCTTTGACTTGAACCAGCTTACAGGCGTGCGTCTGATTTTGATGCAACCATCTCCGGTATGGAAAGATTTCAGACTGGAGGAGATCAAATTGTATCGTTCATCGGAGGTACTGTATATTACAACAAAGGCTGCAGGAAACATACATTGTTTTAATTTTTTTCTGCACTCATTAATATTAATTATCTTAGTAATTATCTAGTATAAGAATCGTATACATGTGAATTTGTGTATAATATGGAGTTCCGTGAACAGTTTGAATAAAGTCTACTTTTAATTGATTCTGGTGAAAATTTTACTTCCGCACAACTCAAATTCTTGTCAAATTAAGTCATATGTATATTAAAGCTGTTATGATTTTTTATTTAACTCAGTCAAATCGACCACAACCTCTACCGGCCTGGCTCATAGAGGAAGCCTCAAACAGCTCCAGCAAGAAAAGAATTGAGGTAAGGGTTAATTATTCTAAAGGTGATCAGTTAAGGATGAGGGGTTGGGGTAACATATATTTACACATTTATCACATAAATTTATATATTTCATACAGTATATAATCATGTACCCATGTCATTTTTATGATTTTTCTCAAATCACCCACACCATCATCAGCCTAGACATGACATCATTACATTTTGATGTCATACTCTGACTTCTGATTGAGACATCAACAAAGCCAACACTGCAGTCTACTGTAGTCAGAAGTGATGTCTTGAAGATTGTTAAAATAAATCATTGATACAATTGTACTGAGATTGAAAATTATGAATTATGACGAGATCTTTGAAAGGCAGAAATTTTATTTCAAGTATCTAGGCTATAGGCAAAAAATTATGATTTTGATGGGTTGTTTTTGGCAAAAGTGTTTTGTCATTATCTGTGGTAGCAAATGGATGAATGACTATTTCAATGTTGTGTCCAAGGGTTTACAGACTTTATTACCTATATAATAGAAATGTAATTGGTTGTTCAATATGGTGTTAAATTGATGCTGATAATACAATGCATTTCAGTGTCCTACCAATGTTACCGTATGCTGAACAGTAGCCTGTTTTACTTAGTAGACGGTTAATATGCTGTTTATTGAAAGTCGTCAACTAGTTCAGAAGCATCACTCTTAGTGACTTCAGTTTTAGAAGGGGTGACATTATTATGAGAACATCCTGAATGAGAATGTGTTCCTAGGTTGTCACGTCTTCTGATGTGCTTGGCATTCATGTTTTTTGAAAGATGTTTTTCTACTTTTCTTTATTTTCTACAAAGTGATTAGGTGAGCATTCAACTCTGACTTATTAAGAGAAAAAAATTCTTATATGCCATAATTTTTAAAGGTCACTTTGAAATATCAGTGGGAAATTAGGTTAGATATGTTTTTGGAGATAGTTACTTACTTAGCATATTTTGAAAACAAATTAAAAGTAGATAATTTTTTCCAGGTGTAAAGTTTATATATATGTAGGAATATATTTGAAATCAGTGTTCATCAAACTTAACATTGTGTAAGTAGATATACATATGTATATAGATTTATCAAGCTTTTCTACAATAAACATTTATACTTTTATATGTAGTTGTGATAACGTTTTTCTCCTCAGATATTTTATGATACAAGTACAAACTTTCAGCCAATGGATACGATTTTGATTATACATGTATTCAAAATTAATCAATGCCTTGCTGATATTTATTCAAATAATTTGTCATCTTTCATTATGATGTTTACCAAAACCAAGTTTTTTGAAGCCTAGGTTGGAAATTTTGTCCGAGGATTAGTTTATAACTAATTTATTGAAAAGAATTTAACTAAAGCATGTTGATTGATGTGTACATAATTGTGTTTGTCCAGCACTTTGATAGTTCAGTAAGCTATGAGGATGAGCAGGATGTAGCTCCCCTACAAAATGGGGGTAATGTGGCGGTAAGATGGATGCTTCTACCTATATCATTGTAGCTCTCAGTCGCCGGTCATATTCTAAAACTTTTACAGGACAAAGGTTGAAAAATATGCTTCTGTATTGCTGTTGATTATGTAGCACAACTAGAAAATGTATTTGCATTTTATGGTAAAATATTTCCTCCAGCTCTATATTTTTTTTTTTTTTTTTTGAGGTTTTGTATCTGAAACATGTCTCTGATCAGAACCTTTTTACCATTAGTCCCAATGTATTTCCATAGTATTATATAACTCCATTACAGTTATACAGAAAATATTGTTATATATTGACATATACAATGCACATTAAATATACACTCTCTTATTCCAAGTACATGTCACTGGCACCAGGAAAAAGTTTAGAAAGAAATGGAAAAATTTTGATACAGTTAATACAACCATATTGCAATTTTCTTATCGGCAATTACTGCTGAAGATTAGAAAATTCATTGAACAGTACTTTTTCATCGCATACTCAGTTGTTTAATGCTTTTAAATGCTGTAGTATTTATGCCATAAAATGCAATACTTACCATAACCAGCACACATTTACTTCCACAGCCTTGTACCATTTCCACTAATTTGTTATAGTGGTAACTGGGATGTTGTGACAGCTTTTCATGTATTACTAAAGTCCTCATCTTTGGTGTAGGTCCCAAGCTGTTAATGATGCTCATATTTTTAAATGAATGGTCATTCAATGGGGTCTTGGTCATGCTTTTATGATTAATCTTACATAGGAACAGCATTTAAGTTTTAGAACACAACTGTTGTGTACACAATAAGTGCAGTCCTTGCAGGAACTGATAACCAAAACTCAAGGGTGAGATGCATCAATTAGCCTCGACTAACAGAAGGCATACAAATTTAATCGCAATGACTTCGGCGAGTAAACCTTGTACAATGTTCTCATGTGGTCAGATCATCTAATATATTCAATATGTATTCAGGTCAGTTGTTGTTTAGTAAGCACTATGGTCAATAACATAAAAATTAGTATTACATATATATTATGTAAATACATATTTAATTATATAATTATTGTTTTGTTATATTAGTCAGGCATGCCATTTTGTTTGTGGTACCTGGTACAAGTATTGTGATATTTCAACAAGATTGTTGCTTTTTTTCCCTGTAACATTCTGTCATAGAGGAGAACTAGAGCAGCTATGGGCATCAAGGTCTTTATGTATACCTCATTGATAAATGAATTCATGAAAACATGTTATAAGTTAAGATAGAAAGTCAGATTTTAGTAAACAAAATTTGATAAAATATTGAATTGATATCCTTTCATACAATTTGTTTGAATTTCTCTGTCATCAATCTTTAACAATAAACATCATTATTCATTTTATTTAAAGAAAAAACTAAGACAGAGTTATAGTGGCAGAGGAATTTAATATTAAACGAAAACAATCTAACCTTGGGGTCAAAAGGTAGCAAAGTGGTGATAATTAATAGCAATTATGTCAATGGTTGTCGTACTAAATCTTATAATTGAGAACTTTCATGCAGTTTTGTTGTAGATGTAGACCCATTTTCATCCTAATACTTTTTAATTACGTTAACATCACACATTTCAGTCATGTCACTCTATGAAATTTGCCAATTTGCACTTCTGTTATGTAATTATAGAAATATATTTGATATCTTACACAATTGCATATATCATTCTATCACATAGTCTAACTTTGTCAAGTGCTGATTTCAATCTGTCATATTAGATTTGTGTTTCACTTGTTATGAAATAAAATTTCAAGCATTTTCATGGTGAGACATTTTGGTATATGTTTTATCATACATAGCAACACATGTATATATATATTTTTTTAAATGTTGTTTTGCTTGTTTTAAAAATAAAAATGCAAGCATTTTCATGGCGAGACATTTTGGTATATATTTTATCATTCATAGTAACACATGTATATATGTTTTAAAATGATATCAGCTCATGCTTTAAGGTTTCTGTCAGTGTCAAGTACTGAAGTTTCAATAGTTCTGCTGCAACATCTCATTGCACAATTCAGCTTGTGACTGAATTATTCATGCATATACTGCAGTTATGATGAGAATACAATATACTTGTTTTATGTTTTGCAAAGAAATTTATTTCTTATGTGTGTAATACCAAAAGATACCTTGTGTAAAGGATTTTGACTATCTATCATTGATTACGGTATATTTTTTGTCTTGGTCCATTGACCGTAACCAAGACAAAAAGAAAATTGAAGATAGACAGTTTGGATCTTTTGAAATAAAAGACACCATGTAAAAAAGTTACTTGGATAGTATCGGATGAAAAGTTGATTTAACAAATCATTTTATTTTAAGATATGCATTTATTAATTTACACTTACTATATTTTACCATTTCAGCTGCAAACAATTTCCAAGCAGTGTTTATTGGGACATATTATAAATTCAAATAAATATGTAGTAAATTTAACCTTGCAGCACTGCACAAAAAGTCAGCAAAAAACAAAACTCATTTATCTTCTTGCAAGGAAAGGAGATAATGAGTTAGCGGTAATACATTATATTGAAGGTCAAGGTTTTTTAAGTTCCTCTGTGTACTAGCCTTAAATGATAGCAAGGTTACCTTCCTCAGTGTATTTTTGTTTTGGTGATTGTTTATATGGTGAATGGTTTTAGTGTCACATGGACTATTTGGCTATTCAGGTTGTTCTTGTTATGGTATATTCTAACAATTTTTTTCCTGCTGCTGTTTATAAGTATACTGTACTTTGTATATAAAACATTGAGGCAATGGTATAACATACCATTTACTGATACCACTCTATATAGTTTGGTTATACACACCATTGTATTGTGTTGCCCTCTCTTGCTATTTCCTTTTTTCACAGTATGTTTTTCGTCTTTCATTTTTAGCTCTTAGTTTGGGAGCACAAGTTTATTGGGAAAAACTCTAGTTTCTAACCTCACTGATAATTTTACTTGGACACATCATAATTTCTAAATTATTGAGGTCAGAATTGGAGAGGTTTCACAATAGATGAAATTATAATGATGTCAGGTTGTCAAGGAGACTAGGAAGTCTCATTATAACCTAATCAATAAATATACCACTCAAATTCAAAGCCAATGAAAAAGTTTATACATAAATATTTATATATATATATATATATATATATAGTATATACTGCTGTTTTATTGTTTTCAGTTTATTGTTTTGAATTTTGATAGAAATTTGCAAAATTGTGTGGTTCTATGATGCCCAAAACAAGCTCACTTTTCTTATTCTGGAATCCAATGTTGAAAGTTTTATTGCTATGTAGGTAATGAAAAATGCATTCAAGCTTGGAATATTAAGCTTCATGCTTCACAGGTTTTTCTCATATGTTTTTTTTAAACAATTGACTACTTCCTATCATTCAGTTGTACCTCTAATATGGATTAAATTTTGTTTGTGGATTAGGAACTGATTTTACATAACATTGCACTTTCTGTTGAAGTCAGAATATTTAAAAGGTATATTATTTCTTGTGAGAGTTCATTTGATAGTTCAGTGTTAGTAGTATGTTTCTGTCAAGCATTTTACTATTATGTATAGTTTCCATTACTCCTACATTGATTTTAAATTGAAATGATATCAGTTTTTGCTAATTCCATGATCATTAACCAATATAATCCTGAAATTTTCTTTACAGGGATTAGGGAGTGTGGATGCCATATCTGCTAGTTTACAACAGCTGTGGGCACTGTCTGAAGGTGTATCAACCAGCCAAACTGATAAAGCTCTTGGCAGATTTGATGTATGAAAATTATTTAGACATCTGTTTTCACTTATGATATTGGTTATTTTGTTTTCTTATATCAAAAAATCAAGAAACTGTTGAAGTGATTTGATTGTGACATCATATTTTTGCAGCTATACTTTCATAATTTAGATGGTATGCAAAAACCCTATATTATGGTATCTTTTATGTATATAAATAGGACCCTGCAATTTTGCAGAAATTGAACAAATTTTCAGTATTGTTTTCCTGTGTCAGAAATATTCCTGTTTTGCTACATTCAAATTTGTTTCAATAACATCTTGGTTACTAGAATGTGTTTCAAGAGAGTTATCTCCCTTACACCAGATGGCACCAAGGTTCTGATTTCAAAACACTTCATTGTTCAATTTGAATTCAAAATTTCTATAAATTTGTTACATACCCACTTATATGAATTAAGCTGTTCAAATTTACTCTTCATTTCAAATTGTTACTGCAGAATGAACACAATGAAAGTAAATAGAAAAACAAATGTTTCATACAAATATTGAAATGAGTTGTAGTTTGATAACTATAAATTTGTATGTTTCAAGTTACCTTTTTTTATGATTCTATTTCATGATATTTTTCTGTTCTTTTTCAGGTTGATGGATGCTATGAAATCAATCTGCTTTCATATACATGAAAAAATACAGGATTTAGTGTATGGATTGCATCACAAAATTGCATCTGGAAATGTCTCACACTCGGAAGTATATGTATCCATTGCAATGAATTGGAACTTCTCACCATATCTGTGACAAGGAGGAATAGTGTTGTTCGATTTGAATCCCTACAGTCAATCCTCTACATTTCTAGGAAACTGAAGGTGTCAATCAAGAGGAAAATCCAGTAGATCTTATGGAATATCATTTCAAGAAGAGTTTATGAACACTTCAAGAAAAAACTTTTTTTTTTCCGAAATCATCTGACATTTGTTGCACAGGGTTTTGGGAAGATTTAGTGTACTTAACATTTGTTCGTTGAATGTCTGGGATTAGGAAGTGACACTTTATACACATAGACCAATATCTGCAAATTTGTTAAGTAAACCTTTTTTCTTTAATTTGAATCTCGATTTTCTTCTGTCAAAGTTACAGGTTGCAACATTTTATACATGGAAATGTTTCCCTATGAATAATTTTATTAAGCATGAACAAAGGTCCTTTTGTAAGTTTAGTAAGTATGAAAATGCATAAAAGAATGAATTGAACATAACCTGATTGTATTTATATTTTACACTGTGTGTTTATTGAAATAAATGTATATTTATAAAGAAATGTCAAGTGTCTGCAGTCATATCTAAAAGAATGTTGTTAAATGATATAAATGAAATTCTTCCATTCTGATTTGCATCATCAGATGGTAGGCTATATCGCTCTGCCTCCGTGGTCCATTGTCAGTTTCCTTCCAGGCAGCCATTTTGAATTTGGCAGGTAAAGATCACTATTTCTGCAAAGGTATGTTCAAATGTCTTATCATTAAGAGCAAAAACAGAAAACAGAAGAGAAAAGAAGGGAAAAGATCCAACTTTCAAAGAGCATATAAAGCTCCAACAATGGTAGGTGTTACAATCTCTCTGGGATCTCTTGTTGATTCTTCACCTCCCTGCTTGATTTTAATACTGAATTTATTATGCATACCTACTACTTTGTATGTAGGAAGCACAATGGGCCATTATTTCTTTATACACCTGTTATCTCACTTGGTTCATGTGTCAATGTCACTTTTTCTTCTGAACTTTCTTAAATCGATGGCAAGAAAATTCTAGGCTTCCTGTTCACCATATCTGAACCAAGCAACAAAATAGTTTGGTCAAGGTCATTTATTGGAACAAACATGATATCCTTTTCTATCAGAATCTCCAGGCCAAATTAATCATGTCTGTTATTTTGTTTCTGACAGAGTTATGCCTCTGTGCTTTTTCTAAATATACACTGAGTTACATGATACATATGTGGTTCTTGATTATAAACAAGAGGCCCAGGGGCCTAAGTCACCTAAGTGAACTGGAATGAATATGAAGCATAGAGAAAAGAAAATGAGAAATGCTATTTGTATAGGGACAGAAGAGATCCCTCCATCCAAAAAGAGTACTAGATTCTATATTTGGGTATTAAGAGGGGAAGACCTTTGAAATTTCAGTAAATTTTACGCTTTTTGGCCCTGCCCATCAGACCTTTGGAGTCAGCCAGGGTCAATATGTGCTTAACATCAAACTGTCATCCTATCCTAACAATTGACCTATTTCCAATAGAAAATAAACAAATTGTGCTGAAAATGTAATTTTCTTATATAACCCTCAGTAAATTTTACCCCCTCCTCAAGGGGAAATGACCCTGAGGTCATGAAATTTACAATTTTGGTAAAGCCCCTTAAGACCCTTCCATCCATGAAGAGTAGTTGATTCTACAAAATTTGGTTATTGAAAAGAAGATTTTGGAAATTTAAGTCAAGTTGATCCTTTTGGGTCCTATCCTTCTGGCCCCTAGGAGGTGGGGACCATATAATTTACAATTTTGGTTACCCTTTGGACATGGAAGATTTCTGCCAAGTTTCCTTGAAATCAGTTTTGGGGTTTTCCAGATGTCAAAAATATAAAAAGTTTACAGATGAATGACGAATGCTGAATGACACCTGACAAAAGGGTATTGCAGTAGGTCACCATGAAACTTGAAATTGTCTCAACTGACCTAAATATCACAATTAGCCCTATGAGATTAATTTAATTGATAATTTTATTCAAGAGTAAAATCCTGAAGTTTTAAAACATTACTTTGTAATTAATTGTTAAGTTTATATTTATTTCAGATTATATTTATTCCTGGCGTGATAATTGAATTTCTTCATGGAGTTTGAATTTGTAGCCATCAAGTTTCATCCATCATTGTGTGCTGTCCACCTTGTGTAATTTCCGTTCAAATGACTTCTCTGTAACCAAAAGGCCCAGGGTCCTGATATCAGATCTGTAGCATGCTGGGATGAAGGGCTACCAACTTTGTTTATATGATTGATTCTGACTGACTGTGAAGGTCATAGGAGTCAAATGTGTTTTAATCTTTTTAAGGAACTTTAGGAGAGGACATTAATGTTCTTATTGATTGTGCTTGTTTTGAACACTTCCAATTAGGTTTCTTTACCATTCCAATATTCACAGTCCATCTTGACCACTTCTTTGGTTCCGGAAACCTGTCTCAGATTCACATGACATTTTTGAAAATGAGGCAGTTTTTTTTACAAACATGAACACAGAAATGACAGCAACACTACTGACACAGTCAGTAATATCCCAATTTTTCAGTACAGTACTTTGTTAGGGGCGAGACAAATGTTATTTGGTAACTCTAAGCCAACTATTGTTATATAGGTAAGATTTACTTCTTCACAATAACCAAAATGTCCAGGCTTTTGATAATGGTACTTTAACTTAATTGAATGATGGGCTACTAAATTTATTCAGAGTCTCAGAGGTCAAAAGAGTGGATATTTTAATGTTTCTTCTTCAACATGCCATAGGTCTAGAGACATGACATTTGTGTACTAGCATGTATAAGGAAAATGCAGAAAATGTATTTATGAACCTAAAATGTCTTGTTTGTAAGCTATAGAATAGTTTAACAATTTAGGCCTATTTGGCCTTTTTCATATATATGTCTTTATGATCAGATGACTGTTAAGCCCCATGGGCTTCTTGTTAACAGTGGTACAACCTTCCTAACATTTGCTTTTCTGTTTTTACTTAAGGATAAGATCTTCAAACTCCATATTTTCCCATTTGAGATGACTCCTTGGGATTCTAACATGTACAAATTGTGACAGAAATGAATTTCTTCCGATGTAAAAACAGTAAGTTAACAAGATGACAATATTTCTAAATTCTCGAGAAGTGGCCAGTTTGGATGACACTTGGTTGGAAACAAATTTAAAGAGCTGCTTACACTTTGTTATTCCACCTGATATTGTATTTTCCCATACCAACTGATGAAGGAAATTGTATTCGCTGTCCTGTTTTCTAGGTCAATCTCATTTTCCCAACTTACATATGTAGAAGTTAAGAAAACAGGTTGTCTTACTAGACCCACCTAATGGGAATTTCCCTTTAGCGAAGCGTTAGAGTATCTGGCTAGAGACCACAGGGTCGCTTGTTCGAATCCAACCTGGGGCAGGGTGTTTTTCATTACTCCTTCCTATTAAACACGTATACTAAATCTCTCCTATACCTAAACTTAAACAGCATACGTGAAACCTCTGTACACTAACAATTTTTAACATTATTGTATTTCATTTTTATTTTCTTCCAATTCTCTCTAAAACTACAATGGAAATTATGTAATTAACACTTCAATTTGGAATATTAAATGATAGAATATATGTATTCTTATTGTGCTCATTTTATTATTTTTCATTCTTGTTAATTTACAAAATCGTAAGCAAACATTTGCAATTGGTTCTCTTTTCCATTTTCACTTAATAAATGTCTACAAAAAAAGAACAACAATAATTAGTCACATGCGAACATAAAGATATCAAAGTGGTGTTTTTGCGACGACCCACAAGTGCGTATATAGCCGAGATCTGTTAGAACCTTACCTTCATTCTTCGTTTTAGAATAGAAAAATCAAATGACAACTGCTACAAACTAATCAATGACTCAATATATATAAAAGAAATACTCATAAGAACTTATCGGAAAGTTAATAATTACCTGCAAATCAATTTCTTCCTGTACACGAGAGGGATTTGTTTTTGTTTAGCCTGTTAACCATGTGTAATTCACATTGTTGTATCACGTGACCGCAGTTTCCATGACGTAACAAGAAGTTGTGACGTTGACCAACCGCTTGGCAACCAATCCTCCATTCTTGTCTTGAAAATAGCAACAGAGTGAGCAGTAAACGTTGCTGAAACACATTTAAATCGGACGAAATAGTGTTTCTTCAAGTGGCATACATGCTGAGGAAGATGTGGGAAGTATTGATCTCGACAAATGTGGAAAATTAAACGGATAAAATTGCAGTGGAAGGAACATAACCGGAGGGAAGTATCATTAGTATGACGACCCGGGTAAATCATATGAATCCAGCGGCAGCTCATCCCTATAGTCTACCGCCGTTAACATCACAAACGGTAGGTGGGGGAAGTCAAACCCAGAGTGCTGGATTGAAAGTACAACAACTTTATAATGATGATCATGGAAAACACCAAAAACATGGTCACACCGGAACGGCCGACGAAACTAGGTCCCTACCAAATCCCCGTCCCAGCTCGAGCGCAGGCAGTAATACGAGCAATAAGGGGGGTTCGGCTACAGGGAAAAGACATAAGCAATCTCCAGAATCAGCTATGAAGCAGTATATGACCAAATTGAGTTCATTTGAACACCACGAAATTTTCAATTATCCAAGTATCTTCTTTGTCGGCCAAAACGCGAAGAAGAGGCAAGGGGTCACAGGGGGTGCGAATAATAGTGGTTATGACGATGAACAGGGATCCTACATGCAGGTACCCCATGACCACATTTCCTACCGTTACGAGGTATTAAAAGTGATCGGCAAAGGAAGCTTTGGCCAGGTTGTAAAGGTGTATGATCATAAGGCACATGAACATGTAGCACTGAAAATGGTCAGGAACGAAAAGCGATTCCACAGGCAGGCACAAGAGGAAATTCGTATTCTGGAGCATCTGAAAAAGCAGGATAAGGATAATGCTTTTAACATTGTACATATGTTTGAACATTTCATGTTCAGAAACCATATATGTATAACCTTTGAACTTCTCAGTATGAACTTGTATGAACTTATCAAGAAAAATAAATTCCAGGGATTTAGCTTGCAACTTGTCCGGAAGTTTGCACACTCAATATTGCAATGCTTAGATGCATTAAACAAGAACCGTATCATTCACTGTGATCTCAAGCCAGAGAACATTCTTCTCAAGCAACAGGGCCGTAGTGGTATAAAGGTAATAGACTTTGGTTCAAGCTGCTATGAACACCAACGGATATACACATATATCCAGTCAAGGTTCTACCGTGCACCAGAGGTGATTCTAGGAGCCAAGTATGGTATGCCTATTGATATGTGGAGTTTGGGCTGCATTCTGGCAGAATTGTTGACTGGCTACCCACTTTTTCCTGGGGAAGACGAGGGTGATCAACTGGCCTGTATCATTGAATTACAGAACATGCCTCCACAACGACTTCTAGATGGCGCGAAACGCACTAGAAACTTTATCAGCTCGAAAGGATACCCTCGTTACTGCACTGTCACATATTCAGATGGTGAAACAAAATTGCAAGGTGGAAGATCAAGGCGTGGAAAGACAAGGGGGGCACCTGGAACCAAACATTATGTTGATGCGCTTAAGGGATGTGATGATCCACCTTTCAAAGATTTCCTGAAGCGTTGTCTAGAGTGGGAGCCATCCAACCGATTAACACCTAGTCAAGCTCTAAGACATGCATGGCTACGACGTAGATTACCTAAACCACCCCAAAATGATACAAGGTCAGATTCTGCATCACGTCGGAAATCCACCGCCAACACAAATACAGTGTACCCAAATAGTAAACTGGCTAGTGGAAGCTCCAGTAGAGGAAAAGCCGGTGCTCCTGTATCCATTGTAGACAATGAAGTAGCACGAACAAAACTGCCACAAATACCAACCTTATAGGGATTTTTATTGTGTGATTACTCAAATGCAAGATAATACATAGACTCTCCATGCCGTCCAATGGATAATGATGAGAATTCTTCAAAAAGTGATCATATGATATTGTACACAAGTGTATTTGAATGATGTGTTGTATTTTATCCTGTCCAATATTATTTCTTATTTACACCAATTATGGAATGATGTTCTGTGTTATTATACAACATAAAAGCCAAATCTTTGTTATGATGTGGAACTAGAGATGCAACGACACCTTAACTTTTAGGAATGTACTGGATCAATGTAAGAAAAGGGAGATAATACATACACACCATGGAACATTTTATAAACTGAAAAGTTGAAGGTACCTTTTACAGTGGGCGAGAAAGCTCAAGAGTTAAGGGTGTGTAAACTTGAAGGAAATATTAGGGATTATGCCTTTACATTTACGGATATTTCTATAACCAGCTTGGCAGAGAAAATTATACCTATGTACATTTTGTGCTACATGTACTGATCTTGGTGATCTAGAACAACCCAATTCTGTGGACAAAAGGAACTGCACAAGAGCTTTGTGCATACAAATTGAGCATCACTGTGATGGATTTTTTTATGTGTTTTCTAAGTCGTTATGTTTTAATTCTCCTATTTTGAGAGAGTGTGGGGGCAAGTATTCTGAATTTCTGGTTATTTTTCAACATTTAAAGTACTAGCTTTGCTACAGTGCTGGTATGATCAGTATTCATTCTGCAATAACTGAGATATGTTGATACATACAAAGTTTTAGTTTTAGCATTGCCACAATACGTTAACCACACAAACCTTTCACATACAACCAGATTATTTCTCCATCTGTCTCTTGGTTCTCTATTCTTAACATTTTCTCAGCGTTTCAATTTAAACCCTGTGTTGCAGTATTCTTTGACTTTAGTAAAATATGTGTAGTGGATACCTATCATTAGAGTGTACTAATATATCATGAATAGTGAAGCTGATTTTTTCCATTTAAGTTCAAGATCAAGTATCTGTTATTTTATGTTGTGCCTTTATATGATGTTTTATAAAAAAAATCAGCTTATTACCTCATTCTAGTGTCACAGATTTTCTGTAATTCAGTATACTCATAACATTTCAGATAAATAAAAACATGATATATATAGGAAAATTAGAATGTTGGCTTTGAAAGCATTGATTTATTTTAAGTTCCCCCTCCCCACTTTATATCACCTAGGCATTTCATGTTTGAATATACAATCAACCACTCAAAATGTTCCAAACTTTGAATTTGCCTACGTTTGAGATAAGCTTATTTGTGCAAACTTAAATGTATGTTGTTTCTTTTTTTCTCATTTGTTTCTATTTGTTGATTTTTTCGCTGGTTTACACTTCATAGAATTAATACAGTTCTCAAGGGACAAAACTGAAAGTTTTATTGACTTTCCTTAGAATTAGAAAGATTGCATTTGCCTATTTTCAGACGAGTGAGAAAAAGTTTGGTGTATGAACCTGCTGTAACTTGTTCATGATAACTTTGTTGCCCACAAGTTATGTGTGTTTCATGTTAGGAATTCTATCTGAATCTGCCTTGTATGTAATTCAAAAAGCCTACTTTGCGTAATGTACATATTTCTTTGATTTGTGCCATCCATTACTTTATTAGATGTAATGTACTTTTGCTAATGTCAAAGTTTGTTCTTTAAAAAGTGTATCTGTTTAAGCAAAATGGCATGTCATTTTTATTCTCCAAAAAAACAAAAGCAGGATGGAATAGTGAAATGATTTTAGTATACTAAGTTATATATTAGATTATCATGATTTTCATGGTTGTACACAATTAGAAAAAAAAAGATTATTTTTTGAAGTAACATTGATTTCTTCTCATTTATATTTCTCTAAAAGAAAGTGTCTATTCTCAAATCATTAACTCTACCAGTCTGCTTTTATGATCATTACTGACTATTATCTACAGATCTTAAACAATATTTTTCAGTAATTTTGTCCGTTCAAAATCTGCATAATTGAAAGACTTTTTTTAGAGAAAACAAAATTGATATACATGTATATGTAACAGCAATATATTGGTAGGTTCTCTTTGCCTTGGTGAAAGTACATGAAGATGTCACTGCTGGAAGTTGATATATAACAGAAATTGTAAATGTTACTAAGAGAAATATCTTGAGATTAAAAAAAACCAACTTTAATCATAAGCTGTTTTCAGTTATTATGTATGCGTAGATGTACATATTTGGTGTATTGAATTTAGGGTACTGCTATGTTTTAATTTCTGAAATCACTATTTATTCATTGTTCAGATATTGAAATTGATAGGACATACACATCATGCACAGAGCAAAAGGAAGTTTATATATGTAATTATATAACAACCATTTTTACAGGCAGCTTTTTTTTATCATTTTGTTAATTAAAGTAGGACTTTAATTTTGTTTTTCCATTTTTGGAATTGATTTGTATAGCAGTTTGCTGTGATCTAAAAAGAAAGAAAAATATCATGGTATTATTAAAGCATTTGTAGCAAATGATACAAATCAAAGACAAAGTCTGCAGTTTAGTCCAATTTGTATATATTTGATATATATGGAAATTTTCTCATTGCAGTGGCATTGCTTCAGTAATGCTGGAACAATTATGCCAATGCTAAAGTCCCATATCCTTTGACTCACAGGAGAAACTGCCCTTTGACGAGGAGAATGACAAAATCTCAAGTTATGCCACTGCAATGAAGATAGCAAACAGAAAATAATCAATGAATGTCAGTGTACAACACAAAGTGACCCAGTACCACTAGAATAACAGAGACCAAACATAGTACATACCAATATTACCAATCAGTCGCTAAACCTCGTACAGATTCTCGCCAACTCAAACACAACCAAGGAGCGTGTCAAATTTTTTTATGGTGTAAAGCAACATACTTTTTAACAATGATTTCTAGTTGTTTTCTTAAAGATTTTCATTCAGGTTTTAAATATATTGTCTTTTTATAAACTAGCGCCTTTCTCTACAATTTTTCTCTATTCTCAAAGTGTTTTGGTTGATTTTGTGTCAAATGGATTTTATTGTAAGGAAAACAAATGTGTCTATGATGAAAGAAACATGAATAGATTCAAAGATGACATTATAATGTAGCATCAGAGCTGCTCAAGGATAAAGCACATTTTTTCTCATTTGAACTTTCATTACAAACTGTATACATTCTTGTTAAGTATTGATAAATGAGCGATAAGTTATCAATACATTAACTTGCATAGAGAATGGAGTTTACATCATGAATATCATTCTTTCATATCTACGACACTACTATAAAGTAATGTAACTTTATGGGAAACTGAGGATACACTTTTTAATTCCAGCATAATATGTTGTGATAAACTTTCTCTTGTGTTTCATTGAAAATACATCATTGTAGTTGATTTCAATTTACTTTCTGCATGAATTAATTATGCCTTGTGAAGCTATCTAATCAATGCGAAAAAAATGTATCATTTTGTCATCAAATCTTGCTGATTACATTTTTAGATCATTGTCAATTTTCTTCTATAATACATCATTTTTAATCCTATGTTATTCCATTCATTTTAATCCCAGATTTCTGTTAAAATCTTAACAAATTGGCACATATATGTGGCATCTTTGTTAAAAGCACTATATCTTTAAATAATTTGATCAAATTAAACCTGAACCTTGTGAATTAAAGTGTGAGACAAATCTTGTGTAATAAAAATTGGATTTTTGAATTAATTTATTATCAATTGTGAAAAAATCTGCATTATTTGTAATTACTATTTATATCATGAGTTTTTTTTTTTTTTTTTGTATAAATTTATCCATGTACCTGTTTCTGAAGATTTTAGGTTTTTGTGTGTATATATATATGTATATTATGTATATATATATATATATATATATAGTTGTTCCTCTGTCTATCATCATCGTCCTCAGTCTTGCACATTGTGCAAATGTTATTATATATTATACTCTATACCACTCATCTGTCAAGTTCATTGTACAATTTCAAAACCAGAGAGAATGTGATAGCTTGCATTTTAAAAGTGCAAACTTTTATGTAGAAAATCTCTTCTAAGATTTATATGAACTTCTTAACCCACTGACAAATTTTATTACATAGATTGTATCAATTATTTTTAACTGAAGTGTAATTGAACAATGTATATTAAAGATGACACAGGTTCTCTGTGATTTCTTTTGTTGTGTTTTAATAATTTATGTGTATTCAGAATATTGTTGACCTTTCCTGTAAGATCGTAAATGCAATATAAAAAAATTGAGATAATTAGAAAGATTTTAGAGTGATCAAGTTAGGGGGACATGGTATGACAACTTGTTTGGAGATTCAACATGACAAACTTTGTGTCTTGAAAAATATCGAAGATCATTCTTTAACTCAATTAATGGCATCAGGGCCACACTTAACTATTCATATATTTCAAAGTTGTGAACCTTTTTCTTTCTGTTTTTCTAAAAGAAGATCGATATATGCATTTATTGTTGATGGTCTGGAGGGTCTCAAGGTCTTATGTTAATGTCAAATCCCGATATGTACAGTTCTTGTCAAGATTCTCATCAACAGCAGCATGGATTCCAACCAGGCTTGTTTTGAAATATCTTGCACAAGATTATCATAATTTTGGTCATGCACAGGCCTATGGAATTTACAGTCACTATAAATGTTATTGGGAACAGATTTTGTGCATGATAGCTTATTATGTTAAAAATGTAGATGTGAACTACTGGGCTTTTAAAGAAGAATTTTCAAGGTATTTCTGTATAAAGATCCACACTCTAATATACAGGTACTCGAGAACAACATGCATTATATTCACACTTTGTATATAAGTAGCAAGCATGAAATGGATAAATGTATTTTTGCTACAAAAATTGGAATTTGGATACATGTTGTCACTGGGGACTCGGCCCAAGAGCCATGAACTTTAAAATTGCTGCTACTCCCATCACTCCATAATGGTAATTTTGAAGAAGGAAACATGATCATGCTACCAAGTTATAAAGGGAACTTTGCATTCGGGATGGAGAAAATCTTAGAAACATGCACCCTTGGGTAATGTCACTATTTGCTATTAAGACTGGTCTCTTTCCAGGCACTTACTTCTTGTATGCATATTATAGTATATAAATCTAAAATGATATCCAATTGTTGCAATGTGTAAGATGTTAGAAGAAAGTGTTAACTGCTTTCCTTCTGAAACACTACCACGGTCAGATTTTAAAAGTTTGATCCTAGGGTGCATGAAGTGTAGTACTGTAATACACCCATTCTGTGAACGATATTGACACATCATCACGTGTGATATCAAAGATAACTTATGGTCTTCTATACTGTCATGGCAGAGTCTATTGGTAGATGATCTCATAAAACAAGTTTTATTTGTTTAGTTCAAGTTGCCATGTATCAAAATATAGAGCTGATAGAAAACAGAAACTTGATGGATTGCATGTTGTGATCAGCTCTTCATATATTTATAAACTTGCATAATGGATCCATTGAGAAATATCGGACACAAAATCTGGCATTCACTTCACAAAACAATGAAGTTCTTTAAAAGGACTTAAATGTATAGTGATTATATAGCTCAGCTTTGTTATAGCTATGTTGCCATGGTAACTGCATCAAATTTTGCATGAATTAGGATTCTTAAATTCCCCAAATATCAACTGAGTATATGTAGCCCTGGATGCATCATCTTTTTCAAAGAATGTGCTCTACAGTTGCTGATGAAGAAACTTTGCAAAAACTAGTCAAAATTGGCAAAATATTTACGTTTCATTAATACATCAAATGGATTTTTTCCTGGCATTTTACGAAATATATTCATGATAAGTGTAAAACATCAACAGAATGATTTCCGTACTTGTACCTCTGGTTTGTATTTAAGTGATGTCCCTTGAATTTTTTGTCATCTTGTTTAATCCATCATCAGCCATCATGTGCAAACTGTTCACATTTTAAACTTATTATCATGCTCCACCAGTGTGTTCAGTTTATAGCTGACCAAATTTTGTTTTTCGTCACATTGGTCCAAAATCCAAAATGGCTGCCACTTTAAAAAGCTTATTTCTAACTTCCTGAAAGCTTTTCCAGGTGCCATTGGGCTGAAAACTTGAAGGGGTATTAAGGAAGTCAACAAAGTATTGTTATTTTCCAACTTCAATAAAATTTTTAACATAACAGCCACCGTGGCCATTTAGCCACCTGCAATACCTATTCTAAACTTCTTCCTAAGCCCTAAGTCCTTTGTCTGTAATAATTCTAAGGGGGTTAAAGTGTTGCTAGTTTAACAGGTTGCTCTTAGTACATTATGGTTGCCATTTTGAAAAATACATTTAAGCTGGCTACTTAAGTTTTGTTGAAATGTTGAAAATGAAATGAACATAATTGTTTTTATCGTATTTACTGTTAAATATTCAAAATTGTATTAATCACTTAACTTTTGTTCCCACTACTGCTGTTATACTATTTACAGGTGTTTATGCGTGTAGTCTGATGGCAGATTTAAGGCAGATGGGTGTCTTATTCTAGATTCTGAGCCACTTTTGTTTACTGTTACCAAAGTGTTTCAATTGAACATGTCAATGTATTTTTTTTTACAAGTCCATTTCATGCTACAGTTGTCTGTAAGTTAATGAGAGGGAAATCATTCCAGCAATAAAATGACAACTTTTCATGAAGGAAATTAGAAAATGATTGACACTTCAGCTAAGTGCTGACATCATGCCACATGTAATGAAATGAAGGACATTTAACTTTAAAATGACTATTTCCATGATCCTGAAGATCTTTCAGAAGGTCTTTTATCTGAATTATCAGATATGACCCTGTATAATATATCAAAGTAAGTCATAGCAATTTGATTTCCAGATCCAAAATTTATGTGTGTATAAGAAATAAGATATATTAAGGTCAATACATTTTGGGATTTGTCACTGTTTTAATAATGATTCACACATTTTAAAGTTTGGTTCTGTAGTTTAACTGGTGATATTGTATTTTATATAAGAAGGTCACCAAATTATTTTATTATTTAATCAAGTATAAAATTGCTTCAATATTTGTCTAATTTTACATATCCTGAACAATCATGGTAAACGCAAACTCTGGTCTTTGAAAAAAAAATAAGCATAATTGATGTCATTCAAAATTCGAATTACTTACATGCAAGTAAATACCGGTATTTTAATTCTTATATATACACCCATATAGCAAATGTAGGGCTAGTTGCTCAGAGTCTCATCAAAGTTTTTATTTACCATCATTTTGAGTATTGTAATAACAAATTTAAACATATCTATCATGATTCAATTCATCGAGAGATGTACCTTTGATCATCAATTATACTGAATAGTTTTTAAGGTATAAACAGTTCTTTACACATGAAATGACCTTCAGGTGTATTTGAACCATCAGCAATCAATCTCAATATGCTAATGGTTGATATTTTGATTCCATGTCAATTGATTCGTAGCTCAGTGTTAGATGATACATTTATCAAACATTACAAGTCTCTAGTTTGTTGAATATCTTGTCCATAATTTTAGCTTTGATAAGCAGTCATTTCTCTTTGGCATTAAATGGTTTGTCAATCATTTTTTCAATCATTTCACTTTAAAATACAAATACATGTATAGATGAATTAAAAGCTAACAAAGGAACTGATTTTTTTACAGAAATAATGATTTTAATAATCATTTTACTGCATTTTTTTCATAGTTCAAATGTACTTCTGAGTTTAATGAGCATTATTTTCAGTTGGTACCAAACAATCAAGCTGCATACCTGTTTATATCTGAAGTCACCTAAACCTTAATATCAATTATAAATACACCTACATATTCAATATAGTTCTTCACTATTACTAGCTAAGGTCCTCTGTGGTAAGAAATACTTATTTAATCAGAATGGAAAAAAAGACTTTTTCTGATGGAAATTCTTGTAAGGTATTCCATATCAAGCTTTAAGCAGAATCACTTTTAGCAGTGATGAAAAAAACCCACAGTTGAACTGAGATGCACAACCCACAAGATCTAAACATTTTTATTTTTATTATTACTAAAGGTTTTTGAGAAATTTCACTTGTACATTTAACATGGAGAAAATTGTAATTGTATATCCTTATGTAATAGTCCATTACTTTTAATATAGTTATAAAAAATCTACATCTACCTCATCTAAGGACATTATTGACAAAGGTGCCATTTAAATCTCCTATCGTGTATGATCTATTTTCGGATTGTATCCTGGTGCATGATATTTTATACTGTTTTTAAGTGGATTCAGGATTTCTAGAAAACAAATGATATTAAGCTTTCATAAACAAATTTATAGAAAATCTGATATGTTTTGCACTGCCCTGATAATACTATACCAAGTAAATAGCTCTCTGACTCTCTTTGCTATGGGAACAATAAATAACAGTTATATTGATTTTCTATTTCGAGTAAAAGAGATATTATACTTATCGTAACAAAATTGGATAAGGGTAATGTAAAGAGCATTTACTATGAGATATATTTATTTGACAGATCAATAATTTAGACTCTGAACACATAGTAAACTGTGAGGAACATTGATGATGATTCTATCCTTTTGAGGAGGTTATAAAGACCAATATTTTTGGCCTTGCTAGAATGCTTTGTTTGATATAAAATTGCTTCATTAGAATATTTAAGTTTTGATGCCTGTCATGTGAAGAGTGTTTTGAAAATTGTTGCTCTGAAACTGTGATCAAATAGAACACTCTGTACAAACATGATCTCCTGACAGTTGTCAACAAAGGCCTGATCTTACTTTCTACACAAATAGAACACTATAAAAACATGATCTCCTGACAGTTGTCAACAAAGGCCTGATCTTACTTTCTACACAAATAGAACACTCTGTAAAAACATGATCTCCAGACAGTTGTCAACATAGCCCTGATCTTACTTTCTACACAAATAGAACACTATAAAAACATGATCTCCAGACAGTTGTCAACAAAGGCCTGATCTTACTTTCTACACAAATAGAACACTCTGTAAAAACATGATCTCCAGACAGTTGTCAACAAAGGCCTGATCTTACTTTCTACACAAATAGAACACTATAAAAACATGATCTCCAGACAGTTGTCAACAAAGGCCTGATCTTACTTTCTACACAAATAGAACACTCTGTAAAAACATGATCTCCAGACAGTTGTCAACAAAGGCCTGATCTTACTTTCTACACAAATAGAACACTATAAAAACATGATCTCCTGACAGTTGTCAACAAAGCCCTGATCTTACTTTCTACACAAATAGAACACTATAAAAACATGATCTCCTGACAGTTGTCAACAAAGGCCTGATCTTACTTTCTACACAAATAGAACACTATAAAAACATGATCTCCAGACAGTTGTCAACAAAGGCCTGATCTTACTTTCTACACAAATAGAACACTCTGTAAAAACATGATCTCCAGACAGTTGTCAACAAAGGCCTGATCTTACTTTCTACACAAATAGAACACTATAAAAACATGATCTCCTGACAGTTGTCAACAAAGGCCTGATCTTACTTTCTACACAAATAGAACACTCTGTACAAACATGATCTCCTGACAGTTGTCAACAAAGGCCTGATCTTACTTTCTACACAAATAGAACACTATAAAAACATGATCTCCTGACAGTTGTCAACAAAGCCCTGATCTTACTTTCTACACAAATAGAACACTATAAAAACATGATCTCCAGACAGTTGTCAACAAAGGCCTGATCTTACTTTCTACACAAATAGAACACTCTGTAAAAACATGATCTCCAGACAGTTGTCAACAAAGGCCTGATCTTACTTTCTACACAAATAGAACACTATAAAAACATGATCTCCTGACAGTTGTCAACAAAGGCCTGATCTTACTTTCTACACAAATAGAACACTCTGTACAAACATGATCTCCAGACAGTTGTCAACATAGCCCTGATCTTACTTTCTACACAAATAGAACACTCTGTACAAACATGATCTCCTGACAGTTGTCAACAAAGGCCTGATCTTACTTTCTACACAAATAGAACACTATAAAAACATGATCTCCTGACAGTTGTCAACAAAGCCCTGATCTTACTTTCTACACAAATAGAACACTATAAAAACATGATCTCCTGACAGTTGTCAACAAAGGCCTGATCTTACTTTCTACACAAATAGAACACTATAAAAACATGATCTCCTGACAGTTGTCAACAAAGCCCTGATCTTACTTTCTACACAAATAGAACACTATAAAAACATGATCTCCTGACAGTTGTCAACAAAGCCCTGATCTTACTTTCTACACAAATAGAACACTATAAAAACATGATCTCCTGACAGTTGTCAACAAAGCCCTGATCTTACTTTCTACACAAATAGAACACTGTAAAAACATGATCTCCTGACAGTTGTCAACAAAGCCCTGATCTTACTTTCTACACAAATAGAACACTCTGTACAAACATGATCTCCTGACAGTTGTCAACAAAGGCCTGATCTTACTTTCTACACAAATAGAACACTATAAAAACATGATCTCCTGACAGTTGTCAACAAAGGCCTGATCTTACTTTCTACACAAATAGAACACTCTGTAAAAACATGATCTCCAGACAGTTGTCAACAAAGGCCTGATCTTACTTTCTACACAAATAGAACACTATAAAAACATGATCTCCAGACAGTTGTCAACAAAGGCCTGATCTTACTTTCTACACAAATAGAACACTCTGTAAAAACATGATCTCCTGACAGTTGTCAACAAAGGCCTGATCTTACTTTCTACACAAATAGAACACTATAAAAACATGATCTCCAGACAGTTGTCAACAAAGGCCTGATCTTACTTTCTACACAAATAGAACACTCTGTAAAAACATGATCTCCAGACAGTTGTCAACAAAGGCCTGATCTTACTTTCTACCTGTATATATATGATTAATCTATATGTCTTTCCTGTTATAGACCATCTTTCTATATATGTCTTTCCTGTTATAGACCATCTTTCTATATATATCTTTCCTGTTATAGACTATCTATCCATATATATCTTTCGTGTTATAAACCATATATCTATACATGTCTTTCCAGTTATAGACCATCTTTCTATGTATGTCTTTCCTGTTATAAACAATATATCTATATATATCTTTCCTGTTATAGACCATCTATCTATATACACTTCCTGTCAAAGACTATCTATTTATATCAACTTCCTATCAGTATAGACAAACTATCTGTATCTACTTCCTGTCATAGACTGTCTATTTATATCTTCTTCCTGTCATAGACCGTCTATTTATATCTACATCTTTACATAGGCCACCTATCTATATCTACTTCTTGTCATAGACTGTCTTTATATCTATTTCCTGTCATAGACTGTCTATTTATATCTACTTCCTGTCAGCATAAGACCATCTATCTATATCTACTTCCTGTCATAGACCACCATATATCTACTTCCTGTCATAGACCATCAATCTATATCAACTTCCTGTCATAGACCATCTATCTATATCTACTTCTTGTCATAGACCATCTATCTATATCTACTTCCTGTCATAGACCATCATATATCTACTTCCTGTCACAGACCATCTATTTATATCTACTTCCTGTAATAGACCATCTATCTATATCTTCTTCCTGTCATGGACCATCTATCTATATCTTCTTCCTGTCATGGACCATCTATCTATATCTTCTTCCTGTCATGGACCATCTATCTATATCTTCTTCCTGTCATAGACATTCTATCTACATCTATGTCATTGTTTTGTGGCAAATGTGTGTTACTCTTTTCCTTGAACACACATGCTCTTCCACACACAGAACTGCAATATATAAATTGGAAAAAGTTTTTATTTCATGTGGTAAAGATGGCCTTATTTCCAGACTACACGTTAGTAATCAATACACCAATAGTATAAACTCTGTTTAAAGATCCCAGAAAAATATCATTTTACTTTGACAGTAAGTTGACTCAGCATGTATTGGTCATGCCTGAGGCTCTGGGTGAGCAGTGAACGTTCACAACCACTGCTATTGATATGATATTCATTGAGTTATAACTTCAGACAAAGCCTTTACTTAGTCTAGAGTTACCATAGTGAATCATTACAACCATCACATCATAGGGCATCCAGTGACCTTATTTGATCATAGTTTGTGTGAAGTTGTCTTGGACATGGATCATGGGAGCCAACAGAAATATAAGTTCATGGTACACCATTCTAAAATAATCTATACTTATATACTTATATATATAAACTGATACAAGCTGTGACACTTAGCAGTATAACAAAGTAATTAATTCCCTATTCTAATCATTTTATTTTTTCTTTAATTTCTTTTAAGGTTTTGGGTTGTTTTAATCAATTTATTTTTTCCATGTCACTGTTGATCCTGAACTTCTCATAATATTTATCTCGTCAGATCATGTTTCAGCTAGCATAACAGAAGAAATTCCTGCTTCTCCAATAATTAGATCATATTTGATAAATATGTCTGAAAAATAATGGGGATGGGCAAACATCTGAACATCATTCTAGTATTTGTTTACGTAAAACCCCAGTGATAAAGGCCAGTAGAAGGGAAAACTGCATTCTTTTTGTGTGTGATAATTTTTACTACCTCTTAGAGAGTGATGATTCAACATTATACTGTACAATAGTTACACAAGCTTGAAACTTGATAGACAATGGAGAGATGCCAGGCACATGTAATCCAACAAAGATACAATGTTCGTAGTACTTCAGACTTGGTGGGAATATTTCACTATTGGCACATTCAGCTTGTAGTATGATTATGGAGGCAAGATGTGTTTAAATGAACATGAATACTTGATATTAAAAAGAAGAAACAACAATCAAATGATGGAAATGGAATGATTCAACATAGGTTTGTCATGTTGATGTGGACTGTTTGGCAGGTTTTCTTAAGTACATGTTAGAATTATAGAACTGGTTGTTATAGGCAGGTTTTTACCATGGAAAGTATCAATTATAGAACAGGTTGTTATACACAAGTTTTACTATGAGAAAAAATAATTATAGAATAGGTTATTATACATATATTTTACCATGGTAAAAGGCTGATAGAATTGGTTGTTATTGACAGGTTTTACTGTGAGAAGGAACAATTATAGAAGAGGTTGTTATAGACAGGTTTTTATTATGTGAACATGTAGATAATTGGTTGTTATAAGTAGGTTTTACTAAAAGAAGAAAAAAATATAGAATTGCTTGTTATAGACAGTGTATGGACAGGTCTTTAGTGTAAAGTATCAAATGTAATACTACATCTATTGATTTTCCTCTTCAAGCTGACTGAACATTTGCCAGTTTCTGAGTTTCAACTTGTACACGGCTACAAGGTTAGCTAGTTTGCTGGAAAGTTATCTCCTGCTTCTGCTTGGAATGGACCAAAAGACTCTAATTTTTGGACAAGACAAAAATTCCCATCCAAAAAGATCACTAGGTTGTTTGAAGCTGGAAGTCCCAACAGAATGGCTCGTGATTTCCTTATCAATTGAACTACAAACAGAAAGGACAGGTCTGTAAGAAATTTGTCTCAGATTGTTGGATCACTTTATGTAGCTTTCAAAGGAATAAAGTCACATCGAGATTTTATGATAAAAGTGTTTTACAAAGATCTACTGAACTTACTAGGATACCGTAATATCATACTCCTACTTTAGGCATTGTCTTCATCCTGTTCATGTTTATTGGTAAGGATTGTTTCAGTTGCGCAACATACCCAATTATCACCCTCCACCATACAACTGGTGCCAGTAATGTTATATATTCTCCCTAATTTGTATAGTGTTATCAAAAAGGAAATTAAGAGTGTGGAATAAAAGTCGTAAAAATCAAACCACATGCTGGCTTTGAATTTATTATCAACCATGCTGAAAGTGACATGTTTTAGCTGCAGATAAAACAAACTGATTGCAAACCTGCTTTACACACACACATATGATGTAATGCTCGGAGGACTGGCGTTTCACTATTTCATGACAGAGATGAGAGTGTTGGAATCTCTGTCGTATATATTGATGCTCCCGTTGAAAGTCTGACATGTCAGTGTGATGTGCTGTCTCAACTATCAATAATTCACAGTATCCAGTACATCTGCACTTCTGTTAGAGAAAATAATCCAACAGATGTTTAAAGAAATTAGATGACTTAACATAGTGTATCTAAGAATATTTGTTGTAGCTGATACTTATGTATTGTTTCCAATAAAAATGGAGACTATGAGAGTTAAAAAGATTTCATATATGGTATTCAAGTCATGGATTTGCTGTGATACTAGTGACAGAATATATGTAAAGACTGCTGATGAATTGGTTAGAGCTCCTGGATCATAAGGCTCAGTGGTTAGTGCCATGGGTGATGTATTTGGGCCAATGTTCAAGTCATGGGTGGAGTAACAGTACATATAAAAAAGACTGATGGCTTAGTGGTTAGTACCCTTGAGTGGTGTATGAAAGTCATGAGTAATGCATCTATTATAACAAAACATGTATAAAGACTCCTAATGGCTCAGTGGTTAGTGTCCTTAAGGAACATGTGAAGGTCATATGTTACACATATTGTTACAAAACATATATAAAGACTCCTAATGGGTCAGTGGTTGGTGTCCTCGAGTGGTGTATGACGGTCATGAGTAACCTGCTAGTATCATTTAACAGGCTTCTAACGGCTCAGTGGTCAGCATATTTTGTATATATGAGGGTCATATGTTTTGATGCCATTAAAACACTTAAATATTTCTGAATGCTCAGTGGTTAGTGTCCCTGTGTGATACATCTAGTTATGGAATTTCTTTGCATCAGAACACATACCATCGCTGCAGTGAAAGCATGGCATACAATCTGATTGGAATTAGACCTCCACTTTCCTTATTCAAGATTTTGTATTGCAATGTTGACAAGTGGAATGACTAAAGATTGCATCACAAATCTACACAGTGAGAAGTAAATTCTTATTGTTATATTCATGTTTTCTTGGGAGTTTCTTTCTTCAATGTGACATCTCCACCTGGTTGTATTTTCCTCACAAACACATTTATGTTTTTAGCTGAGTTACAGCACTAGTATCCCTAGATATATGTAACAGCCCTGTACATCACACAAATAAAGAGATGATGGCTTTATGGGAGCTAAGAGGATGACCAGGATCATCTGATCCTGTAACATTTAGTAATCACTACTTAAGCATTTAAATCATCACGGCCATTTAGTGATCCTGTTCCCTAAAGGTCAAGATCAGGTTTGGTGTTACACAGGGCCAAAATATCATCAAACCTACAACCCAGTTTTGTGGTGCTATACATTGAAGAACTCTGGGCACAATGGTACCTTTCTTCACAATGTCTGAGTGACATAGGCCAAACCCATTGATTTTCTGGACCATGATCTTTGTCTGGTAGGAGGGTCATCTATCTTCACAATTGCTACCCTTGTCATGTCATTCTGTTAGTAATCTGTTTTTACTATGTGAAATATACCGTGTGTCTGTGGCGATGCATTAAGTCTAGATTGGTTGTTGGGTTTAACTGATCTACCTTAGGTAAGACAAAAATAACTATTTCTTGTAATTTTTCCTACAATAAACATGTTTTTTTATGATAAGCTACCTAAGATGTGTAATTATACAAAAAATTGTATTTCTCATCTTCTGTCCGCACAACCATTCACTTAACTTCACTGTGATATTACTATGTATCAAAATTTTCACCTGTTTTGTAATAGGATATTTTGATATGTAAACACGACTTTTAATTAAAATTTTAATCATTTGAGGAAAGGAATGATAAAAAAACTGAGTCAAATGTAACATTCATGTTATTCTAATGTGAAGAAATTAGGTTGTATTGAAACTCTTTCCTTTCCAAAACAATCGACACTTCATTAGCTGAATTTTTGAATTCTAACAGTGGATGGAATATTGTTATTGTAATATGAAATAAAACAATTTCTAATCACTCTTTTGATTACCCTATATTTACAATTCTAATTATCTATGATAGATAGTGCTTTTGATATCACTAACAAATATTCCTCTATTATGGACTCAATCAATCAAAACATTACAAATTTAATTTAAAACTTAATTTGCTGTTGACTGTAAATGAAATGTATACCAGTCCTTTGTTTATGTAAAACTGTAAATTTCATACACAATAACGTGAACTTCTAATACAACGTATCTACCTTTAAGATTAATTGTGAATTCAACTTGAATGTTAAAGAGATTGACATTAAAAAATCAGTCTATGTTGGTATACTGTGAATACATTGTACGATTTAATTAACAAAACCAGTACACAAGTCAGTCAGATATTATCTCCTGGGCACATAAATAGCCATTCAGTCATATAGAAATTTTACACCAAATTTAGGTTATGAATCTTGCTATCACAGTTGATCAAAGATTTAAAGAAACTCAATAAAGGCAACAAAACTAGAAAAGTCCTACCAACAAACATTCTGTCAACATTGATGAGACCGTTACCATATTAGTTAAATATAAAGGTCATCAGGTCTCCTGTTAACCTTATGATGGACACATTTAAGGCTTTATGCCACCTTACTGGTAATATTTATAAGTTCTGCTTTTGAAAATTTATAATAAATTTGATTGGCTGTTGTGTATTAGTGTCAGCCAAAAGAATGAAGTTCTAGCATACTTTTTTCCTGCTATAATCCCATGGGGCCAACACGCAATATCTGACTCAAAATCAGGCAGGGTGGGCTTATTACAGGACAAACTATGATAGAGCATAGATTGTCGTCATATGGGGAATTGAAAATGCAGAAGAGGTTGATGGGCTTATTACCAGACATGGGCTAGTTTACAATGTCAAATCAATATTCTGGTCTCACACAGCCTAGTAAACAATAATTTCTAAATGGAATAAATTGACAACCTTAATGATTTGTTGTATTTGGTTGAAAAGAGAATTACAAACAGCCTGACTGAAGTATCTGGGTGTTTAAATCAGAGTTTCCATTAGCACCATCCTGTAGTTTTAATACGACATAAAAATTCCAGGTCCTTGATGTGATTTCTATCTACCTAGACAAACAGACCATCTGTGAACACCTGACAGTCTGACTTTGAGTCACCGTTTCAAAGAAAAACGCTGGTAGACTTATTCAATATTGACTGAAACAATTCAAGAGATACTAGGGGACTTAAAAGTCTAAAAATACACAGCAGTGTATAGCCTTCATAGCTAGGTTGTGCCGACAGCACTATGTAGGTATGATTCTCATGTGTTGTCATGTTATATATATACATACATAACACTGTAACTACATGGTGTTCAAACATTTACCAGTGTAAACAATGACATATTTTTCACAATATACTAATAAAAGATTGCCTTTACCATTCAGTATATTTCTAAAGATATATAGGTCTGGATTAAAATTTTAACATTGTTTTTAAAAGAAAAACATAGAACAAAGTTTCAGCAGGGATCTTCTGTAGGAAGTCACTTCATTGAGGGTAACAGTCCGCCAACAAGAACGCGTTTCTATTTTTGTCTTTTTTCCTAACAATTTATTAAAGCATCTGAAAAAAAAATATTATATATCATGTATTCTTGGAAATTGGGAGGAGTAAAACACATTCATGCCAGGACCTTATATACTTGGATTTCTTGATAAAAGAAACTAAACACGGTATGTGGATTGTTACTCACTTTCTGCCATTATTTTTCCTGTGAATAATATTAACAATATTTATTTAGTATCCACAACCTTTAATTCTGCAGAATTTGCTTAAATCTGACCACGGACAAAATATTTATATCTTGTGTATAATAGAAAAGTCATGCATCATAGGAGTTTCAACCTAACACTAGAGACTGACAATAAAACAAATACATGTTTGTGTCAGTTTTCTACACTAGATAAAAAATGATTCAGGTCAATTTTGATAGACTTGTCAAACAGTGATACAGTTGAATCAATATAATATCCTGATATACCCAGCAGGGTAAGTTATATAAATATTTTATTTCAATTCAACATTGAATCAATTTCAAACATGTCCATGACCTTCCTCCATAAACACTGAAAATGATTTGTCTCCAATTGTAGTTATGTCTGACACACTGACCAGCTAGATGTATACTGACCAATGTAATTTGTATATGCATATGTCCATCACAGCATCTGGACACTTAGTTGTATATATCTTTAAGGGTTTATCTGCCAATATATTGATCTCCTATTATTGAAATCAAGTGTTAAATCTTTCCTTTCTGATTTGGGGTTGGGGTTACTGGAAGACAATGAAATACATGAAGTAATCGTTAAAATTTCTACTGAACTGTAATTGGCATGGATGGGCTTATTACCAGTAATGGGTTTATTGTCAGATAAATACAAGTCTGTACAACAGGCCACAATGTCAGTTAGTACTTCAGGTGAAGTTAGTACTTCAGGTGAAGATCCAAGGTGTGCAGTTTACGTTTCCTCAGGAAGCAGAGAAACAGACTGGTCTGTGTTGAGGTGGATGTGTCCTTATACAAGACATTTAACCCTGATAGCTGTGGAAGGCATGTAACAGGCCCCCTGTATGTTGTTCAGTGAGCAGAGAAACAGACTGGTCTGTGTTGAGTGGATGTGTCCTTATACAAGACATTTAACCCTAATAGCTGTGGAAGGCATGTAACTTGCATCCTGTATGTTGTTCAGTGAGCAGAGAAACAGACTGGTCTGTGTTGAGGTGGATGTGTCCTTATACAAGACATTTAACCCTAATAGCTGTGGAAGGCATTTAACAGGCCTCCTGTATGTTGTTCAGTGAGGCAGTCAATGGCTACTACAAGGAGACCCAGCTTCAAAATCACCCTAGCTGTTCATGGCATGATAAACCAAACAAATTTGTCTTCACAATAAGGAGGTCGTGCAGCCTGTATCTATGGAAAGTCAGTTGAAATACAAATTCTTATCAATTTCAAAATATTTTAGATCTGAGAATATTTCAGAGATTAACATTAGATAACAACAGTTTATTTTATTGTGAAAGACATCTCCTTCTTAAAAAAAAAAACTGCAAAAGAGATTTGCCCTTTGAATAATTATTGTAATATTGAGTTGTTCAAAGAATGACTTCTGGATCCTGACTTTATCATGACAACAAGAGGTTGGGGAGTGTATGACTTTTAAGATACAACATTTACCATCAAGTGACAGCTGTCACCATACATAAATGGTTTGCTTTTGATGGATGTAATCAATAAGTGGCAAAAATGAATGATATATGAGGGTCATGTGACTGTATTAAGGTAAATCACATGTTAATAAGCAACCACACATTGATTTGACAACATGGTAAGGGTAAAAAAAAAACCCAAAAAACCCAAAAAACGAGAGGATAACTGACACAATTTCTGGTACCAAGAATATTGTTTGAGGTACAATAAACCTTTGAATTAGCATTTATCAGATTCTTTGTCAGCTAGTTGGTATATTGAGTAAGAGGTAACATAGTCAAAGTCATAAAAGTATTAAGATTGTGAATAAATGAATTATTTTAATTTCATCTAGAATAATTCAATATTTAATTGATCTGAACATTATCATCTTTAACCTTGACCTTTATTTATTGTTGGTGAATCTTTTATTAGTTTTGGTTGATCGGTCAGACATAAAATTCTTAATCAATAAACTAGTCAAGTAGATGACATTTAGCCTTGAGTCTGATGTGTGTTACAGGCATATAAAATACAGGCAATTTGTAAAGGACCTACCCATAACCTCTTTCCAATACTTACTAGGCCCAGGAAACCTTAAAAACAAGTCGCAATAAAAGTTAAAGCTTATTTGTAATATAAACACTATCAAACAGTACTTTGGGCAGTTACTAACATTTCCAGAAAATTATTTCCTTACTGAAGATCAATGATATGACAGAACTATGTGTGATACAGCTACACCGAGTCTTCCATTATGGAAGTGCTGACACTGGAGATATATTGACCAATTAAAAGCCAGGGACAATGTTATATCAGCATTTTAGATTTCTCAGAGGGAAACACTTCTAGAAATTGTTGCAAGGACATAAAACTGTAAAATAAATTATATTAAAGCTTTTAGCTCTATTATTTTTATCCTTTTTTTTGTATTCTGGTATCTATATAGATATTAAGGTGGGTGGGTGGAGGCACAATGTCCCCCTGTCGGTGGAGATGGATGAAATACGTCTGGGAATGACCGTGATACTTTAAGTAAACGGAGTCCTCACTAAAAATCGTAAAATGAAAATCCCAGAGTGACGACAACACAGTCCAATCCTCTCCAATTCAGGTTTTATTAGCAGAATACTTCGCAAATAAAATCTGAATTGGAGAGGATTTAACTGTGTTGTCATCACTCTAGGATTTCATTTTATATAAAGATAAAGGAAATGAAATAATGTCTAGATTTAAGACAGCAAGTAAACTTAATACATTTGTACATGAACACAAGTTAATTATCCAATAATAAATAAAAGATTAACAATAAGATAACATAGTAACTGATAAAAAAACCAATAACTAATAAATAGTTAATATCTATAGATCTATCTAACCATTTTATAACAAGTTTATTGAACTGCATGTTTATTTTACGGCAAGGCTTGGTAATAATTTTTAATTAGCACTTTATATCTATAAAAAAAAGCTTCAATAATTCAACTATACTTAAAAAAAGATAACGAGTATACTTAAACTTAATCATTTGTTTGTTCAAAACAAACAGCTCATTCATAACTATATATTTAAAGGTAGACCTGTTGGAAACTTCATTGTGAGACGAAAACCAATTGTGCCAAGCCTGTCTAACAATAGGTTACCCCTGACTGTGAACTTGATCAGAAGGACATAACTGATAAGGAAAAAATCAAGATCACCTCATTATGTTCTGACTATAGCTGTTTTAATTTTTAAAAAAGTGCTCAATTCATATTTAGTCAGTCATTATAATACCTTTGTCAGTTTAAACTGAAATGTTCCAATTTTTTCGAAAGAAACTGTTTATTCAATCATTTAAATATGATATTTATACAGTTAAATTTCCTGATGACAATCACAATTTCCTTGTTAATTTGATTTTTTCAAATTATATCAAATTAAATTCATCTATACAATTAAAAACGAAAAACAATGCATATAATTTTCATGTTCAGTTTTGCTTATCAATAGAAAGTTACACAAACTTTCAATAACACTGTCAAGACAATCCTTTATAATTGAAGACCACTGTAAGTTATAATAGGAGACAACCCAGTACTATATTTGGCAAAGCTTAAACCTTTTATCAAGATTGATCGATGATCCATTTAATATCTTTATCTATGTTTGTATATCAGGTAACGTAGAACCCTGCATGACAATTCAATATTTGTACAATTAGACCAATACACAGCGGTTGTATTACCACTTCTAACACCTAGTCTACTGGAAAATCATTAAGATATTGTAATCTGTCGTTAGTATTCAGTCTGTGTATAAATTTTAATAATGTAACTGCCCTATATTCAGTTTATACTGTACAGTATATAGTCTTTCTGAGCCTTATGACATGAACAATTTTAATGATTTACCCAGCCACCTGTACATGTAGAAAGACTAGCCATGTAATTGTTTTTTTTTTCTTTTTGTTGTGTTTGTATTTTCTTTGTGTGAGTTAAATGTTACACTCTGACCCCAAACTTGAGGTAATGAGTACCTTAAAATCATCATACTATAGTTGTGTATATCTTCCAATGGTTTCTGTCTCCTGTGGTTGTTTATACTGCAATGCAGGTTTCTGTCCTCTGTAAGTTGTGTATACTTCAGTGGTTTGTCCCCTGTAGTTGTGTATACTTCAGTGATTTCTGTCCTCTGTAGTTGTGTATACTTCAGTGGTTTCTGTCCCCTGTAGTTGTGTATACTTCAGTGGTTTCTGTCCCCTGTAGTTGTGTATACTTCAGTGATTTCTGTCCTATGTTAGTTGTGTATACTTCAGTGGTTTCTGTCCCCTGTAGTTGTGTATACTTCAGTGGTTTCTGTCCCCTGTAGTTGTGTATACTTCAGTGATTTCTGTCCTATGTTAGTTGTGTATACTTCAGTGGTTTCTGTCCCCTGTAGTTGTGTATACTTCAGTGGTTTCTGTCCCCTGTAGTTGTGTATACTTCAGTGGTTTCTGTCCCCTGTAGTTGTGTATACTTCAGTGGTTTCTGTCCTCTGTAAGTTGTGTATACTTCAGTGGTTTTTCTGTCCTATGTTAGTTGTGTATACTTCAGTGGTTTCTGTCCCCTGTAGTTGTGTATACTTCAGTGGTTTCTGTCCCCTGTAGTTGTGTATACTTCAGTGGTTTCTGTCCCCTGTAGTTGTGTATACTTCAGTGGTTTCTGTCCCCTGTAGTTGTGTATACTTCAGTGATTTCTGTCCTATGTTAGTTGTGTATACTTCAGTAGTTTCTGTCCTATGTTAGTTGTGTATACTTCAGTGGTTTCTGTCCTCTGTAAGTTGTGTATACTTCAGTGGTTTCTGTCCCCTGTATACTTCAGTGGTTTCTGTCCCCTGTAAGTTGTGTATACTTCAGTGGTTTCTGTCCTCTGTAAGTTGTGTATACTTCAGTGGTTTCTGTCCTATGTTAGTTGTGTATACTTCAGTGGTTTCTGTCCCCTGTAGTTGTGTATACTTCAGTGGTTTCTGTCCTATGTATACTTGTGTAAGTTGTGTATACTTCAGTTTTCTTCAGTGGTTTCTGTCCCCCTGTAGTTGTGTATACTTTGTGTATACTTCAGTGGTTTCTGTCCTCTGTATACTTCAGTTGTGTAGTGTATACTTCAGTGATTTCTGTCCTATGTTAGTTGTGTATACTTCAGTAGTTTCTGTCCTATGTTAGTTGTGTATACTTCAGTAGTTTCTGACCCCTGTAGTTGTGTATACTTCAATGGTTTCTGTCCCCTGTAGTTGTGTATACTTCAGTGATTTCTGTCCCCTGTAGTTGTGTATACTTCAGTGATTTCTGTCCCCTGTAGTTGTGTATACTTCAGTAGTTTCTGTCCTATGTTAGTTGTGTATACTTCAGTGGTTTCTGTCCCCTGTAGTTTCTTCAGTGGTTTCTGTCCCTGTAGTTGTGTATACTTCAGTGATTTCTGTCCCCTGTGGTTGTGTATACTTCAGTGATTTCTGTCCCCTGTAGTTGTGTATACTTCAGTGGTTTCAGTGTGTATACTTCAGTGGTTTCTGTCCTCTGTTAGTTGTGTATACTTCAGTAGTTTCTGTCCCCTGTAGTTGTGTATACTTCAGTGGTTTCTGTCCCCTGTAAGTTGTGTATACTTCAGTGGTTTCTGTCCTCTGTAAGTTGTGTATACTTCAGTGGTTTCTGTCCTCTGTAAGTTGTGTATACTTCAGTGGTTTCTGTCCCCTGTAGTTGTGTATACTTCAGTGGTTTCTGTCCCCTGTAGTTGTGTATACTTCAGTGGTTTCTGTCCCCTGTAGTTGTGTATACTTCAGTGATTTCTGTCCCCTGTAGTTGTGTATACTTCAGTGATTTCTGTCCCCTGTAGTTGTGTATACTTCAGTAGTTTCTGTCCTATGTTAGTTGTGTATACTTCAGTAGTTTCTGACCCCTGTAGTTGTGTATACTTCAGTGGTTTCTGTCCTCTGTAAGTTGTGTATACTTCAGTGGTTTCTGTCCTCTGTAAGTTCTGTATACTTCATTGGTCTCTGTCCCCTGTGGTTGTGTATACTTCAGTGGTTTCTGTCCCCTGTAAGTTGTGTATACTTCAGTGGTTTCTGTCCTCTGTAAGTTGTGTATACTTCAGTGGTTTCTGTCCTATGTTAGTTGTGTATACTTCAGTGGTTTCTGTCCCCTGTATACTTCAGTTGTGTATACTTCAGTGGTTTCTGTCCTGTAGTTGTGTATACTTCAGTGGTTTCTGTCCTCTGTTAGTTGTGTATACTTCAGTAGTTTCTGACCCCTGTAGTTGTGTATACTTCAGTGGTTTCTGTCCTCTGTAAGTTGTGTATACTTCAGTGGTTTCTGTCCTATGTTAGTTGTGTATACTTCAGTGGTTTCTGTCCCCTGTAGTTGTGTATACTTCAGTGGTTTCTGTCCCCTGTAGTTGTGTATACTTCAGTGGTTTCTGTCCCCTGTAGTTGTGTATACTTCAGTGGTTTCTGTCCTCTGTAAGTTGTGTATACTTCAGTGGTTTCTGTCCCCTGTAGTTGTGTATACTTCAGTGGTTTCTGTCCCCTGTAGTTGTGTATACTTCAGTGGTTTCTGTCCCCTGTAGTTGTGTATACTTCAGTGGTTTCTGTCCCCTGTAGTTGTGTATACTTCAGTAGTTTCTGTCCTATGTTAGTTGTGTATACTTCAGTAGTTTCTGACCCCTGTAGTTGTGTATACTTCAGTGGTTTCTGTGTGTATACTTCAGTGATTTCTGTTTCTACTTCAGTCTGTAGTTTCCCCTGTAGTTGTGTATACTTCAGTGGTTTCTGACCCCTGTAGTTGTGTATACTTCAGTGGTTTCTGTCCTCTGTTAGTTGTGTATACTTCAGTGGTTTCTGTCCCCTGTAGTTGTGTATACTTCAGTGGTTTCTGTCCCCTGTAGTTGTGTATACTTCAGTGGTTTCTGTCCCCTGTAGTTGTGTATACTTCAGTGGTTTCTGTCCCCTGTAGTTGTGTATACTTCAGTGGTTTCTGTCCCCTGTAAGTGGTGTATACTTCAGTGGTTTCTGTCCTCTGTAAGTTGTGTATACTTCAGTGGTTTCTGTCCTATGTTAGTTGTGTATACTTCAGTGGTTTCTGTCCCCTGTAGTTGTGTATACTTCAGTGGTTTCTGTCCTATGTTAGTTGTGTATACTTCAGTGGTTTCTGTCCCCTGTAGTTGTGTATACTTCAGTGAGTTGTGTATACTTCATGATTTCTGTCCTATGTTAGTTGTGTATACTTCAGTAGTTTCTGTCCTATGTTAGTTGTGTATACTTCAGTGGTTTCTGTCCTCTGTAATACTTCAGTTGTGTATATACTTCAGTGGTTTCTGTCCCCTGTAAGTTTTGTGTATACTTCAGTGGTTTCTGTCCTCTGTAAGTTGTGTATACTTCAGTGGTTTCTGTCCTATGTTAGGTGTGTATACTTCAGTGGTTTCTGTCCCCTGTAGTTGTGTATACTTCAGTGATTTCTGTCCCCTGTAGTTGTGTATACTTCAGTGATTTCTGTCCTAGTGATTTCTGTCCTATGTTAGTTGTGTATACTTCAGTGGTTTCTGTCCTATGTTAGTTGTGTATACTTCAGTGGTTTCTGTCCTCTGTAAGTTGTGTATACTTCAGTGGTTTCTGTCCTCTGTAAGTTGTGTATACTTCAGTGGTTTCTGTCCTCTGTAAGTTGTGTATACTTCAGTGGTTTCTGTCCTCTGTAAGTTGTGTATACTTCAGTGGTTTCTGTCCTATGTTAGTTGTGTATACTTCAGTGGTTTCTGTCCTCTGTAAGTTGTGTATACTTCAGTGGTCTCTGGCCTCTGTAAGTTGTGTATACTTCAGTGGTCTCTGTCCTCTGTAAATTGTGTATACTTCAGTGGTTTCTGTCCTCTGTAAGTTGTGTATACTTCAGTGGTCTCTGTCCTCTGTAAGTTGTGTATACTTCAGTGGTTTCTGTCCTCTGTAATTTGTGTATACTTCAGTGGTTTCTGTCCTCTGTAGTTGTGTATACTTCAGTGATTTCTGTCCCCTGTAGTTGTGTATACTTCAGTGGTTTCTGTCCTCTGTAAGTTGTGTATACTTCAGTGGTTTCTGTCCTCTGTAAGTTGTGTATACTTCAGTGGTTTCTGTCCTCTGTAAGTTGTGTATACTTCAGTGGTTTCTGTCCTCTGTAGTAGTCTACATTTCAGTGGTTTCTATCTCTAGTAGTTGAAGTTTTTGTCCTTTTGCATTTTCTCCCTATACTCTTTAATTGTACGTCTATGTACCATGGACAGAGGACAATGATTCATATATTTTATCTGGACACAGGACCTGTAGAACTTTTAACTACATTTTCTTCCTTCAATATCAAGTATTCATTGAGTTAATTTAATAAATTATGTAGCTGACTGTTGGAGCATTGTATGTAGCTTTTCCAAGTCAAATCCTAAATATATACTTCCAACGATGAAACAGTATGTGAAGTTTCACTGATATACCTAGAACAGAAATTTACATGTAAAATTGATGTACATTTCTGCCATTAGAGGAGAATTCTTGGCACAGCTACATGGAAGGTCATCAACCTCACTTGCAATATTATGGCGGTGCAGAGATCCAACTCACAATCATTGAAAATGTGGTTAGAGTGCTGAATGTGTTTTTGAATCCTGAAGTGTTAGCGTAATATCCTCTGATCTCTTAGTTAAGAGTGTTAGCATCTCTTTAACAAAATCCATTCTTTTAGACATCAAAATACACTGTCCTTAAATAACTGCAAAATACATTACCCCAGTAAATAAAATAAAAATTCAAAATAAATGTGAACAATGATTCTTTCAGCTAATTAGCTTAATTCCAGGCTTTTTGGTAAATCAGAAAGAGTTGTTTTGGGTGTTTCAAATTTGACCCCTGTGGCCTTCAAGATGGATTAAGATCCATTCTTCTCACAAACTTAGTCAGGTTTCATCCTTGGAGCTAACCAATTAATCTACTGTTTCTTCAGATGAGGTCATTTAATAAAAAACTTGACGATCAACAGATGTCACACCATGGCATAAACTTGCATGCCTTTTGGCAGGTGAATTAATAACACCATTAGACAATAAGGTGAAATGATCTTTTATTGATTTGCAAATATTTCAAAAGATGATTATAATCTACTCAAAACTGTAATCAATTTAAAGTAAAAAACGTCAATCAAAATATATTTTCTTAATCGCCAGTATATTAAGATTAAACATTCTCAAAGCATTGAGTTATATGTATACCACTTTACTTTTATAGAAAGGTCCTTAATCTTTGATCTGACAGTGATTGTAAGGACCATAAGAGTCTTGTTAATCCAGCCAACATGAGACAGTAATTCTGATCCTGTCCAGACACCATCAGTCAAGTTACATTAACAACATGTACTAGCTGTCCTTGTCTTAATGGCCACCACAATCCAGTTGTCCTTTGAGACAAACATTTCTCATCTTAAAATTCAATACAGGGAATAACCACCCTGGTGGAAGTCCAAATAACATTCAGTAACTGCATGTAATAATACTGACCAACCCAGTCACTACGACCATATCCAGCCATCATTGGTCACTGGAAGTTAGTACTGACCATATCTAGTTAATTTGATCATATCTAGACACTATCAGTGGTTGTTCCAATAATATCCAGCCACCATTGATAATTTTACAGACCAACCTAATCACTTGCACAATATCCAGCCACCATCAGTGGTTGACTTGCCATATCTAGTCACTAGCATCATATCCAGCCATGGTCAGTGGTTGACTTGCCATATCTAGTTACTAGGACCAAATCCATCCACCATCAGTGGTTGACTTGCCATATTTAGTCACTAGGACCAAATCCCGCCACCATTAGTGGCTGTCTCAATAGCATTTAACCACCTTACTGACCAACCCCGTCACAATGACTATACCTCACCATAAGTGACTGTCTATACCATATCTAGTTACTTTGACAATATCCAGCCACAATTAGTGGTTGTCCCTAACAAGATCTCACAACAAATTTCACCAATTATAATTGTCAAATAGAGTGGTGGAACCACATCAATACCTGCTTGCTTATTACCTTGGCAACTGTATATCAAAAATGTTATAAAAAATCTCTATGTATACATAGACATATCTACAGCAGTTTGTTATAGATTCAATAAATACTGTACTCATTGCTAATCTCACTTTATTAATGCTCCTTGTAAAAAGGATTTCCACAAGATCATATACTAATCAGATATTAGCATTCTCTGATTAATTAGGCGTTATTCTAAGTTGCAATTTCTTGCTTATATGTACCTGGAGATATGTATATTATAATTTTCCATATGTACCACAGGGATTTCTTCCCGATTCTTTCATTCTAATGCAGAAAACACTTTAAATGTTCCAGTCAGAATCTAATTTACATCAATATAAATTATTTCAAAACTTCCATAAAAGGCATGCTATCTATAATTATATTTTAATGTATATAATGTATATATGAATAGAGACTACTAGTATATTAAGATGATTTAAAATGGAAAATACTTTTTTAAAACCTGCCTTCTGTTACAGATTAATTCAACTCTACCTTAACAGTCATTTCCCCTCCCCCCCTGCTTCAAAAAATCTGATACAGAATAAAACCTTGTAAGCATGTAACTTATCCTTTGATTGCAGTTTTTGTTCTCAGCATGCACACATATTTACTGGTAATCTAATTTTAGCACTTTTTGAGCTAGAGACATTGTGCTTAAATATTGTTGTACTAGTTTCAGTTTCTTCATGTCACCAATAAAGCAGTTAATGTGAAAGCACAAATACATCATTGTCCTGTTTTGGGACTGAAATTTGATAGTGCCAAAATAAGTACATCTACAGTATATCTCTGAAAACAATCTTAATTTGTATATATATAAACATATCCCATATAAATATTGTGATTACTGAAGACCAGTCCTCAGCTGCAACAAAGCAAAAAAAACACATAAAAAATGCCTCCTATTTCAGGTTTAAGACTGCTCGTGTTATTCCCATGTTAGAATTAACCTGTATCAGACTTTAATTAACAATATGAAATTGAAGTAAGGATGTAGTTTGTAAGTAATATTAATATTATTCACAGACTTTACTGGATGGCAATAGACAGACAATCCCAATAATTCATAGATCAGGACGAGATTGGATTGCATAACATTTAGCACATGTAGTTTGAAGGTTTGAGCAGTACCAGTCCAAAACTAACTTGCTGAATATCATTAGTTTTCAGAATTACTACTTAAAACAGGATTGTGTATACATATATTTCTGGAAATTATATGATATTCAGTACAGGTTAAGATGGAACATATCTTATTGGTTCAATCTTAACATTTGAAAGGAAATTCAGTAACTCTGCATGATAAGCTTTACATGGAACATTTCCAGTACAAGTATGTTCATTTATCTCAGGGAAACTCTGAGCCACATCAACCGCTTTTCCCTTCTCTTTAAATATGATAAACTCATCACAACAACTGATTAAATAGATTAACATACTATGACTGAGAATTAGTTATGAAAAGTTTTGTAAAAAGTATCAAAACATGTCGTGCAATGCCACTCAAACTATCATTTTGACCTGCACAATGGCAGGTTACCAATACTGAGACAAAACTAGTGTATACCCATAAATGATGACGATTGTGAAAAACAACAAAACAATTCATAACTATTTAAACAAATTATTACTTTGGTATCCAAAACAAAATCAAAACATCCAGTATTATGACAAAACTTATTCAAGCTCTGGAGAAGCAAACGGAACACTTTACTGTAAACATTACATCACACTACCAAAAACAATCAAAACATATCTATAAGAATCACCAAAATAGCATTAGGCACAATGTGGAACACTGCTGTTTTCTTCACATAAATAATATGCATAGGAAGTCAAATGGGCCCGCATTACTTTTCTATTTTTCATCTGACCACCTGAATTGGTCAAATTCTTAATCTTCTTCACCCTAGCCTGCTTGCGTTAAAGCCATTTGCCCCATGAAATCTTGAAAGCAGGTCTAGTTCCAACATGACAAAATGTGGTGTAACTGTTCTAGTACACCCACAGTCCATCTATTAGAAATTGTTTGGAGAAAATTTAAGATATTTTAGTCCTTTGACTTTGAATGTAGGTTGATGTGTATGTATCGAACAAAACTGGAAAACCTTTAATCAAAGCTGGCCAAAAAGCATAAATCATAATTGAAGCCAATTATATCATTTGAAAGACATATAGTTGTAAATTGGTACGAGTATATATGTTTGATATACTTTCAAACAAATGCAAATAAATAACATACTAAAAATACAAGCAACTGGAAAGCACAAATGTGATTAAATCCTGCATTTTACAAGTAATTCTACGACTATATTCTAGTGCTAGTTCACAGCAATGTTGTTTTTCATTGTGATATGAAGGTGTCCTTCAATCATGATCTGTAAAGTGCTTGAATAGGTCCAGTTCCTCAATAGCTTTTATGGATTCACAGCAAGTCACTTGTCACTCTTCCAGGCACCTGTAACACATAAATAAATGCATCATATTATTTGGTAATAGTGCCTTGTAATAAACCCATCCTCTGACTTTGAGTAGGTGGTTTAATGTGTTAATCTCCCTGCTGGCTGATAGAAAAGACAGGAGCAATATAATAGATAAGTAGGTAGAAAAAGAGAGAAATATGAAACTATTGATTTGTATATTTTCTTCCACAAAATTTATAATAATGACTACAGCAGTTAATTATATAGCACTATACAAAGTAATAAAGCTTAAGATTCAATATGTAAAAGGAGAAAGTAGGTGTGGCTTGTACGCAGTAGGAAATAACGTCTCCATATTCTAGCTGACGTTGCATGGTTCTTTGACTCAGTTGTAAGAGCCATGGATTATTACGCTGAAGACCTGGTTTCAATTCCTGTTGGAGTACTTGTCAGAAATGTGTATTTTCCTTGTTCTTTCATTCTGATGCCCAAAAAAATCCCACTGGTTGTGGTATTTAATCTCTGTCACATCGAGCTGATGGAGCATGCTTCTTTGGCTCAGTTGGTAGAGCCATCGATTGTCACACTGGAAACCTGAGTTTGCTCTCCGTCCTGGGCACTAAGCAGCAATGCGTAATTTTTCTTGTTCTTTCAGAAGTGTATACAGCATTGAATTGTTATGAAAATTAACACATCTCACAAGAGAGTTTAACCCAATATATATACCTGTCACTTAAATGCCCACAGTTACACATACACCTTATACTTTATTACAATAAATGTCCCTCGTCAATACAATATTGGTATTCATAACTTTCAGCCTAATAATAAACACCTGGTAGATTTTACATACAGAATTCAATGGCATTCATAAACTCATAAACAACCACAATAGAAAACTTCCCTTCCCTATTTATTCTTATCAAATTGATCACTGACAAGATGATAACGACGCTTTCCTTTCCCAGGTCTACAGCTCCAATGATAGGTAATAGATATCCTATTGATTAACTGTAACATGGGCCTTAATTATATCTCAATTCATAGTAATCATCAATTTGCTGAGGATATTGATCAAATTCCTTTTTGTTCCAGTTAAATGAAATGTCATGCTTATTAAAGGTAAAGGAAATGGCAATTAATGGCTTCATTATTTTCCTACAAATGACTTATTGGTTATTTGATAATGTCTCCAGGTCTTGATGAGTAGTAACAAGTTTATAGCAACCATCAAACTGTTTAATTGTTTATAGGGAAATATATTTACATATCACCCTGCAGTTGTGGATATGATGATAAAAGAGGACTAACAATCTCATAACACAGTAAAGCCTGTTCTTATAGTGCAAACTGAGAAAGACTTTTCTGACATCAAAGCCATTTGGATTGTGACAAACTTTTTAAAGCTTTCTTGTTTAAAATTAACTGTTTAAACATAAGCCTTATAAAAACTATTTCATCCTACATCCAGTCCATATTCTTCATGTCTCTCACTTGTCACCTGTGATTCAGTCAAAGTAACGTTTAAAAAACCTGAATATGTGTAATACTGATTGATGAAGACAGTCTGCATAATATTTATAATGAATATATCAGTAGAAAGCTTATCTACATTTTTCATTTTATTGATACAAATATTAAAATTTTTCCTAATAATACCACTTACATTATTATATCCTTATAAATTTTTTTTGCATACAATGAAATTCAAAGTGTTAATACGTATCAGTGATATTGAAGGTATACTACTAAACATGTACATTTGTGAAGTCGTTTTTATGTTTTCTCAATTAAAAACTCTCTGTACATATTAAGTTTACACATTTTCCTGTAAAAAAAAAAACTGTACACAATGTAAAGAATGTTATTTCCTTTTAAGATAAAGTTTTAGGACAGCATAGCAGCTGAGCAAACACATTCCCTAATAGATATGTATTAATGATTGTGCCTGACCATAATACATACTTATGATTTCCAACATACGAAAATTGATCCACTACAAACATTTCAAATTTTAAAGCACTGTATATCTTGCAAATAAACATAGAATTATGAAAAGACTGACAATACTTTAAATATTTCTCGGTAAGTACCGAGTTCTTAATCGCATGAACTGTAATATCAAATTCTGGTAACAATTTAAAACCTTCAAATTGGCACTGATTGAAATGCCTACCTAACTGGTTACCTGATTTTAAAACTGTTAAAAGCACTGTGTTGGAAAATGTGAACACACATTGGCCTATATAGGCATATGAAGCTTGTCCAATTCAATGTTTGTCTACAAGTTGTTATTAGAGATTGAATATACACAATGGAAGATTAAGGGACTTAGTTGAGTGTTGATATACCTATGTATATCAGTTGCTGTTGAGCGATTGATACAGGTTCCATTAGGTCGACCAGAATAGTCCATTGTGTTCCAACCTCATATTAAAGCTTAATAGAAGTTTAAAAATGCTCTACCAAACAAATTGGCATATCTGTAACTAACAAATAACAAAGGATTGGGTTGTGAACACAGTGCAAGATTAAAATTTTGCATTCTCTCTCTATTGATTTTGTTTGATGTTCCTATAGAGATTCAACTCAAATATGCCACACCTTAAATTCATTTGTAACAAACAAAACAATCATCTTTGAAAGCAGAAGAACAAACCCAACAAATGTACTATATGTATTGTTTAGTGGTATTTTATATTCTCGTATATATCTCGTGATTTTTCTTGTCTACCTAGCTATAAAAGTGAGCGTCAGAATGCCGGGAAGTAGATTGGTAAGAGACTGGTGTCTTTTCAATAAAATACAATGAGGAAGCTGTTTCCCTTGCTTGATATGAACAACTGTCACGGTCTCCTTTTTGTTTAATATATACCAAATTTTTCATCCTTTTTCTGATCCATCAAAAAATAACACAGTTCCCTTCTGTCTGTGTCAAAAAACTTGGTACAAAAATGCAGTATTGAACTGAGCAACAGATGAAGTAGTCTGAGGCCTTCTGCTTCGAAGACCATTAATATATTATGGAAAAAAGAACAAAAAATGTCTTTACTCTATAGAACAATTGCTAGACATTGGGAAGAGAGCTACATTTTCCCTGAGGACAATCAAATGACCAGAATCAGAGACCATACTGTCAGTTCTTAGTAGACATGAGAGTGTGATGCTCCAAAGACAAATATCCAATTCTTATACATTAAGCCAGTAAACTGTAAGTTGTTGGTACAGTGTTACTTTTAATGATAACATTCTTTTCCCCAAAAAAGTCTTGTATCTGCTTCCGGTGTGTGCAAATCAGTCAGACAATTTGGTAAACAAGCACAGCCACAGCACCACTAGACCTCGTTCTGATCAAAGAACCCAATCCTATACTGTCAGAGAGTTTGATTCAATCATGACATGAAGAGGACACCAAAAGATATTTCAATAGCTAATAAGGTTTATAGTAAAGGAAAGTGCATGTAGGAAGATTTGGAATGACAACAATTTCCATAATGTTTATAAATGTCTTCAAGAAATCACCTCATGTACATGCATCCAAGTATCAATGCAAATTTCTGCAAAGAAAAAGTAGCTGATACTTGAAGATGGTAATCCAAATTCCATCAATATTTCATTGGAAATGGGTCTCAAGGAGGCCCATGGCTTATCTGATGGTCAAATCATGTTGAATAGTGGATCAATACTGACTATAGAGGTTTGTCCAATACAGTTTCATTAATCTTTAAATTCGGACTGAAAATAGAATGTTACAGTTTGTTTGGGGTTATAAATCCTTGTCTTTACCTGCCCACACTGTTTGGAGATACCGGATATAGATGGTGGGGGTTATGCCACAATAGCCTACAGTAAAATTCCTAACCTGGACAAAAATGACATACCTGTGATCTTCAAATTACATCAATATTTGACCAAGTCGTCCTTACAATCATGTTTCATTTAAAGCAGAACCTCAATGCATAGAGCAGTATTATATGTCTTTCATTTGTTTAGATCAGGGGCAATAATCCAATACCTTTTTTCCTAAACTTCAACATGCTATAGACACCTCAGACCACAACATGTTCCCTTTTTAAGCTGTGATGACGGTCAGAATTGAATGAAAACACCCCAAATATCTATTCAGTTATGTTGAATAACAGAACATATCTAGACAGAATGTAAAATTTTGTTTGACCAGAAACTGTTCAGACACACTTCAGATTTCAATGAAACTTAAGATTTGAATTATATTCTGTATATTAATTAACGGCAATGCTTTGAAGGCTTTAAAGAACCACGGAGATTTTTAAGCTAATCAAAAGTTATTAAATAACCTTTACTAATGTACTTGACCAGAGAAGGATACCTAGTACCATTGTGCTTTTAATTCTGTTTAAACACTCTACAGCCGGGATAAAAGATCATTTCACTCCCATTAAAAATCTATGTAGATATCCTAGGGCAACTTGGTCCCATTATTGCTTGATGTTTACTGGTTCTCTGTGTTTGATCTTTTCTTTCCTTGTCATTATCTACTGAATTAGCCATGATGAATTCTTTTTTAAAGCATATACTGAAATTCATCTTTTTATGTGCACCAAATTGTCCATTAAACAAGAGAATATCTTTCAGCTTATGAACTGAGAAAGAAATCATCCTAATTTTTTTTTAACTATCTGTTTTGTATTTCTCTAAACATTTGTCTGGAAGCCTTCTTTCTCTGAAACTTCTGTGGCATCCTTAAGTTCTTGCTGATCAATGTCAATATCAAACAAGAGAACCCATTACCAAGCAAAGCTTACAAATGAAATTTAAGAAATATCAATCCAGTAGTTATTGACAAACTGTAAAGAAAAGGCAAAAAGTCCAAATCCCAGATGGCCATCTGTCAGCCATCTTGTTCTGCCAATCACACCAAAAACTAACCTGCTCATGCACCATTAAAGATCGACCTGGCATAATAGGGATGTTATCATTATGAATTGAAGAGCGCTCAATGCAGCACCCCTTTTTGAGAAATTTAGATAATTTTTTTTTGTTTTTAAATCCATGATGTCTTGTTAGTTGCTGTATTTTCAAATGGGATCACTATTCTGCATGCTCGAACTAAATACTGATCATCAAACAATGTACAATACATGTGTTATAGATTTTGACAGAGAGAATATTGATACGAGGCCCATGGGCCCTTAAAATTATCTGGCTATATATGACCTATATATGAAGTTATAGTAGTAGAAGCAGTAGAAACAGCGAATGATTAAAACAGTTGGGAATATTTTGGCAGTAAAGGCCTAAATAACCAAATGAAAACCACTCCTCATTTCAGTTTCTTCACATTCCCACAAAATATTAGCTCAATGGCACCAGTGGAGCTTAAAAAGAAGTTTAAAATATGTTTTTTTCAAGATGGCCACCATACTGGATTCTGCACCAACCCAAAAAATAACAACAATTGGCCAGGAACATGTAAGGATCATTTCAAGCAAGATTCAGCTCAATCCCAGTGGTAGAACTTAAGAAGCAGTTTGAAAAATAAATACTTTATGGATGACGGATGGCCCATGACGATGGACAAAACACAAGATTTATATTTCCAGTGTGTATTCTTTATAGCCTTACCAACAAAATTGATGTTTAGACTGCGATAAATGTCAAGTCTGGCTTGTATGAAGCCAGACACAGTACATTTGTAAAAATAAGTGTGAATACACTATTACGTTTGATGTAAATTTTTCAAATTTTGTGTATTTATCGAAATCAGCTGTTATGCTATGTTATCAGTTGTCAACTTGTTCCATTCTTGCATGTAATCCAATGAACAATGATTATTGTTTTTTAAGGAATGTAAATGTAGAGACATCCAGAAATAACATCCCACACCTAATCTTTCTTTTACACTTCTGTATCGGGTATTACAAGACATTATATATAATGTCCCACACCCAATCTTTCTTTCAAACTTCTGTATTGGGTATTACAAGACATTTTATATAATGTCCCACACCCAATCTTTCTTTCAAACTTCTGTATTGGGTATTACAAGAAATTTTATATAATATCCCACACCCAATCTTTCTTTCAAACTTCTGTATTGGGTAATACAAGACATTTTATATAATGTCCCACACCCAATCTTTCTTTCAAACTTCTGTATTGGGTAGTACAAGAAATTTTATATTATGTCCCACACCCAATCTTTCTTTCAAACTTCTGTATTGGGTAGTACAAGAAATTTTATATAATGTCCCACATCCAATCTTTCTTTCAAACTTCTGTATTGGGTATTACAAGAAATTTTATATAATATCCCACACCCAATCTTTCTTCCAAACTTCTGTATTGGGTAGTACAAGAAATCTTATATAATGTCCCACACCCAATCTTTCTTTCAAACTTCTGTATTGGGTATTACAAGACATTTTATATAATGTCCCACACCCAATCTTTCTTTCAAACTTCTGTATTGGGTAGTACAAGACATTTTATATAATATCCCACACCCAATCTTTCTTTCAAACTTCTGTATTGGGTAGTACAAGGTATTTTATATAATATCCCACACCCAACCTTTCTTTCAAACTTCTGTATTGGGTAGTACAAGGTATTTTATATAATATCCCACACCCAATCTTTCTTTCAAACTTCTGTATTGGGTAGTACAAGGTATTTTATATAATATCCCACACCCAATCTTTCTTTCAAACTTCTGTATTGGGTAGTACAAGACATTTTATATAATATCCCACACCCAACCTTTCTTTCAAACTTCTGTATTGGGTAGTACAAGGTATTTTATATAATATCCCACACCCAATCTTTCTTTCAAACTTCTGTATTGGGTAGTACAAGACATTTTATATAATATCCCACACCCAACCTTTCTTTCAAACTTCTGTATTGGGTAGTACAAGGTATTTTATATAATATCCCACACCCAATCTTTCTTTCAAACTTCTGTATTGGGTAGTACAAGAAATTTTATATAATATCCCACACCCAATCTTTCTTTCAAACTTCTGTATTGGGTAGTACAAGAAATTTTGTTCTATCTCATCCATACATTTCTTCAAATTATACTCCAACTTTTATCTATGATAATGGTTTGATACTGAAGCGTCGCCACACAAAAACCCACACTAAGCCTTGGAGCTTCAGATCTAAGTCACCTTAGGAAATCAATAAAATTAATTCAAATTTCAACCCTACAGATGCAGAATGAAGCTATCGTATGAATGAAAAGAGGAGTCCATTATAGAAGATAGGGTAAGTTAAAACACTGGCATTCTATTTAATTACTTTGCTGTGCTACTGCATTCCAGTCAGATGTTAATTTGTCAAATCCATTCCTCAAGTCTTAATTCCCAGATCTCTACAGCATCGACAACTTCACCTCACAAATATAAAAAACCTCCCCCTTCCTTTATGGCATCGTCAGATTACAAAATACTATACACGAAACTTTAATTTAAATTTCAAGGTTTGAATTCTTTTTCAAATAAAATGAAAATAAAAGGTGGGCTTGATGTTATACGTATTTTAGGAGAATTTAACACTAGGGGATAATGATCAGTATTATGTCTTTGCAGAAAAAAACTGGGAACATTTCTCTGCATACAGCATCTATGGGGAATCATTCTTGACTAATCTTCCTCTCTCCATAAGATTAACAATGGCCTTTAATAGAAAAAACCATGTCTGGATATAAAAAAATTGAAAATTGCAACAAAAAATATCATTTCATCATCAGCACTATTTACTGAATATCTCTGCAAGTAATTAGTTCTAACAGTGAAATGTTTTAAAGGATTTTGATAAGGTCTGTATGTAATATTCACAATATTTGTATATATAAGGCTTTCCTCCCCTCTGGAATATATGTATAAACAAAATCACATCTCAACACTGAAGTCATTTACCTGATTGGTGATGTATTGTGAACCTGACCTTATTCTCATACACAAAGTCACCTCTACATTTCTCAAGGTTATACAAGTTTGCTTCAAAAGGTAACATGACACTACGCTTCTCAGAGATATGAATGTGAACATATTTATATCCTGTCTGAAAATCTAGAAAATAATTTGACTTCAGTGAAACTGCGTGCTAACTATTGTTATATTCAGTATTTATCTGTCAATAACTCCTTGCCTTATGATAAGCCCACACATATCATTTATGTCTACAGTACAGTTTAGTAACAATACCAACAGATATCATTTATTGTCTAGTAATAAACTCAAACTCTGACTTTGAATTTAATATGTCTAGGCCTTGTGTCCTTAGTGCAAATTAATTATGAAATCAGTCCACTTTCTGGCTGATATATGTGGGTCATCATCATCTAGAAATACATTGAAGATTGACTGTTTGGTTGTATCTTCCATAAAAGTAGCCTTGTAGTTAACTCAGGACAAGAAAGTCCAAACTGAGCTACTTATGAGATAAGTGCTAGGAGGTTGCTAATGAAGTGAATTTCTATCTCAATCAAGAGGTAGTTTTTATGTGCACTTAAGCAGAGAATAGACAGCTTTTAGTCATTACTCTGATAGATTACTCTGGAAATGAGCCCAGAAGAGGTTCTAGATAGGCATGAAAAAGTAACATTGTAAGTAAGTATAGGTATATCAAACACCAATTAGCAGTGTCACATGTGCACTAACCTGCCCCTATGTGAGATAAAACAATGTGATATCAGAAAACTTGTTTTAACAAAAAAAATCATTTTCACTTATTCCGATCTGAAAAATCAAAGACACATGATCATTGAGTTTACAAATGCATTAACAACAAAACAAATTTTGATGAGCAAGTCTTAGTCAAACTTAAGGACAGGGTACAAAGGGCCATAACTGTGTCTATAGTGGGTGCAAAGTCTTGATTTCAGCACATGATGGACACTCAACCATATACAGGGCTCTTGATCTGCCAGATTTGGGGCCAATATTCGGCCCCATTCCCAATGTAAAATAGTATCTTTTTTTCCCAATTTAGACCCAAAGTTTTCCCAATTCTAAGGAAAACGCCACTATTTTTCCCAATTCTAAGGGCCCCGGGCCCCAGTCCCAAAATGGGGTGTGAGAGCCCTGATATGTGATTTACATATCCAAATTAAAATTGATATATCACAAGAAAAATATGTGGTCTATTAATAGCAGTGTTCGATATGTCTAAAAATTCCAATAATTTCAAATTATTTGTAATGAAGTCAAATAATCAAGTAATGATTATCTTGACTGAAAAAGGATAAAAATGTCTGCTCCGTCTATAACAAGACAATTTGACAAATTACAGCCCCTACCCCCGACAGAAGATTCATTAACTGCCAGTAATTGTAGATCAAAGTGACCCACTTTTGCTACATGACAAAAAAATTATCTAGCTACTATAGATCAGATAGAAAGCCTAGACAAGTTAAAGAAGGATGGATGGACACAAAGCAAATCTATAGTTCCTTCCTGTTCCTGGTAAGAGACCAATATCATTTTGTGAAATGAAAAAGCTTTGAGGTAGAGCAATTCTAAGATATGTCAAATGCATTTTGGAATATCTGTCAATGGCATATCCCAACCAGAGCTATTAATTCATAGTTTATGTATCATAAATTACTCTTGACTGTCACACCGATAATTAAAGACTGATGTCAATGTCAGTGATAGAAATGGTTCTAAATATCTGACACATAAATATAACGGTTTCCATGAGCTTTAAAAATTTTGTGAATTATTGTGCAATCAAAGAAGACCAGAAGTATCAATGTAGCTGCTCAGTGATCAGCTGTCACAGCAAATCAATTCTGAAAATTTTCATAAGTGTACTTCTGAAAGCAACAGTAGGATAAACGAAAACTTTTCTAAGCATATGAGTTGTTGTGATGTAAGTAGGCATAGACTAATGCATGTGATCAGTCCACACCTCCATTGCTTTCAAACCTGGTATAAAAAATAATCAAAGGGCCATAACTCTACACACAAGGGCACATGGCACAATCTACCAGACAAACCTACATCCTGAAGGTGTCGTATACAAACTTCAGCGATTTTAGTTAGATGACAAAGTTAACAACATAAAACTGACTGACAGACTAACAGATGGACTGTATAAGCAGGAGCCCCTCCGGTAGTATTTGCGGGAAACCAATAAAAGAAATGATTTGATTTGATCACTCGGCAATAATACAGGAGGCCATGTAAGACCTTATTTCCAATTTCCATGGTCTGCTTCACTTGTTTTAATAGTCCTTCTAGTCACTAGACAGGCGTGTTCCTGTTAGCTGTTCCTACAGCCTACATAAGCTACCCCATATCTCTCATCATTACAGCCTTGCCATCTATGTGTCTAACATTGATTTTCTTCCTTTTCATTAGTAAAAATCTAATTACAGTGATAAAAATATATGTCTATTGTTTCCCTCATTAAGCCTGGTGTTAAAATCCCTGTAGAATCATGGATTTACTTTTTCCTTGCTACTTAAGGACAGAGATGAGATAAAAAATGAAGTCTTCTACATTAGTAAAAAACCTTGTATCCTTTCTCTCTTTTGTAATTTTCTATTTATTTGATACTTAACACAACTAACTGCTATTTGTCTAGCTGTATGTTCAGACTACACCATTTCAGCACTACAAACTACCCTATCATATGTAGATATTGTCCTTATATGACCTAAGCTGTGTCAAGGCTGAGAAAAAACAACAGAACTAGATGCCTAAGATTTAATTTATCCAGCTATATACCTTTGATATGGGCTGTGTATATCTTACTTAAGTCTATATAAAAAAACTCTCTGAGCAGGACTGGATTAAGAGAAAGCCATGTACAGTCTTTGTGAAATGTATTGTTCATATCCTGGAGTTGACCACGCAATGGCTGGTGATATCAATAATGAATAGTCCGCATGGGTCCAGACTGTCTTTGATTGTTGATTGGTCAGTGTGGGTCGAGACTATCTATGACTTGATTGGTCAGTGTGGGTCCAGACTGTCTATGACTTGACTGGTCAGTGTAGGTCCAGACTGTCTATGATGGTTAATAGGTGAGCATTGGTCCAGACTGTCTGTGACTATTGATTGGTCAGTGTGGGTCCAGACTGTCTATGATGGTTGATTGGTTAGTGTGGGTCCAGACTGTCTGTGACTATTGATTGGTCAGTGTGGATCCAGACTGTCTGTGACTAGTGATTGGTCAGTGTGGGTCCAGACTGTCTGTGACTATTGATTGGTCAGTGTGGATCCAGACTGTCTGTGACTAGTGATTGGTCAGTGTGGGTCCAGACTGTCTGTGACTATTGATTGGTCAGTGTGGATCCAGACTGTCTGTGACTAGTGATTGGTCAGTGTGGGTCCAGACTGTCTGTGACTATTGATTGGTCAGTGTGGGTCCAGACTGTCTGTGACTATTGATTGGTCAGTGTGGATCCAGACTGTCTGTGGCTAGTGATTGGTCAGTGTGGGTCCAGACTGTCTGTGACTATTGATTGGTCAGTGTGGGTCCAGACTGTCTGTGACTATTGATTGGTCAGTGTGGGTCCAGACGGTCTGTGACTATTGATTGGTCAGTGTGGATCCAGACTGTCTGTGACTAGTGATTGGTCAGTGTGGGTCCAGACTGTCTGTGACTATTGATTGGTCAGTGTGGGTCCAGACTGTCTATGATGGTTGATTGGTTAGTGTGGGTCCAGACTGTCTGTGACTATTGATTGGTCAGTGTGGGTCCAGACTGTCTGTGACTTGTGATTTGTCAGTGTGGGTCCAGACTGTCTGTGACTAGTGATTGGTCAGTGTGGGTCCTGACTGTCTGTGACTATTGATTGGTCAGTGTGTGTCCAGAGTATCTGTGACTACTGATTGGTCAGTGTGGGTCCAGACTGTCTGTGACTATTGATTGGTCAGTGTGGGTCCAGACTGTCTGTGATTGTTGATTGGTCAGTGAGGGTCCAGACTGTCTATGACTTGATTGGTTAGCGTGGGTCCAGACTACCTGTGCCTATTGATTGGTTAGCGTGGGTCCAGACTGTCTATGACTTGATTGGTTAGCGTGGGCCCAGAGTATCTGTGACTATTGATTGGTTAGCGTGGGCCAAGAGTATCTGTGACTATTGATTGGTCAGTGTGGGTCCAGACTGTCTGTGACTAGTGATTGGTCAGTGTGGGTCCAGACTGTCTATGACTTGATTGGTCAGTGTGGGTCCAGACTGTCTGTGACTATTGATTGGTTAGCGTGGGTCCAGACTGTCTATGACTTGATTGGTTAGCGTGGGCCCAGAGTATCTGTGACTATTGATTGGTTAGCGTGGGCCCTGAGTATCTGTGACTATTGATTGGTCAGTGTGGGTCCAGACTGTCTGTGACTAGTGATTGGTCAGTGTGGGTCCAGACTGTCTATGACTTGATTGGTCAGTGTGGGTCCAGACTGTCTGTGACTATTGATTGGTCAGTGAGGGTCCAGACTATCTATGACTTGATTGGTTAGCGTGGGTCCAGAATATCTGTGACTATTGATTGGTTAGCGTGGGTCCAGACTGTCTTTGATTGGTAGATGTACTATATCTTTAGCATTCAAATTATTCAAGCATCTTTGTAGTGAAACAGTGGATAAAGACATCATAGATTAAACATTCTCATTTAGGACCTTTGACACCACAGCTGTGTTGTAAATACATCAAGGTAAATCAGCTTGTACTTAAGAGTCTAAAGCTATCCCTTAAACATACTGTAGTAAAGACATTAAGGACGAAATCTTTAACTTTCAATAGGAATGTCACCATGTTTATAATTATTTACATCTACTTCATCATTCAACATGTGAACATAACGTAATGTAAAATATGTGACTAAACAGAAATCAAAATAGCCAGCTGCACCAAGTTCCCTGCATTTTCTATAAATTTGAGGAAGAATTTACTTTTCTACATATTGACATTTCAGTATTGATTTGAAGTCCTCTTGCTAGTCATTATGAATGTGTACCCAAACATCACAATCCTAAAATGTAATTAGCAGCAGCCTGTTGAGCTATTAGCATGTGTACATGCTCACTAAAGCTCTGGACAGTGACATTCAGCCAACCAGTCATCTCACACTTCCTTCAGCACAAACATTTAAAAAAAAAAAAGAAAAGCAACAAAATTGAAATTGGAACAATGACAACACACAGCTGTCAAACCTGACTTCAATCATCAGAGACGATTGAATAATTTCTCAACAGTGATAGCATTTACACCAAGTTACAGAACCAGCGACAACTCTCAAGAGGAATTCTTTATCCTGATTTTACACAGAATTTCTTCTTCTGTATGCTGAGCTAAATTCTGATGATGCCTAATATTATTCCGAGTTGATTGGCGAGGTAAAATGTTCAGCTAGCTTTTAATATAGCCATTCTACATATTGTATAACTAAATTAAATGTAAGGAATTGAATTTATTTTACATCTACCTCATCATTCATACAAGAATTTCAGATTCAGATCAAAATTTTATTTATTTGTCTGGAAACTTAAAATAAAAATACACTTTCAACAAGAATGAAAACTATTTCCTGAAATATGACACGTAGCATACCAGACCCCCCTGTAGTATCTCTGATTTACTTGACGACCAACTCTCTTCCTCAACCCCAAAGAAAAATCAATAATCATCTCTTTCGCTTTAAAGTTTTGAATTTAATAGAACATTGTAAAATAAGGAATTTAAATTCTGTCATCAACTTTGAAAATTGGTTCACAGAAACCATGTAATAGGAACACAATACTACAATGACAAAGTTTATTGGATTTAGATCTCAAATTATCAGACACAATGTTTTCAATGTTTTCATCGAATCAATCAATCTTTCCTATGCACAAGCTAGAACAGTAAACATCGTTCCATACTACCACTTGATTGGATGATCTTTAAAAACATGAAGTTGATATTTTTCCTTTTCATGTAATGTACACATGCACTTGTTGATATCAATCAACCACAATTTTGGTAAAATCACATCATTTCATTTGAATTTACCTAATACCCAAACATCTGATTTCTTCTCTGTGCTAAAACACTAATAGGGTGTTAATTAAGTATAATCACTTAAATTTAATACTGTGTCTCTGATGCTGACATCATAACCGAACATTGACCCTGTCTCTGACATCTGTATCACAACCAAACCTTGACAACCTTGTCTCTGACATCTGTACCACAACCAAACCTTGACAACCTTGTCTCTGACATCTGTTTCACAACTAAGCAATGACTTGTCTCTGACCTCTGCATCATAACCAAACATCGTCATTTTATCTGAACTTTGCATCACATCCAAATAAGTCATTGTCTCTGAATTCTGTATCACAACTAAATGAAGACTGTGTCACTTGCTGTTGGATACTTTTATTGCAAAATATCTTCGAATTTAAACATTTGAAGCACATCCAATCTCAGTCCTACAGGACATAACATAGACAGTTTTATTGCTAGTCCATACACAAATCAAATTTTACGAAAGGCAGTTTCTGTCTTTATAACTGATGGTTGACTGTTCTTGGGACAATTACAATCCTTCTTATTACCAATTCTCAGAGACAGAAAAAGGGTCTGACAAGATGCTACACAGTGTGGTCAAATTCCTTCCAAGTTTGGATACAATGGCTGCACAATAATTAGAAATCTCCTGTAGGCCTGGTAGTTTATTCAATACCAAATCTCTTTCATCTGTCAGTCGTACTTTGCTTGTTGTACGTTGCAATATGTCCTAGCTTATATGAAGTGACATAACTGTGGAACACTTTTCAGATTTTTAGAAGCCCTAATCAGTCAGTGTTACTGTATAGTTGTTTCATTATGCAGGCTAATATCTCCCGGCGATCCCAGTTTCAATGCGGATAAATTTTGAAGGAGTCTATGCATTGGTATTCATTATACAGGCATATATCATAGATTTTCTTACATTTTGATTTATGTTCAATGTTTGCTGGGTACTTAATCTCATGCTTTCTTTGACAATATATTGAAATTCATTCCCCCAGGAACATTACCAGCTATAATGTAGTTATATTCATTTATATATATGTAAGATTTAAACGAAGCAAAGACCAATTTTAATAAATAATAAACCAGCAACTCCCACCAACACACATGATAATGGACATGTGCTCGTGGCTTCTTTGCCACGTTATCTAATGTGAAAGAGAAAAAAATGAAACCTGTTAATTTCTTAACAGAAAAATTGTTTCAAAAGAAAGTCATATTACAATCAACATATTTTTCAATGTCCTCAACAGCCACAGTCTTTATGGATCAGTAGTTTATTGTCTTGCTAGTTGCTGACATTTTTTAGGCACTTATTCCTGTTTTAGATGATCTTGACTCAGATAATTTGCATTAATGTTTACAGTAATTATGCACCACACCTCCTCCCCCTACCCACTTTAGACCTTTAATTCTGAAAAAAAAAAAAAAAAAAAAAAAAAAAAAACAAAAACAAAAAATAAAAAACAAAAATTCAAACATTACAGAGTTTTTCATGGCAACCATGCCAATCATACTGTTTTGTTATATACCATCAATACTTTAAAAGAACCAGTATAATTCCTTTATCAAATTCTCATTAGTAGAACAATTTAAAAGGTAATGAAAACATAGTGGAAACTCTCTCAAGTTGGCACAATCATATTTGTAATGCATTATCACTCTTTCCCAAATCATGTCCACAATAATTACATAATAAGCAGTATAAATTACAATAAGCACAATTTTTTCAGCATGAAAAGTGCTAAAATGAAATAACCACTAAAATATATCTGTTTACATATTCAATTTTGTCACTTTATCATAAAATTCCATTTGAACACCTGAATAAATCTTACAATCTCCAGCTGAGGTTATCAAATCGAACTGACTTGACTATCAGATAACCCCGTCATTTCCATACATTGGCCACTAATGGAATTTGGTGTTGTGTAGACACCACAAATCTTTTACTAGCAAAATGAAAGCAATTTCCTGTTAACTTGGACAAGGTTTTATGTGATTCACAAGTACAGGACTATATTTGTGTAGATATGGCCTACTGGTTTGGTTTGTGTTATATAATGGTCAATCCAGGCTTGTTTATATCTAGTCAGTTGGTAGGGTTTTATAAAGTCAGTTTAGACCTGCATGTGGTCATTTTCTTCAATCATCCAGCAAACTCAATCAGTATGACATGACCTTGACCTGAAAGGCAGTGATACTAGTAGCATGTCCACTGTTAGGCCCTTCCCTGAATATATACATAATACATGTCTACTATTGACTACTCACAACCATCATCATTAACTATACATTACAATCATTCCCACTTTAACTTTCTGGGTCAAAGTAAAATGGAGCACAGACATGCCACATTCCTCTTTCTTGTCAATTAAATCTTACAACGTCAGCATGCTTTACAAGTGACAGCCACTGCAAGATCCTCTGATTGAAGATATCCAGGGGCCCAACTCTATAAAGGGTTACATTGCGAACAGGTGATCAAAACCCCTATATTTTCATGTACATTTGTGAATACATGTCACTATTTTGGAAAACCCTCCACATCTGCTGACCCGATGATTGCAGGTCCTTCCCTACCCCAACCCATGCCTACCTTTAGCCAGTATACCTCATCATATTATGGTTTAAATATGACATACTTTCCACACCATCAGACACTCAATAATTGATTAGTGATACATCAGTATAGCCTTTGGTTCGATGTAATCGTAGAAGCTTTTGTCTACAATGTCAACACCCTTACTGTGGCTTTTATGAATGTCTGAGAGTGTCCGACAGTATCATCGGGCAAAGTTATAACCTCATCCTTCAATGGAAAACAATTCTGTGTGACGCAATTACAAAAAGTCCTTCAGTCAAGCCCATAGTTTATCAATACAAAGCCTTTCTGACAGAGTACAAAACACTAAAACAGCCTTCACTGGAGAGACCGAAAGATTGCACAATATGTTTCATAGTCAAGATAACATAAATGTATATCTAACATCCTTGACGTCAAGTGAATGATACTGTAAGTAAACTGTTCTATAATACCTCAATTCAGCTGAAACAAACCTCATACTCTTCAAACAGTGTTCAAATATTTCACAGACCATAGATATGGTACCTGAAATTCAGACTTGACTTCTTTAGATTTTTTGAAGTTCAATCATCTGAGCTCTGAAATTTCTGGTAAACTACATTACTAAATGAAACAGCATGTAGTGATTGTCAAATGCAAGTTTTAATACACTGCATGTTCTTTGAATAAATTTCTAAATTTGGCATGTGGTTTGTCTTCCATGAATCAACAGGCAAAAAGGTGTCTGAAAAACATGAGGCTATGAGATCAGAATCTACACATGACTAACTTACTGCGGTATTTCCTAACATCTATATGTCTAACTGTCGAAAGTCTGGTATCAGCCAAAAAAAAATTGGAATTGTATGGTCACAGAATCAGATTAGACCAGGGACATCTCTCAGCATTAGTCTGTGGTTTGGCACACAGGGACATTACTATGACTAAAAAAAAGCTCATATTTTACAGGAATATCAATTATTCCCGTTAAGCTAAAGGTAAAACATATTTGTTCCTTTACCATAGTGTTAGGAGACAATGAATGTCATTTCTGTAACTGGTGTTTGCAATTCTTGTCCAGTTTTCACCAATATACACCATTCATTACAGCTTAGGACACACTGCACAGAGAATCAATAATCACAGTTTAAGTATACCACAAGTCAGATCATCTTTTTCATGTTCTGTTTGTGAGAAACTGTGTGTTCTTCTTAAAATCTTCTTCCAAAATACTCCAAAATAGGAGAAAATAACTCAAATGAATTGTCTACATTCATGGAACTGAAAGAGAAATATTACTTCTGAAAACTAAAAAAACCAGTCTAATTCAAATGGCTATATCAATATGATTATGCAGCCAAACCATTAATTGGTTAAATTGGCCTGGGTAAGAGACTGATCATTAACATAGTGAATTCAAAAATCCCATGGCCTAGTATTGTTGTTTATTCTTGAGTGTATGTGTATATGAAAATAAAGGTTACACAGGCCATGCAAAAAGGTTGATCAGTGATATTATTCTAATGTTATACAGTATACTGTTAAAGCCATATTGGTCCACCATTGTGGATGTTTGACAAGATTAACTACAAGCTACCATGAGATTTTTGGCAGCCATGTCATGCTTTGATATTTGAATTGGTATAAAATCTGAAAATAAAAATACTGTCCAGACTCCTAAGTGGTAGAAGCATCAATTATTACAGCATGCAACCAGAACGAGTCACACCATACGCTGAAGGCTGACAAAGTCCATGCTATGATTAATGCAATAGTTGTTTGTGAATTTTTCCAAGAGTGTACACCAACTGATCATGTTAGTGAAGGGGCATTGATAATTGATATTTTGACTTGGAATGGTTCTTACCAAGGACACAAGTGACCAGCCAGTCATTTTTTAAAAAAAGTTTTTTTAGGGGTTTAAATGGTTATCTAGCTTTAAAATCTATGTCAGGTGATTTAAAGTTGAGAATTTGAATGTATAATTGTACATCTCAACATGTTTCTAATTTAATTACTGTAATTGTTTTCATCTTATGTGAGGTAATCTTGACTCTGAGTTTTTAATTAATAACAAGGTTTCATAGTAATGTTTCTTCTGCTAATTAAATAAGAGTGTCAGTGAAAATAAAACCAACTTTATTGAACAGAAATTAATGAAGGGTAAAATTCTGTAATCAAGGATTTGCAGGCTATGACTTTAATTGATGCAATGTACATTGTCTTAGTGTCACCAGTATGTACACCAGGGTTTCATTACCCTAGTTTAAATGAAGCAAATCTATGCTCTGAACAGATATGTTAACAAAGGGCAATGATTCTGTAATCAAGAGGAAATGTACATCAGAGTTTGTATACTACACATTGTTTTAATACCATAAATTTGTACACCAAGTTTCAGTATCTAGATTAAATGCAAGTAATCTGAAACTATGCTCTGGATACAAAATTAAAAAAAAAAAGAGCAATTCCTTTGTGACTGGTATAATGCACATCGTCTAAATATGACTAATGTATACAACAAGTTTCATTATCACAATTAAAATGCAAGTGAATTTATAAAAGTGCTCCATCTAAGAAATATTTTTTAAAAAAAAGGGCAATAACTCTGTCATTAAGGGGCTGTGGGCCCTGGATTTACTACATTGCACATCATTTAAGTATCACCAATGTATAAACACCAAGTTTCATGATCCTTGCTTAACTGTAGGCAAAGATATGCTCCAGACACAAAAGGACAGACAGACAGACAGACAGACAAAGAGGCAACTGCATGCTACATAGAAAATATTAGGGGCATAAAATTGAAATGTGATCTTTGAAACATCAGATTCCTATACATACATTTAAAAGACCATGATGAGAAAGACGTATGAGAAGATTATATAAGCCAGCAGACAAAAAATATATTGGCCATAAAAATCATGCTTTCCTCCTCAGATATGACAATAAACTAGCACAGTGTTACAGCTATATGTGCTTAAATGTCACACTAATCTCCTTTAAATCCTGATAGTACAATTTAGCCTTTTCCTCTCCATGACAGCTAAGTGTACTGTAGGTGTTTAGCAACACAAACACTGATACGATAAGACGTTTTATTTCTAAGTCAATAATGCCAAGAATTTTTTATTGAAAATCGAAACACAAGCTGAACAGACCAAATGCTTCAACAAGTTGTATCATAAATGTTTGATAACATCTGGGTCAGTTGTGTCAATGTCGTTCTGTTACAAGAATTTATATAATTTGGTCATTGTCACTCAGCTCCTACTATCAAGTCTATATCAACCTGGAACATTTTACTACTCTTCTGAATTTGATGTCAAAAAAACACTGTCACTTCCATAACTACCAAAACACAAAACAGGCATATCGTCAAACTCTTCACTGTTCTTTCCTGATAATCTCTGTCACTCTCAAGGATCTGTGATTGATGGCTTGCTCGAGACAGACATTAAGTACATGACTTATCATACGACAACCATAAGTTATCTTTCTGGCTGAGATTTAATGTCAAATTAAAACTGTGTTATGATAATAGCTGTGAACTTACTTCAGAGATTATGGTTATTGTAAAGTTTGAAATTTCTTTTACCTCATTGTTGTTATAACTAACCTCACAACATTATAGATAACAGTCTGATGTCACCAGTTATCTTAAATGCCAAACAATGAACGATTAGTTGTTATAGTGTCAGATACAAAAAATACCTTATATCACAAAATCATGTCAAAAATTAATGTTTTAAGTGTTTTCTTTAATCTAATCTTATTTAAAAATCAACTGGATTATAAAAGTTATAAATTCCTTTAACTGCATACCTTGCCCTATTCAGTTAAATTTTGATATGATACAAAAACTCAGACAGTTTACTATAATGACAGACTGGTGTTAGATTTATCTCCTTAAATCTGGGCCACATAACTGTATTCCTTGAAATGTGTTTTCATACTGGCTATTCAGATTTCATCTTTGTCAAATAATCATTTGAAATGTTAATTTCAATAAACCATAGTTGGATTTCTATCATGCAATTGATTACTTGCAATAGAAAACAGACTTAATCCTTGGCAGAATGAAATGTGCCCAAAGTTCTAAGTCATATAAATGATTTTTGAATCATTTTTTACATTTAAACACCACATATTCAATTTTTGTAATATCTAATTCAAATTTCAATTCTATCATAAGTTACACCAGATAATTAGTTTAAAAGTGTCAGTTCCTGTGTTAGGAATATTTCAGTATAACTAAATGGAAATTTATATCTGTACATTGTGAAGTTAGATATCCATGGAATTTTTGTAAATACCCGGTCTAAAACCTACATGTATATAAAAACAACACCAGATACCTAGTAACTTTTGTAACTACATGAAAGTTGAATCAATAGATTATAACACACTGATAGTTCTAGCTGACACTAGCTGTTGTTGCTATTTTGTCCTTCTGTATCCTTAAATGTAAACACAGTATACCAGGGCCTCCATACGAAAAAACCCACAAATGTTTTTCATTGTAATTTCATATATAAATGAAACTTTTAAATAATTAATTATTAGTCATAAATAAACAGCCCTGAAATGCTTTTTATAATATGAAAATGATGAAATCTTATAATACAAGATAAATATTGTAAATGCCTTCTTATTAGAACATAAATCAAAACAGCAATAAATATCTAGATTCTTAATTCAAAATAAATCATTTTTAAGTTAAAAGGTAAAAGCAATAACACTTGATATCAATTAAGTATAATTTTAAATGAACAAAGCTACAAGTTGAACATGTGCTGAAATGATATTGCCCTAGTTAATGTAAAGTACAGGCAGTTAACAAGATCTATGGGTATGACACTTTGCTGAGCACCATAAGGATGGTCTAGGCGTAATGCCGCTGATTATCCGAGTCATATATGACAACAACAGCGACCATACTTAGGAGGCACTATGCATTTAGCAAAGATTTTAACTTCCATGAAACAAATGTTAGGGTGGTAGGGAAGAAAGCTTTCAATGGTCAACTGTAATGATCAAAGGTATTAATTAGATCTGGATAGAATTTCTGATTACAAAATTTGCTTTGAGTAAAGAAAGACTTTGCTGTAACCTATGTTTGGTCAGGATGGACAGGATTTCTTATAGAAAGGCCCTAGTTGAGAGAGAGGTCTTATTGTGAGAATTGATTAAATGAAATCCACTCAGTTGTACAAATATAGCAACCAACATGTGGCACATCAAAATCAGCCAGCAGGATCTTTAAAGCATATAACCATCAAAAACAATAAAAATAACTGAATGTTGAATACTACCAGTCTACCACTGTACTAATCACATTATCAGATATTTTTATTGTTCAACTGTGAACGTTGAATACTACCAGTCTACCACTGTACTAATGACCTTTTTAGATATTTTTATTGTTAAACTGTGAACGTTGAATACTACCAGTCTACCACTGTACTAATGACCTTTTTAGATATTTTTATTGTTAAACTGTGAACGTTTAACTGTGAACATTGAATACTACCAGTCTACCACTGTACTAATTGCCTTTTCAGATATTTTTATTGTTTAACTGTGAACGTTGAATACTACCAGTCTACCACTGTACTAATGACCTTTTTAGATATTTTTATTGTTAAACTGTGAACGTTTAACTGTGAACATTGAATACTACCAGTCTACCACTGTACTAATTGCCTTTTCAGATATTTTTATTGTTTAACTGTGAACGTTGAATACTACCAGTCTACCACTGTACTAATGACCTTTTTAGATATTTTTATTGTTAAACTGTGAACGTTTAACTGTGAACATTGAATACTACCAGTCTACCACTGTACTAATTGCCTTTTCAGATATTTTTATTGTTTAACTGTGAACGTTGAATACTACCAGTCTACCACTGTACAAATCACCTTTACAGATATTTTTATTGTTTAACTGTGAACGTTGAATACTACCAGTCTACCACTGTACTAATGACCTTTTTAGATATTTTTATTGTTAAACTGTGAACGTTTAACTGTGAACACTGAGTACTACCAGTCTACCACTGTACTAATCACCTTTACAGATATTTTTATTGTTAAACTGTGAATGTTGAATACTACCAGTCTACCACTGTACTAATCACATTATCAGATATTTTTATTGTTTAACTGTGAATGTTTAACTGTAAACATTGAATACTACCAGTCTACCACTGTACTAATCACCTTTACAGATATTTTTATTGTTTAAATGTGTGTTGCTATCGTAGTCACGAAATCAAGAATCACACTATAGTTCTATACAGATTGCATGCCTACACACAATGGAGTTTCCATGACACAACTTATACTGAGAAATAACAAGTATTGCTTTAAAATGCACTATCCTCAAGTCTATTGTTCTGTGCTTCAAATAAACACATCCTATGAATATTTGAAAAAGTAGATTATTTATGGGTAGAACACATAAAGAGTAGTCCTGAGAAACTGCATAATTGAACATGTGCACGAGATACCAAATGAACTTGAAATATTTACGCAGCGATCAGTGATGGTGGTAAAGTAAATTGATCATTATACCCAAGAAAACACCAGACGTGGTTTGTTACATTTAAGTTATCAGCTACAAATTTACAGTACTGTGCAAGAATCTGCTCACATTCAGTTCTTTATAATATTCTACCACATATTAGTAGAAACTCTTATGATAAGAACAAAGTATTAGAGAAAATGTTTGTTTAAAATATATTTCTTCAACTGAACGCAAAACAAGATTATGCATCAAATAGTATCATACTTCATCACGGCATCTACCATCCTTTCTCATTGCCATACTTGTTAAAAGCTTCAATGAATCTGAACCCAAAGCAAGCTTGGAGAGGGAGCTGTCCTGTTTGGTTAAAGGGGAGGTAATCCTAAGTACAAAATCACTATCATCTGCAGTTAGTCACTTGTTTGTTTTAAAATGATACAAAGGAAAGTAAAGCAGTCATGACTTAGAAAAAACAACAATGGATTTATCAAAATACATACACAAATTTGATTACAGGAAAAGTACTGTGACAAAATTGTATACATTGTATCAAAATGAAAACAGCCATTTCACTAGCAGGTTAAGGAGAAGTGACCTTATTAGGACACATCAGGTGACTTATGTGTACTATGAAACTCTGTCAAACATACTACCAATAGTGTATCAATTAGATTATCCAGTCAACATCTCATGTTGTATCATGTGATGCATGTAATTTATTCAAACTAAATAAGTAAAAAATTTGTTTAGTTTTATAGGAAAGATTGAAACAGTGATAACCTGAATAAATTTCATTTGGCATGAATGATGTACAGGTTTTCATATTCTGTCATCTGACAAGTTAGTATAGCGTCATTATAAATTATTTAAATTTTTGTTTTGAATTATTTTATTTTAATATTTTCCAGACAAGAAATTATTGAACAATACCCTTTTGTATAGATTTACATGTACCAACGCCCAACAACATTCATTTTTACCGGAATTACTGTGAAGGTATGACAATAAGTACCATATAGTACTGTGTCTAAATTTACCTAGTTTCTAAAGAGAAGTTGAGCCTTTAATACTCTTGAAATATCAACCCTCTAAAGATTATCACAAGGACGTTTACTGTGGTAATGGAAACACATAGTTTGGAACATAATACGTCTTAGGTCTGCCTAGGTAGGGAGTTAGGTACACAGAAACCGCAGACAGCATTCAAGTGTCAATCAATTACATAAAAGGGAAGTAATAAATACATGGAAGGACAGAAAAGCAATCTCTTTATCTATGATTTAATTTAGAAAATGGCTCACTTTATTTGTTTGTTATTTAAATCTGAAATGAATTTGTTCCTTTATAATTCATTTCAGATTTCTGCATTTTATAACTTCTTTTCTTCATGTAAACAAACTCCTGTGAATAAAATTTTGGCTACATGTTTTGAGTATATTAAACAATTTTCCCACTCATTATTTGTTGTACTATAGAAATAATTCTTGACAATGAATTACAACCTATAAACACAGGATCAATTATCTGACCCAGGCATGTACTACACATCATATACATATTAGTCCACTTAAGGCTGTATGTCACCTTTTACATACATTTGTCCAACAGAATACAACACAGCTTAAACCAGGAAATATTAAACAGACGAGGATCATGAAACAATCATTAACTTTTTTTAGCCAATCACATATGACGTCACTGTTAATGACGTTATCCATGACTATTTAAGTAAAAACTGAAGAAAGTTTCATACATTAGATCATTTCAAGAACCTGGGGACAGAAAATATCTGTAATGTATGACTGGCCTAACTCCCATGAAAACAAGAATTACATCCGGTGTAAATTTTGATGTAATGATGCTAAGATAAATATGAACTAATTTTGTAGAAAGGTTCTCATGAAGATATGAAACTGATTCAGAATGGGACATAATAGGACAGGTTGGAAATGGATACACATAAATGTCCTCCCATAATATGGCCGGGACATAAGTCTTGAATGATGCGTTTAGACTAATAAGAGATCTGAAATGTGATTGGAGTGTTTTCTAGTGAGGACATAAAACAATGGTGTAACAATTTGATCACCTATAATGTACACATACAACAATTATGCTCTCTCTAAATGAACACAAAATGATTTAAAACCTTGATCTTATAACATGAGGCAAATAGAGGTCATGGCATTCCTCATTTGAGCGCAACACAGTTCAACTTCTATGTCTTTTAAAGAAGCTCGTTTCTTGACTGATCTGAAGGTCCTCCACTGCATATATGTTATCATCTGACCAAAAGTACCTGAAACAGCCTTTCCCAACTCTGGAATTAGATGAAAGTCTGATGGTGCGAGATCAGGCAAATAAGGTGGATGCTCAATCAATTCAAAGCCACACTCGTTAATAGCAGCCACCTGCTTTGTTTACTTTAGATTATTACCTTTTCAACATAAACTGACCAAAGACACCAGTCTTCAGGTACACAGCCTTAAATAGTCAAGGAATAGTGGAGCTGAAAAAGGACATCCCTGCTGAACTTCTTCAATACAAGAATCACAACTTATCTACCAGCCCCAATATCTAAATGTACCTTATTTTGTTTAAGGGGAAGAAATGTGCTCCTGAAAATTAAACAAGAGGTCAAAGGGCATTAACTGTCATTTAAGTCAAAATGGCTCTTTTAACATGTCATAGAAATGATATTGTTAAAAAAAAGAAATATATAAATTTAACTATATTGTACACATAATGCAAATGTAAATAGCTTATACATTACTGCTGTCCCAAGCTAAGGATTCTATCCACATTTGAATTAAAGGAAATTCCACTCAAGATTTGAATTTTCCTATATAAAATCTTCCATCCAAGGACAGTACAACATCTTTGAAATTTCAGTCAATTTGGTCCATTTTTGATCTCGCCCAACAGCCCTGAAGGTCAGCCGAGGTCAATATATGCATCTCATGCAAATGTCATCCTAAACCAATAATTGGACTATTTCCAATACAAAATAAACAAATAACGTTCAAAAATGGAATTTTCCTTTATAAATCATAGTAAAATTTACCCCCTCCCCAGGGGGAATGTGAGACTTTGGGGTTATGAAATTTACAATTTTGGTAAAGCATCTGAAGGCCTTTCCATCCATGAAGAGTAATTGATTCCATCAATCAGACCCTTTTAGCTCGCCCCTCAGGCCCCTTAGAGTTGAGGACCATATCATTTAGAATTTTAGTGTGCCTTAAGCCATGAAATATTTTTGTAAAATTTCACTGAAATTGGTTCGAGAGTTTTCCAGAAGAAGTCTCGTGTGACATAAAAAGTCTGTATCTCAGTATTTCAAAAGATACAAAGGTCAAATACAGAATGTGATATTTCCATTTCTATCCCTGAGTTTCTTGATGTAGTATCATCTAAATTACAACCCCATCTACTACATAAATGGTAAGCAGAAATACCAGATGAAACCAGTTTATACCAAGTATGTGTCCTAGTTTGATCAGAATTGATGGGCTTTTCTTTGACAGAAAACCAGACCATTCCAGACAACAGTCATTAACTTATTTAATTTTTTTCCTTTTTTTTTTATCTTGACCTATTTCCAACATCAAAGACAACAACAATGGCCTTTATAATGATAATTACTGAACAGACTCTCTATTTATGTCTCAATAAAGCTAAATGGAAGATCTATTGAATAGTTCAAATTGAACAACAACAACAAAAAAAAAGCAGTTTATGCAATTTCATACAAAGAAAAAAAGAAATTAAAAAAAAAAAAACAAACGTTTGATGTCTTTATATTTTGCTTCCTAGAAAAAAAACTTTGGTTTGATTCTCTCAGATCTATGTTCAATCTTATTTCTGGACCACTATTGACATTCTATATCGTACAAATTATTAACTTTGCACTAAAAATGTCACAATATTTAACATTCTCAATACCTTTTTCAATGTGAGTTTTTATTTTACTAAAGCGTAATTTTGGGACAGAATTATATAATACATACTGGGATCGATCCTATTTAGGCTTAAACAGTCTGTACAAAAAACTAACCTTGATCAATGACACTAATACCTATGATAACCACAGTTTTTAAGTTCCTTATAAAGGGCTTGTGGTAATAACTGACTTATTCATCGTTATCCATATATAACAATATTTTATGAGGAGTTACTTCTATCTGGTGTTTAATCATATCATTCATTTTCCCTACTGAAAATCATTTACTAAATACACCATTGATTTTGTAAAATTGGTTTAAAGTACAAAAGTACTTATTGAATAGCTGCACAGACAGCATACATGAATGGTTTTCTCAATCTTGAGTACAAAAGAACTTACTTTGAACATTGCAATTAGTTTACAGAAAGAAAAAAATAGAACCAAAAAACATGTTTAAAAAATGTGTCAAAAACCAAATCTTTACAAAGCAAAAACCTCAGAGTACTTGTATCCTGAATTTGGATCTTTGAAATAATTTGGGTTTCAGTGAAAAGTAGTTACTGAGATAGAGTGCTTTCCCTCAACAAACTTTTTCTTTGATGTACTTGAAAGAACCAAATGAGGGTCAAAGTGACCTCTTTTGTTACATGATACACTCACCAAGATGACTCCATGACCCAAATATGAAGTTCCAGTGACAAGTAGCTGGTTTCCAGTGGGCGATTAATAATGGCAGACCATTCTCATTAGAATAAATATGTCAATTAAATCACCGAGTGTAAGGTAATACTAAGGGGTAACTAAAGGTAGCAAAAGCACAGTCATTTTTGTTGTAATTGTGGATATATATTAAGGTTATGGGGCGAGGATCTGAACCAATTTGATAGTATTATTAAGACTAAAGGACTAACCCCTGAGTTCAAGACATGATCCTGAAATCCATCAGGCAACATTGTGTCATGCCAAACAATTCATGAACATGAGATTTTGAGTGTTTCCATTAGCAGGTCTTTACCCTAGGTAAGTCTATAACATCAGTACACATAGGTTCTAGGGTAGGAAGATACTATCATCAGATGTGAACTTAACAATTATATATTTATATACTCAAGGGATAAAGAAACGTAGGGTATACTTTGAAAATGATTCTAGGTAAGACGTTGAGTATAATGTTCAATATTTTCATGCCAGAATGAAAATTAATCCAGACACAACAGAATGCAAAATGAGTGATTTGTATCTGGTAAGTGATTTAGGAGTAATTGAAGGGAATTGAAAGAGAACTCTGTAACCTGAAATCAGAATGGACTGATTGTGGGAGCTGGCTAATTAATACTGTGTACGTCCCCCATTCACTCTTTCCACAGCCCTGATTCTCCTTGGCATAGTGTTCATGAATGAGGTTGGGGCTGCATGGTGGACAGACCAGTTTGTGGATATTGTTGTTAGTGAGAAAGTCACGACAGATCCCTGCTACATGGGGCCGAGCATTATCCTGCTGGAATGTGAGGTTGTTTTGCTGCAATAATGGGACAACATAGGGTCGGAGGATCTTATCTCTATACCTAACAGCAGTTGAATTACCTGCTACCACAACCAATGGTGATTTAACTCCATGCAAGATTCCTCCCCACACCATAACCAATACACCCCAAAACCTATCCATCTCTTACACGCAGCAGTCGCAGCAGTCAGCAAAACATTCTCCACAAAGTTAGTATACACGATGTCGACCATCTGCTCGAAAAAGGTTGAACAAGGACTCATCAGTAAACAGGGCCCACCTCCACTGCCTCGATAGGAATATTCTTGGGGCATGTGCTGCCAACAAAGCCATACAAAGCTGGCAATGAGCTGTGGTAAGGGGCAGACCTACAAATGGGTGACGTAGCCACAGACCAACTTGCACAAATGTATGAGACAAAAAAAACCTGTCTTGACATTGTGAAGTCACATACTGATGCCCAGACCAAGGGTTATCAGCAACCTGCCTAGTCTCCATTAGATGTCTAACAAGATGTGCTATAGTGCAAATATGGACACCTTGCATATTCATTGCAATGGCCTGTCCTCTCTGAACTTCCGTCAGCCATGCCATTGTTTAATGCTATCAGAAATTAATCAAAATATCAGAAAAAGATGTCTTCTGAAGTCTACCTAATGGTATTATGAGCAGTGCAACTCAATGCCACAATACTGCTGTGCATGAGATTTTCCTGTTTCCTGCTTTCCCTAGAAGACATCGTCACACAATACAATAATGCAACATTCGATACAGAACCATGTGCACTGTAACCTAGAGAGTTGCTTGACCAATTTTCTCTGTTTTTGAACAACACATTCGCAAGATATTGCAAATAATGTCACCCTGCGTTCCCTTATCCCTTGAGTATATAACCTAGTTCATAACTAAAGTCTGATGTTATTACTATATCTATCTTCCTTAAGTGAGAAGAAAATGTATTCAATACGTTTAACAAGTAATATCCTTTACAGTGTCTTTTCAACCGAATTCATCAACATGCACATAATTATAATCCTGATCTAAGGTCGTTCCTTAATGGCATTTTTTTATGGATAATCCTGTTTCACCTGAGAAAGACTTTATAAAGTATGAAGAGTACTAACGTAACCACTCCATTGCACCCTGTTAATGGTTTATTGGTGTAAGTATACAAAACCTACATTAACAGCCTTGAGTCTAACTAAAAGACCAGTTAGTTTGAATTGATCTTTCTCAATCTGTCTTAACCAAATAAAACTTAACCATGTATTTAGAAAAACTCTGTATTTACAAAGTAAATTTGTTTTCTGTAAAATGTTAAATTTAATGTCGAAAAGGTTAGAGTAGGCTTATATAAGGCAACTTTTTAGTCTGTTATATATACTGTTATAGCCAATACTGTTACGTTTTTCCCCAAGGATTACGGCTGAGCTAACTCTATAATGGATAACTAATATTATAAAATCACATTTATATCACAGAGAAACCTAGTGGGATATTGTCCACAATCAATACAAGAGTCCGAGGACTTCCCGTCAATCAAGATGTCTGCTGCATCAACACTGAAGTCTTTCCGCTATCCATCGGAAACACCACCAGCTTTGTGTCAAGGGTACATTGTACAGACGGAGGACATATTTGATATGGATCCTGCTATACAAACTAGGAACCAGGCCCAATATAGTATTTATATGTAAAGAGGTTTAAGTGTGCTTTCTATAACACTGACTGCCATGTTCTGTGATCGACCATCTGCTGCTGCCTTTGATGTAAAAACTTCACATCTGATAAATAACTTCTAAATTACCATAGTTTATAAAAATTCAAACTTAACTGTAAACATTTTTCATAATTTGCAAACAAGTTTATGCATATTAAGATTGTCATTCTTTGACAGTTGAAGGTCTTCTTTTCTTCTCATATTTGCATTCTTCCTTTTTTCAAATTTTATGATTCAGCTATGCATTTACAAATATCCTAGCTGTATTCAAAACCAAATTATCTTTTTTTTCATATTTGACAAAGACTGATGAACACTATTATGATTAACTATTATTTCTATTGAATGTATGTATATTTCATTTATGCGATTATCTACGATGTATCTGTAATGATATATAGAGAGCTTCAGAGAGTAGTACCAGGTAGTATATGTTTTAGCACACTTCAAGTTTCAATGACAGAATCAATACATTACAGTTGGCAGTGTAGCTATGGAGGTGACCTCACAACTGTAAACATAACCTTGGAACCGTTACACAAGAAAAGCTCAAGTTTAAACAGCCAGAAATGATGCCTTTGATCAATTTGTATATCTAATTTAATGTATCCCAACTGCAAGAATGACAGTTTTGACAGCATTTTATGATGTACCAAAATGAAAATATAAACCCAATGAAAACCATGAGTAAAAATTTATCATCAATGCCTGTCAAGGTGAAATACATTTACATATTTGTGTTATCTCATTGGATAATCAAATGGAAAACAATTTTTTATCATCCACTAAATAACTTTTAATTTTTTTGTTTTAACAGCTATGGTTTTTAAAAAACCAAAGAAATGACGCAACATTTATATCACACTTATACTGGAGGTGACCATGATTTTAAAGATGAACGATGAGACATTATACATCCTGTTTGAATAACAATTGAAATTCTTCAATGCGCTACTTTGTGCAGTATTCAAAATCACACTTATTATATATTTATATATGTGTCATGAAGCAACAACAACCAATCTGGTCGAAAAGTCCACACCAATGTAGACATATTTCCATACTGTTTTTCCTACAATGCATTTCTTCAGCTAATCAAAATCTTTCCAAGCAATTCTCCTTATTCTAAAACCATCTAAGTTAACCACAGCACAGACTTAGTTTTATCATTACTGGATATGATGAATTTTTCCAGTAACTACAGTATGCTATGGATTGAGAGGAGTTTTTCTTGTCACTTGTGTATGTGTTTTTTCTCTTCACTAAATACAACATTTCACATGTTATGCATTCTGTGCTAGCCTGGCTCAGTGCTTCAATCTAAACTAAGACACAGTCAGGGGTCAGAAAGCGTTTGCAAATGAGGTCGAAGTCACCAATGTGAGATCAATATGGAGCAAATGAACAAATCTGAGATTGACATGGGGGAGGCAGAGGGAGGGTGTTAGATCTCAAGCTCAAATATGTGAGGTTATACATGAGAGAGGGGAGGCAAGATGGATTAGAACGTAATACAACAGACATTGAAATGTAGGGTTGTAAATGGGGGAGGGAAGGGATAATGGATACAGAAGTAATACAATGGACAGTGATATGTGGGGCTGAAGAAGGGGAGGGGACGGCAGATGGATTGGGAAGAAATACAAACAACACTGAAATGTACTGCTGTAGATGGGGGAGTGAAGAAAAGATAGATTGGAAGTAATTCAAGAGATAGTGATATGTGAGGTGGATGAAGGAAGAAAGCAAAAATGGATAAGAAAGTAACAAAGCAGTCATTGATATGTGGGGCTGTAAATGGGAGTGGAGTGAGGCTGTAAATGGGGGAGGGCAGGAAAGATGGACTAGGAAGTAATAAAACAGACATTGATAAGAAGGGCTGTAGAATGGGGATGGAAAGAAAAATAGACAACAAACTGTGGTATATGAGGCTGAAGATGTCAGAGGGGAGAGAAAAATTGGAAAGTAATGCAGCAAATATTGATATGTAAGGCTGTAGATGAGGGAGGTGAGGAAAGAAGAATTAGAAAGTAATACAGCAAGTATTGATATTTGAGGCTGTAGATGGGGTTGATGAGGAAAGATGAATTAGAAAATAATGAATCAGTCATTGCTATGCAGGGCTGCAGTTGGAGGGGGATGAGGCTATAAATGGGGGAGGGGAGAGGAGGGAAAGTAGACTAGAAATTAATACAACAAACATTGATAGGTAGTGCTGTAGACAGGGAATGGAAAAGTAAAATGGACAACAAACTTTGGTATGCGAGACTGAAAATGGAAGAGGGGAGAAAACAATAGACTAGAAAGTAATGCAGCAAATATTGATATGTAATGCTGTAGATGTGGAGGTGAGGAAAGGTGAATTTAGTAAATACCACAATTCAGAATAACTGTATTCTGATGAAAGATTAACACTTCAATCCTAGTAAATGTTCTTCACTGTAGAATATGATGATCTGTTAAACATTACAGAGCAGCAGGGATGTGAGCTTCTTCCTACAGATAAATTATGCAGGGACCACTCATCATCATCATCACATGCAGGAAATTCTGTGATTCATTTTAATGACAACAATTATCCCAACACTGTTTAGAGGGGATGTGAAGATGTGTGTAAACGATGCTGGTGATCAGCTACAAGGAGAGTCTGAAATATTGGTTGAATAATGTCAATCAGTCACTCTGAGAAATCTCCTGGGTTTGAAGACAAATATTCCTGTCTATAAAAACCCAGAGTGCGATGTGTAAAAGGCAAATGAAGGATTGGTGTGTATAAGCACAATGGCAGATATGAATTTAAATAAAGAAAAAATTTTACTGTTGAAGTCTCAGACATATGTAAAAATAAGTGGACAAATGATTATCACATTCATTTTAAATTTCAAAACTTTGGAAATCACTGAAAGAATATAATGAGTTCTCAATATTCATCAAAATTTCAGGTTTTCTCCTAAAAGTTGGTTCACAATATTCAAAACCTCTGTGAGTGTTCTGATTTTGAGTTAAATGTACACAATCTGAAAAATAAATAAATTCATAAAATTCTTTCCAAAACCAAGAAATACAAGAGGAATCTTAGCATCCAACACTGTTTGATTTTTATTTGTTCTTTGAAAGTTTGATCTTTTCCCTTCTTTTCGATCTTTTCCCGATGGAGCTTTTAATTACATATAATCTGAAAATTCCTCTAAAGAGATAGAAATATTAATATTAAATTGTCAAATAAAAGATGTCACTTGCCAGGCATGATGTTTTTTGGATCATTCCCAAAATCAAAATGGCACAATTAGGGATCCAGGTACCCTTGATAACCTACATACAAATTTGAGGAAGGTCTATACAGTTCCAGAAACTTGCTTGCTGGCCATCTTGTTTTTCTGAGTAGTACCAAATGGAATATACATGACTAGGGGCTAAGACAAGCCTGAGACTGATCCATCCAACACTTGTCCAGGAATAATGATAGTAAACAATAAGTGTTAAAAACAAAGATGGCCACCTTGTTTTTCGATCAAATCTAAAATGGACTATGCACAACTAGGGACTAAAGTGAAGCTACATGTTAAGTTTGAGAATGATTCATCCAGTGCTTCTGCAGAAACAGCGATAAAAAACTATGACTGGCTGTCCATTGGCCATCTTGTTCTTCAAATCAGTCCCATTGGAGACTATTAACAACTAAAGACCAAGGAAAACCTATCAAGTGATAGTGGGCTAATAATCTACTTGAATTTAGTGATAACACCATTTTATTGCATTTTTCATAAAATAAAAGCATTATGTCCTATCCTACCAAAGTCAGAAGACAGACAGTATACTGAATACAATATTATATGTGCAAGGAAAAGTTTTATGTATAAAAAAAGATTTCTTGTTATATTTCTCTGGGAAAAAGTCTTTGATTTATTAATAGCCTGTTGCCTGAGGGAAGTCTTGCCTGTTAACTTTTTGTCATTCTGTTTTTTAAATGAAACAGACACAACTATAGGACCAAATGACATGAAGAAATCAATTAATTCTTGAAATGAAACTTTTTTGAATCAAAGAAATCTTATTTCCCTGGATCCCATAGATTGAGCTGCTGATTACTTGGTAAAATACAGAATTCTCTGGTCACAGACACAGTTCTCTAGTCACAGACAGAATTCTCTGATCACAGACACAGTTCTCTAGTCACAGACAGAATTCTCTGGTCACAGACAGTTCTCTAGTCACAGACAGAATTCTCTGGTCACAGACACAGTTCTCTAGTCACAGACAGAATTCTCTGGTCACAGACACAGTTCTCTAGTCACAGACAGAATTCTCTGGTCACAGACACAGTTCTCTAGTCACAGACAGAATTCTCTGGTCACAGACACAGCTCTCTAGTCACAGACAGAATTCTCTGGTCACAGACACAGTTCTCTAGTCACAGACAGAATTCTCTGGTCACAGACACAGTTCTCTAGTCACAGACAGAATTCTCTGGTCACAGACACAGTTCTCTAGTCACAGACAGAATTCTCTGGTCACAGACACAGTTCTCTAGTCACAGACAGAATTCTCTGGTCACAGACACAATTCTCTAGTCACAGACAGAATTCTCTGGTCACAGACACAGTTCTCTAGTCACAGACAGAATTCTCTGGTCACAGACAAAGTTCTCTAGTCACAGACAGAATTCTCTGATCACAGATACAATACTTTAGTCACAGATAAAATTCTCTGGTCACCAATATAATTATCTGGTCAGGTAAGAGAGATAATTCTTCAGTCACAGTTAAGATCTCTTTTCACAGATACAGATTCTCTAGTCTAGCCCTTAATATAATTATATGGTCAAAGATATAATTTTCTGGTCACCAATATGATGCTCTGGTCACAGATATGACTCTCTGGTCACTTTTGTCACAAATACAATGCTTTGGTCACAGATGTAGTTCTCTGGTCACACATAAAATGCTTTGGTCACAGAGAGGTAATTCTCTGGTGACAGATACAACTTCAGGTCACTGACACAATTTTTGGTCAAATTTTTCCATCAATTCTTAAGATCTTCATGTAACAATCTAAAATAGACATCAAACATATGTTCCTATCTAGGTTTATTTTATCTTGTGTAAGTGACACAAAAACAAATTTTTATAGTAAAGAGACTGCTACAATAATGTCCCCAAAAATACCCCTACCATCATAAACAAAGCTAATATTGAAATATCCTCTTAACCAAATTTGAAATTTTGACCAATCAGAGGTCAGAAAAGAGCAGCCATTTTGTTGTATCAACCAACCATAAATCACATTAATGTTCATTGTGCATTTTTGTGAAGAAGTCATTCAATCATAAAAAGTTGTTGCATACACATCGGCAATGTCTGATGGATATCATTGCACACTATTGCATAATCTCATTTGCCCATTGAACAGGTGGGCTACATTACCTAGTACAGAAAATCATATACACACTGAAGTGTTTCTATTTAAACTTCATGAATCTATTTTAGGAGCACCATGCATCACATATACCATAGATAAATCGAAATTTTGGTTAAAATACTTCACAAAACAATGCAGAATTGACAATAAACACAAATTGGTACTTGACAAATTTGGCAGCTATTCAACAATGTGGAAATGAAAGCTGTGAAAATTTACAGCTATGACTTTCCTGAATGTAATACACAAAACAACTACACCCAAATGTTAGCATGAACATAAATTGTGAAGACTGGTTACATGGCAGACAGAAAGCCTTGGTGGAAAAGTTCATTGATTATTACTGTAGAGAGTTAGTGGCTAACATCTTTGTCAGAGTTACACTTAAAGAAGCTCAAGTGTGGGAGAACACCCCTTGTAAAACAAATCTTAAAAGTCAATGGAGCCAAACCTATTTTTGATTCCTTCTCCTCTTACTACTTCTTGTAGCATTGGTCAGCTTTTAATTATACCAGAGGACTGCATTTCTGTAAATGGTTGATCTATTCCTGACAGGGAAAATAAAAGCATTCTCTTGGTATTTGATATGACAGAACTTATACAGAATGGACCAATCCCTCAGGGTGAAAAAAATTTTAATTTGTCTACAGAATATTAAAAAGTTTATGAAATGAATTGGCAACTAATCTAATAAGTAACTATCAACTGTAGCTGTGATAGATGAAGACTCCATCTTTACAATGTATGGGTGATGTGACTGTGGATTCCCTTCAGAAATAAAAAAAACTCAGTAGTTTTAATACAGAGGAGCTCTGATACTCTCATAGCCAGATTGTCTATCATTAACAAAGGATGCAAACGTAGAAATCTACCAAGTCTGTACACATACAGCTTAATATATGTCTAGTCTCACTGACTCCACTGTGATGTATACTCAAAAATGTAAAAAAAAAAATAAAAAAAGTGTTTTCCTAATGCAACAGATTTTTTTTATCAATGTGTATCAAGCCACATATACCCTAAAAATTTATTCAGCAATACAAGTCTGTTTTATTAAACACTAAATTACTAAGACTATCAAAAGCTAATACACAACATATCATAACCCTACCAGGACAATACAGAACATATTTATGCTTCATGATTTCTAATTATTTTTCTTCAGACTATGCTCAGATATCTGTTTACACCAATGAATCCTTTGATGTCCATACAACACAAATCCATATTCAATAAATCCACCAATATCTGCATTGAATCCACGATCCAATTAATCCTCCATTATCTATATTCTATAAATTAAAAATAAAATAAAAATAAATATCCTGATAGTCCTCAGGAATCCACATCCCATTAACTTTCTGATGTCCACATCCCATTAACTTTCTAATGTCCATATCCTATTAACCTTCTGATGTCCACATCCCATTAACCTTCTGATGTCCACATCCCATCAACTTTCTAATGTCCATATCCTATTAATATTTCTTATTCCATAAATCCACAACAAAAATATCCTGATAGTTCTCAGGAATCCACATCCCATTAACCTTCTGATGTCCACATCCCATTAACCTTCTGATGTCCACATCCCATTAACCTTCTGACGTCCACATCCAATTAATATTTCTTATTCCATAAGTCCACAATTTTCCTTTATTGTCCATAAATTCTTGGATATCTGTATTCCATTAATCCTAGAGATCTATTTCCTTGTTAACTTTAGATACCTGTATGCCAGTAACTCCTGTAGACCCAGAGCTGTTCTAGATTTATATCTATATTTGGTGTGTCCTAGAACATCCTTTTTTAGGACTAAGTCATTGTGTCATGTTTGGTCTTAGATCTTCTGTATCCTCATATATCTTTTTTATATATAATAATAACATATCTTTATCGCATTTATCTCTAGATAACTACACCTAGTTTATCTTGGATATCAGCATCTTATCATCCCTCAAGTATAAAACAATCTGAGCCAATACAGACTCATAACAATACAATCAGCACCTATACAACCCCTTAATATATAGGTTACACACATGGAAACAGTAAGTCATCAGCTGTATATATATACATAAGTATGGAAGTACTTAGTATAGTAAGTAGGACATACACTCTCCCCATGGTGATGTATAAGAAATATGTAATCTCTTCAATATAAGCCCCTTAGTGATATTAGTGGTCCTTAAGATTAGACATGATACTAAATATAGATATTGTACAATAATTATAAATGAATGAAGATGTTTGGCACTGACCAATGGTCAGGTATTGACCAAAAGGTTCACTAATCTGGTCAGTTAACTAGAAAGTCACTGAGAGTAGAATGGATAGTCCTAATTAGAATGTAAGCAGATTACAGTGGTCATTTAGCTGGACAGGATTTCTCGTCTGTTAATGATATATGTTGATGAAGTTATGTACATGCTGTCACTGGCCATCAACTTCCTGTCATGCTTTTAAAGGTATATCAATTAATTAAACATGTAATTAAATCATCTAATTAATACAGACATGTAATTCAAATTCAGAGGTTATTTAAAAATTGAGTCATCCCAATTAATTTTCATGCTATCAAGTCATCCTTCCATTATACTTATATACATGTAGCTCTAGTCTGTCACGGTGATGAAACTACTCAATCACCTTTACAATCAGATACATAACACTGTCTCACATGACTGTAACCTTCAGGTAAATCAGTCACCAATGGCACCAACAGTTTTGTTGTATCACTTATTATAGAATTTAATACATGGAAGTCCTAGCTTCATGAATAACACTTGCTATAAGAAACCAGTGCTACTTAACAGTGCATATCCCATAGGAGTTTTCCTGCACTTTGAGAGTGCCTGCACAATCAGGATGCCTGCCTTCGCATGTGAAGGCATGTGAAGGCATCTGCAGTATGGAGGTGACTGCTGTAATCAGGGCACCTTTGTTTTTATGGAGAATGTTCAAATAAGTTTTACCTGCATAATGAGTTAGTCTTTTCTAATAGGAATTATTGACACTATGAGGGTGCCTGTACAATGAGGATGCCTGCCATTGTATATGACAGCACAAGCAGTCTACTCTAATGAGGGCACCTGTGCCACATGTTGTACATCAAGGGTCAGTTCAATAATTTCTGCCACCAAGTGGTGTTGTAAATCAAAGTAGTGTTACAGTGACCAACACTTATGTGTTTCAGAATATTGCTTTACCAATTAAGAAATCAATCATGGGGTGTTAATCATGAACCGTTATAAAATAATCTCCATATGTGCTTAAGAAGTATTTGAGAATGTTAACATATTGGCAACTTGTATTTGGCCAAAATCTTTGCTTTTGGTTTTATGTTGGCAAAATACACTACAGGCAGTCAACCAGTATAACTTTACCTTCATCTAGTCAAGTGTCAAAGTCTACTGAAAGTTCCTGATAAGATAAAGAAAAAAATCTCTTTATGCCTGAAAATAGGAAAGACAAAATATCACTTGTTTTAGTTTAACTGAATTTACTAAAAATTTAAAAAAGACAATTTAAGACAAAGAAAAGAAACTTACATCTTAATATCCTGATCGGCAGCAGACCCTGGAGTTACATTCAAGGTTCTGACAGCCACTAGCCTCGGCAGCATAAGGGCCATCAATGACATTATCACAATAGTAGAGCTCTTCCCCATCCAGGGCTGGACAAACAGACACCAACTCTGTCAAACCATCAGCAGTTATGTTGAGACAACCGGACAGATCCAGATATCTCAAATGTGGAAGTCCCCCACCTTCAGCCAGACACCTAAGAGCAGGAGCAATTCATTGTTAAACTCTTAGCTTATTATGCATACAATAACTGCTTAATACAGAAATAAGTTTTTGATATTTTCTAAACATACCAGGTATCTACACCATAATGGACATTTGAGGTTGTAGCCAAATGAAATCACAAACTCACCTTTATGAATCCTTAGTTAGGTTTTTTTTTTTAACAAAACAGTATAGATTCTTTTACTTAAATAGGACCCCATAGTAAAGACTTAATTCAAGAGAAACATTCCTTGAAATAATTAATTTCCATACACAAATAAAAGAGTTTTCTAAAAGCTTTCTATTAGCTTATCTCAATAATGCCTTCATATACTTTTGTAAAGTGAGAGTATCGGTGAAACTGAATGCTTCTCGAAAACGACTTTATTGGACACAATATGTCACCAAAGGGCAATAATTCTGTAATTAAAGAAGCGGTTCTACACTACACACAGTTTTTGTGTAATCAATGTACAGACCAAGTCTCATTATCCTAATTTAAATGTAAGTTATGCTCTGGACAAGAAATTTAAACAAAGGGCAATAACTATGTAATTGAAGGGTCAAGGGGCCTGAATTTGGTACACAGCACATTATCTTAATATGATTAATATATACACTAAGCATCATCATTATCCATGCTTACTGTAGGCAAAGTTAAGCTGCGGACAAGATATTTTTTTAATAAAAGGCAATAATCCTGTAATAGAGGGGTTGAGGGTCCTGAATTTGGTATACAGCACATTGTCTTAGTATTTCCAATACAAACACAAAGTTTCATGATCCTTGCGCATCTGTGGGCAAAGTTATGATATGGACAAGAAAATTTAACAAAGGGCAATAACTCTGTTAACAGTATTAGTTTGATAACTTATCTCAGAGAAAAGGTCTTAACCTCCTGCCTGGAATCAGACAAGTTAACAGCATTAGTTACATAACTTAACTGAGAGAAAGGTCTTAACCTCCTGTCTGGAATCAGACAAGTTAACAGCATTAACTAGGTAACCTCTGTAAGGCAGACATAGTTCAGTACGTTTACTCATTCATTGATTTCCCATTTCAGTAATTAGTAATTCTGACAGATCTCCCTCTATTTCTAGGCAGTTGATGGTATTAGTATTATTCATTAAAACTATAGAATTACAAGCAACTATAACTAGGTGTATACACTCACAGTCTATGTAAGTGGCAGTTAATTTGTTTTTTTAGTAATTCATTCTAAAAGTACTTGAGGTATTGATACACACAGAAAAAAAAGCACGCTGAATGAGATCTTTTTCTAATGATGTCTACAATTTAATCCTCTATTTACTTCATCCTTGATTAGCCATGGGCTACCTTGTCATAATAAAACATGTAAATAAAAAATCACTAGGGACAGAGTTGTCATATATATTTCAACAAATTTCCACAGGAGACCACCGCCAATGTTTTACTGGGGGATACAAGGCTTAATTACAAGTCTAGTCTTTTGATCAGTAATCAGACATTGCCAATTCTTTAGTGTTAATGAAAAAGAATTGCTTTTCTGCTACAAGTCTACAGTCTAGAAAAGTTCATACAGAGGTACAGCTCTTTATAAATACCTGTAATATAGTACCTGTACATTATTTATAAACAAAATAATTGTTTAGCATCAATGAATCACTGAAAGGGCATCATGACTTGTATGGGCGCTTGTTAGGTTTTTCCAATAATATCGTAGTTTGACCCTGGCAGATCTAGAAGTGTTTATGTACCCCACCAAAACAATCATTTAACTGCTAGTAATATTACAAGATGACCTATCCTAACACTGTATTTTTTTCTGCAGTCTAAGGCAAGTACATTTATATAAAGAATGAATAAGAGATAATTTTAGCAATTAGCTAGCCAGTGAATGACAAGTACGCAAGTGTTGTTACCATCTAAATTTTTATATTCAACGAATCGTTTCACCATTGCCATTAGCCATTAAACCCATGTACCTTTTAGCTCATCAACCATTAAAAAAACAGAAATTTTAGTGATGATAAGATGGGCAACACTATATCTACTTTTATATACATAATTATATGTATCAATCACTACTTCAATATATAGTTGGTGATCTGAAGAAATTCACAAATCTTTATATATAAGGGAACTGGACAGGTAAGTAAATATCATGTACAGCTGACTGATCAATTTCAGCAGAATATTTCTGCTTAGTTAATAAACAGGCAAGACAACATTGATAAGAAATCAATGTTCAACCTATAGCTGAACATCAGATATCCATTACTTCATGTGGGTTTTCTAACATTAGCTAGCTAAATTTCCAATATTTATTTACAGAATGTAAATTGATACTTCAAACTAGGTTTAGGGATTAAAACGCAGTTGTACAAAAATTTATAAATTTATATGCAAGTCCTGAGTCTTGTACTTATAGAAATTTGATGGGAATAAAAGAATTTTACATTTAACATCTTACATTTTGGAATCCGTGTTTTCAGCGATAAGTCAAAGAGCAGTCATGAAAATTAATTGTAGATTGATCACTGGATTCAACTGGTCACAAAAAGCTCTGGATCAAACCACTGGTACAATCAGTAATAGGGGTGGAGATATGCTCAAAGTGAGAAGGGGTAATAATGATACTTGTCTTATCATTTATTGTAATTATTAGGATATTACAAAAGCTAGAAACATACCAGGGACTTGAACCAAAGAAATCATGATGCCCTTTACATTTCTTTATTTTAAATGTTGATCATGAGATGAAATCTGGCAAGAATGACTGAAAACCTGATAAAAAAGCTAACATTAAATGTGCAGTTTTGACACCCTTGTCAGTAAAATGTTATTTTATAAAACATTCCTAAATGACAGAGGCCATTTCAATCATTAAATTTGAATTTCCATACCTTTCCAAAATCTAATTTGTGAAGAAATGTATCAAATTATCATGTATTTGAATATGATGAATACCACTTCACTGCACTTTATCATATGTAACAATGGACCTAATTGTACATAAATCATGTCCACTATTGATGGCACTTTGCTCCTTTTCAAAAAAGTATTTAAATGAATAGCACAGATCGAAATGGGATCTTACTACCGGCTCTTCAGGCATTGTGCATTGTAATACATGCAATTTGCATCAGTTGTGTTAAAGGCAATTTTTCATAGCAGACTTGAAGCATTATTTCAAAAGCTATTCTGTAAAAAACATGCAAATAAGTAGAGTTCTATAACTAAATATAGGGTTAAAAAAAAGATCATCTACAAAATTCTCTTCAATAATATACAACCTTAAAAAGTTCACTGAGGTCAGAAAATGAAGATCAATGTAAATAGTTTATGCTACATGACAAATGCTCTGTTGCCTTATCAGTAAAACTACAAGTAAAGTTCAATTGAATATTTATGACAGTACAGGTAACACATAGCTCATCAATAGTGAGGTATCCTGGATATGTTCTAATATTAGGTAATTCTAAATAGTTACCAGTATATTGGCTTTGTAGAGTCAGACACACACATTTACCAATTAAGTTTAATCATGTCAATTTACAAAAACTAAAGTAGGTATAGGGACATAGAACAACATGATAACTTAATTAGCACGGCTGAGAGATTATGATAATGAGAAGGCATGAAGCTACTAGTAATACAAGAGGCCCATGGGCCTTAACGGTCATCTGACAAAAAGCAAGCCAAACCTAGAAAGTGGGTTGAGGTCATTCATTTGAACAAACTTGGTAGCCTCTCCTCCAAGCATCTTACAGGCCCAATATCAGCACTCATGGACTTTTGCTTGCTGAGAAGAAGTCGTTTGTATATTTTAACATATTTGACCCCTGTGACCTTGAAAGTGGGTTGAGGTCATTCATTTGAATAAACTTGGTAGCCTTTCCTCCCAGCATGCTACAGACCCAATATTGGCACTCATAGACTTTTGCTTATTGAGATGAAGTCCTTTGTATATTTTAACATATTTGACCCCTGTGACCTTGAAAGTGGGCCAAGGTCATTCATTTGAACAAACTTTGTAGGGCTCCATGCCAGCATGCTATGGGCCAACTATTAGCCCCCTAGGCCTTCTAGTATTTGAGAAGAAGTTATTTAAAGATTTTGACATATTTGACCCCTGCGACCTTGAAAGTTGTTCAAGGTCATTCATTTAAATAAACTTGGTAACCTTTCCTCCCAGCATGCTACAGACCCAATATCGGCACTCATAGACTTTTGCTTATTGAGATGAAGTCCTTTGTATATTTTAACATATTTGACCCCTGTGACCTTGAAAGTGGGCCAAGGTCATTCATTTGAACAAACTTTGTAGGGCTCCATGCCAGCATGCTATGGGCCAAGTATTAGCCCCCTAGGCCTTCTAGTATTTGAGAAGAAGTTATTTAAAGATTTTGACATATTTGACCCCTGTGACCTTGAAAGTTGTTCAAGGTCATTCATTTAAACAAACTTGATAGCCCTTCATCCCAGCATGCCACAGGCACAATATCAGCAATCTGAGCCTTTTGGTTATTGAGAAGAAGTTGTTTAAAGATTTTAACATATTTGACCCCTGTGACCTTTAAAGTGGGTCAAGGTCATTCATTTGAACAAACTTGGTAGTCCTTCATCCCAGCATGTCACAGGCCCAATATCTACACTCTGAGCCTTTTGGTTAATGAGAAGAAGTTGTTTAAAGATTTTAACATATTTGACCCCTGTGACCTTTAAAGTGGGTCAAGGTCATTCATTTGAACAAACTTGGTAGAGCTCCATGCCAGTATCCTCTGTGCCAAGTATTAGCCCCCTAGACCTTCTAGTATTTGAGAAGAAGTCGTTTGAATGAAAAGTTTACGGACGGCACACGGCGGACGGCGCACGGCGCACGGCGCACGGCGGACAACGACGGACGAAGCATGATGACTATAGGTCATCGGACCCTTCGGGTCCAGATGACCTAAAAATGTTCAGGATATCTTATTTGGTTGATGAGTGTATATAATGAATTATCAGGGTCATTATGATGTGGGGTTTCCTTCTATAAGCTGGTGGTTACCTCACTGAACAACATACAGGAGGCCTGCTGAATGCTATCCAGAACAATAAAGTAAAGCATCTTGCTCAAAACACAAGTATGATCTATGAAGTAAAAACTGTTCAGCGTAAAAATCAAACTATGTAACTTGGATCTTCACCTGAGCTTGCAAACTTTGATGCTCTACTGACTAAGATATTAAACTTTGATGCTCTACTAACTAAGATATTGCATTGTGACTCCCTTGTTTAAAGGTTACAGGATAAGCACAGAAGACACACAAGAAATACACAATCTACAGCACATATGACCTGAATTAACAAAAGCCATTCAAACAGATACATTTCTTTTCTATCAGAAACAATACAACATCAACAGTAATGTCATTATAATATTAAATCTAATATTGTCAAACTTTTTTTTTTTTTTTTTGTGAAATATATTCTTCCAAAGTCAATCTTCACTTTACTGAAGAAAAACTTTCAAAATACACTGGAAAGTGTGCTACTATTTCACAGATAAGCTTTCAAAATATACTGGTAAATAAATGTAAGCATATGCGTCTCAGAAAAATAATCAATCAAAAGTGAATTTTTGTGGTCACATGGTACTGCAAGATAAAAGTTATTTACAAATGTCATGAAACTTAACCATAAAGGTTGTACCTAGAGAATTTTAAGTCATCAATAGCATGCCGATTAATTCCAATTTTAATCATGTTCTAAACTATTTTACAGACTTTTGCTACAAATACCACTACATAAACTACACTTCATGGAATTTGCTGAATTTGAACAAAGCTACTGATACCAAAGGCAATGTGTAATGTCTTCTAGAAAGTATCAATTTGTAAAAAATATCTATTCATTTAAGGCCTTGCTTGTAGTTTTACCAATTTTAAAAATCAACATTTCTCATTGGTGAATTAAAAAGTTAAGTGAAATACATATCAGAAAACATGCTTAGTATTTCATGTGTAGCAAGCTAAAAATGGCAGAGAAAGGTTCAAAATACAACATGCAGTATGAAATGGAAAAAAAGAGAAACAAATCTATACCATTCAAACAGGATTTTAAATTAATACATTTTGAAACATTTAAATAAGAAAAAAATTCAGTACAAAATACAATGGTAAATAGTTTTTGCTTATCCTAAAATCCGAAATAATCACTAGATTTAAAAGAATTATACCAATACTTGATATTTAAATGCATCGACTTATTCACATTAAAAAACATCAAATTATCTAATTAGTGTGCATAATTCAAATACAACACCTACCATTGCTTTTTTATTGATGATTTACTTTATCTAATTACCAAGACATCTTTTTAACCAAATTTAATTTAATAATATGTATGTACTTGTAACAAAAGCATAATTCCTGACTCATTGATTATAAAATTAAACCTAAATATCATCATACTGACAACACATTGGCCATACTCATTCTCACCTTAGCCCTGAATCTGTGATATGGTAACAGCCAGATAGACTCAAATACTCCAGGTAGCGAGAGTTGGGGTCAGAGTTTAAAACTTCACCATTGAGATCAAGGTCATTATCACAGATTTTCAAACTGTCACCAGTTTCTCTGGTGACTTTTGAGTCTTGGGTACCCATTGAACCCGACTGTAGCTTGTTTGTGTTTTGATGATCAAATGAAACACATGTAGTCCTTTTTGGTTTCTTTGACTCATAAAACTTGATGGTAGTCTGACATGAATGTGAACAAATATCATCTGCTTCAGTCAAATGTTTAGCAGACATGTTACATTGATCACAATATTCTGTAGAATCATTGTGGTAAACTTCACCAACCAGATCTGTACCATGACCTGCAATGGCAACATAGTTCAAACATTGCGCGTCGCTCACATCTGACGTATTACAATTTTCTTTGTCACCAAGTCTTTGAAAGCTTTCTTTTAATGTCTTTGGTTTGTCAAAGACATCTTGACTTTTCTTCATCATATTTTCAAGGTAATCACAAGCTCTTTCAAGAGCCTGACCCACATTTTGATCAGTCAAGTTTTCAAGTAAATAAGATTCTTCAAAATATGGAAGAATGGATTTATTTGACACATTTTCGAAGTTTGATGCATGATGCTTCTTCAAGTTGCTGTAATCACAACTGTCATAGACACTTGCATCAACTGCAGCCTCAATCTGAGAAGATACATCTTTACCCATATCAACTTTACTTTCATATCCCATACATTCTTGCTCTGTAACTTTTTCTCTTGTTGTACTTTTTTTAATTCCATTCACATTAGTGTCCTTGCCTTGTTTTAAAATATGACATTTTTCACATTTATCGATTTTGCTTTGGTCTTTTTCATTGTCTTCAGTTTCATTTTTCTCCAGTTTACTTGCAAACATTACACTTCGTTCATTGTAGGAGAAATCACCAAAAGCAGAAGACAATCTTTCCAATGTTCTGTCAGTGATGTTAAAGCATCCGCCCAAATTGAGATGCCTCAGCTTAGATCCACATCCCTTTCGGCCAAGCCTAATGAAAGAAACAACCAGATTTCAAATTTCTTAACAGTGAGCATTACAAAACATTATGAAATACATATTTTAAAAGATCATCCACAACAAAAGCAACTAACTCTAATTTGCTAATACCAACAGCTCTTCACTTTAGAAGTAATTGTTTGTCGCTGCATTGGAGTGTGTAACAGTTACAAAGAGGGATACATACATGCCATATCACTAAATAAGAAAACAAAAATCAGTTTTACAAATAAAATACAATTTTTACTACTTCAGCTGAATGAAATAAAGTCTCCATGGCTACTATTACTTTTGAATACGAAGGGGGATAACTCCTTTAAGAATATAACAAATAACACAACCACATAATACTTACCCTTTGAAAGCTATGTCGGATATCCTTGTTTGAGACAAATCCAGGATCTCCATATTTGGACACTGAGAAAGAATCTTGTAAAGCTGAAGAAAAAAGGGAGTTAAGAAAACTTTATGAACTAAATAGTGTTATCATGGCAAAAATTATCATCTAATCAAAGGTACACATTACTTGTTCAGAGTGCCTTATATTTACAATAAACCACAGCAGTATTCGCCAAACAACCATAACATCTCTCATCAGACTGGTTTGGTAAAATTTTGGTCAGTCTAGTAAAATAGGTCTGATAGGGCTTTGATCTTTGATTGTTTTAGAGCAGCAATTTTTCTTCCTTTTTTTTTCAAATCAAAACATATATACAATATTCATTCTCAGTCACTTGAAAGCAACATTTAGCTAAAGATAAATTATATGTTTACCAACTAATAAAGCCTTTGGTTGCATTCTATGGACAGTCTTTATATGGTTCTGTGCTCATGGTGTTGTAAACACCTATATCTAGCTTCCATGTGAATCATATTTAGTGCTGTTTCTTGCTTGGCAATGTTGAGATGCTTTCTATGTTGAAATATCACAAATTTAGGGCTTTACAAAGTAATACTTGAATTACAATTCGCACAAAGAATGCAGATAATTGCCTGATAGTTCTAAATATCACAAAGAAAAGTGTGCAAGAAGATTTAAACCAAAGAGATGGGAGAGTTCTACTAGAGTCTATACTGGTCGATCGTTACATGGCAGTACTGAATGTAAGTAGTATTCTATTATCAATAATTCTATTTATAACGAATAGTAATATATAATTGATTCTGTAATGTCTTCAACTCTTGAACAGTTGGGTGCTTAATGCCCAAAATCATCGGACAAAGAGGTTCACCAGTCACAATACAGGACTTTTTCTGGGTAAATCGGGAAATGGCCCCTGGGCAAAATTGAGAAAAAATTGAGAGATCCTTTGAGTACTTCTCAAGAAATAGCAATAACAAACTAGCAAACAAAAGTATTCCAAGATGGCCACCTGTCAGCCATTTTGTATTTCTGATCATTTCTACAATCAAATGGGCACAACTACGGACCAAGGGGAACCTACACCTGATATTTGAAAAAGATCCATCCAGTATTTCTCAAGAAATAGGAATAATAAAAATTGTTTACAGATGGACATCAGACCACAGATGTAGGGTGATTTGAATAACATATTGACTTAATTTTTCATTCAAATTATTGAATTATAAAGGCAGGATACCGACGTTTATTGTTGTGTTTAAAAGTATTGACCAGAGTGAAATGGGTCTGAAGGACTCTAAACACAAGTCAGCATCAGGAATGAAAATAATACCCCTACACTTATCAGTCCTTTCATCAAACTGGAGCCTCTTTTCTGCAGTTAGAACAATGTTTATCACTTAGACCAGCGCCCATCGTGGGACCTGCTGTCTCACATGTGTCTGAAACATTTGACTTTGGTTCGCCCCAACTTTTTAAAGAAAGTGTCAAGTATTCCACTGTTGTTTGCACCTGTTTTCCTATAGATTTCACATAACCTTCATAATACTTGGCATTATGCTAGGACATGATGACAGACCGCATACCATCACAACAAGTGATGTTGATTAGATGCTTTGCAAAAAAGCTCTGGCAAAAACATACTTTCAAGCACTTCAGTGACTCTGTATATATAGGTCAAGAAGACATAACAAAAGAGTTTGTTTTTCAAGCAGATTTGTTAACAACGATAACAATCTACCCTTCACATTTTTTTTTTTTGGGAGATCCTATTTTGGTTAAAAAAAACATGCTTTTAAGGTTCAAATATGCATCATCATCAGACATCAGAGAAAAAATTCTGGATCAGGGAAATTTGAAGACTAAATCTCCTTTGGAATGAGACCGTATATTGGCCCCTGTGACATCTCTGACTGTTTCAAAATTTATACCAATTAATAAAGTCTAATGTGGTCAAAACATCGCTGATTGCTTCTTTCATGACTATTGAGAATCTAGATAAAACAATATACATATATAAGATATCTTATGGGTGTAAAAACAACCCTGAAGCTGAATTAAAAGAACCAGCATGGAACTATGTCTTTACACAAGCTGGCATGAAATTGAAATTCAAGTTACATTCTGTGATCTTAAAAGTTTTTACTTATGGCATATAATAGTATAACAACATTGTCTAGTACCAGTTTCCTTTGCCTTGTAAATTTTTCTAGTTTACCTTACAAAATGTCCTGTTCAGATTGACAAAGTTGAAAAGAAAATTGTAGTTTTCAAATGAAAATCTTGTTATATGAATCCGTAAAATTTATTTAGGACCTGTAAAAATTTTGATATCTTACCCAAATAGAATGTAAAGATTTTAAAAGTTTGGCACACACTTTCAGCATCTTATAACAATACCAGGCAGAGGAAGGATTATGGTCTACACCTGCCTCAGTTTTCTGATAGCAAGGTGTGGCTCATTAATACCTGATGTAGTTATGTACAAAAGAACAAAAGTCTGTTACTCACTTAGTATCACTATCAAAGAAATCCCAATCTAATATCTAAGGTCCAATTGTAAATTCTGTGACCATTCATTCACTTGTCTCACCATTTTTGTCCATAGAGAATTATTTATTCAGCCTTTTAAACAAGAGGACCCAAAGGCCTGTAGCATTAACTCTTGAATAGTGTTTGGAAAGGTAACACATCTGTGACCTTCAAATTTTTTATGTATTCCACAACAAGATTACACTACTGGCCAGCTATCCTCCAGGATAGTACTGAGAAGGTTTCGAGATATTTTACAGATATGTGACAGTATCATTTTTTATGTACTGATGGGTTTAACACCAGCAAACTACACACCTAGTAACAGTACATGGGGTTCTCCAAATCAGTAATAAAGAAAAGAACCATGTACAAAAGTAGTGTGCCTAAACTCTTTAACTTCCAATTTTTAACAGAAATTTATGACAGGAAGCTAGCTAGACTGACCAATCAGTCCATTAAGCAAGGCCCTTACCGTATCCTAGGTAACAAGCTAGACTGACCAATCAGTCCATTAACAAGAGCCTTACTGTATCCTAGGTAACAAGCTAGACTGACCAATCAGTCCATTAACAAGAGCCTTACTGTATGGAGGTAACAAGCTAGACTGACCAATCAGTCCATTAACAAGTCCCATACTGTATCCTAGGTAACAAGCTAGACTGACCAATCAGTCCATTAACAAGTCCCTTACTGTATCCTAGGTAACAAGCTAGACTGACCAATCAGTCCATTAAGCAAGGCCCTTACTGTATCCTAGGTAACAAGCTAGACTGACCAATCAGTCCATTAACAAGTCCCTTACTGTATCCCAGGTAACAAGCTAGACTGACCAATCAGTCCATTAACAAGTCCCTTACTGTATCCCAGGTAACAAGCTAGACTGACTTACCAGTCCATTAACAAGTTCCATACTGTATCCCAGGTAACAAGCTAGACTGACCAATCAGTCCATTAACAAGTTCCATACTGTATCCCAGGTAACAAGCTAGACTGACCAATCAGTCCATTAACAAGTCCCTTACTGTATCCTAGGTAACAAGCTAGACTGACCAATCAGTCCATTAACAAGAGCCTTACTGTATCCTAGGTAACAAGCTAGACTGACCAATCAGTCCATTAACAAGTTCCATACTGTATCCCAGGTAACAAGCTAGACTGACCAATCAGTCCATTAACAAGTCCCTTACTGTATCCTAGGTAACAAGCTAGACTGACCAATCAGTCCATTAACAAGTCCCTTACTGTATCCTAGGTAACAAGCTAGACTGACCAATCAGTCCATTAACAAGTCCCATACTGTATCCTAGGTAACAAGCTAGACTGACCAATCAGTCCATTAACAAGTCCCTTACTGTATCCTAGGTAACAAGCTAGACTGACCAATCAGTCCATTAACAAGTCCCTTACTGTATCCTAGGTAACAAGCTAGACTGACCAATCAGTCCATTAACAAGTCCCTTACTGTATCCCAGGTAACAAGCTAGACTGACTTACCAGTCCATTAACAAGTCCCTTACTGTATCCCAGGTAACAAGCTAGACTGACTTACCAGTCCATTAACAAGTCCCTTACTGTATCCCAGGTAACAAGCTAGACTGACTTACCAGTCCATTAACAAGTCCCATACTGTATCCCAGGTAACAAGCTAGACTCACCAATCAGTCCATTAACAAGTCCCTTACTGTATCCCAGGTAACAAGCTAGACTGACTTACCAGTCCATTAACAAGTCCCATACTGTATCCCAGGTAACAAGCTAGACTGACTTACCAGTCCATTAACAAGTCCCATACTGTATCCCAGGTAACAAGCTAGACTGACTTACCAGTCCATTAACAAGTCCCTTACTGTATCCTAGGTAACAAGCTAGACTGACCTACCAGTCCATTAACAAGTCCCTTACTGTATCCTAGGTAACAAGCTAGACTGACTTACCAGTCCATTAACAAGTCCCTTACTGTATCCCAGGTAACAAGCTAGACTGACTTACCAGTCCATTAACAAGTCCCTTACTGTATCCTAGGTAACAAGCTAGACTGACTTACCAGTCCATTAACAAGTCCCTTACTGTATCCTAGGTAACAAGCTAGACTGTATCCATTAACAAGTCCCTACTGTATCCCAGGTAACAAGCTAGACTGACCAATCAGTCCATAACAAGCTAACAAGAGCTTAGTCCATTAACAAGTACTGTATCCTAGGTAACAAGCTAGACTGACCAATCAGTCCATTAACAAGTCCCTTACTGTATCCTAGGTAACAAGCTAGACTGACTTACCAGTCCATTAACAAGTCCCATACTGTATCCCAGGTAACAAGCTAGACTGACCAATCAGTCCATTAACAAGTCCCTTACTGTATCCTAGGTAACAAGCTAGACTGACCAATCAGTCCATTAACAAGAGCCTTACCCAGTCCATTAACAAGTCCCATACTGTATCCCAGGTAACAAGCTAGACTGACCAATCAGTCCATTAACAAGTCCCTTACTGTATCCTAGGTAACAAGCTAGACTGACCAATCAGTCCATTAACAAGTTCCATACTGTATCCCAGGTAACAAGCTAGACTGACCAATCAGTCCATTAACAAGTTCCATACTGTATCCCAGGTAACAAGCTAGACTGACAGTCCATTAACAAGTATCCCTTACTCAGTCCATTAACAAGTCCCTTACTGTATCCTAGGTAACAAGCTAGACTGACCAATCAGTCCATTAACAAGTTCCATACTGTATCCCAGGTAACAAGCTAGACTGACCAATCAGTCCATTAACAAGTTTCATACTGTATCCCAGGTAACAAGCTAGACTGACCAATCAGTCCATTAACAAGTTCCATACTGTATCCCAGGTAACAAGCTAGACTGACCAATCAGTCCATTAACAAGTTCCATACTGTATGGAGTCCATTAACAAGTATACAAGCTAGACTGACCAATCAGTCCATTAACAAGTCCCTTACTGTATCCTAGGTAACAAGCTAGACTGACCAATCAGTCCATTAACAAGTCCCTTACTGTATCCTAGGTAACAAGCTAGACTGACTTACCAGTCCATTAACAAGTTCCATACTGTATCCCAGGTAACAAGCTAGACTGACCAATCAGTCCATTAACAAGTTCCATACTGTATCCCAGGTAACAAGCTAGACTGACTTACCAGTCCATTAACAAGTCCCTTACTGTATCCTAGGTAACAAGCTAGACTGACCAATCAGTCCATTAACAAGTCCCATACTGTATCCCAGGTAACAAGCTAGACTGACTTACCAGTCCATTAACAAGTCCCTTACTGTATCCAAGGTAACAAGATTTGACATAAGAACCAACTCTTGGCAACAGGTACTTCACCAGGGATGTCAACATGGCCGCCTCTTTACGGATCTGAAATAAAATGAGGCATTTTTAATCAACTCCAAAAACTTTGTTCAATTGCAGATGTTCTTCTTGTATAAAGCAGAAATACAATAATTTGAGAAATACTAAGAGAACTGACTTGTAATAAGTGGTACAGACACATAAATACCAGGTACAAAACTGTGTGTTATGTTTAGGCTAACAAAAAATCTATTACAGTCTAGGTTTTAAAGAATTAATCATGACAGGCAATGAGGCCAGGTTCACAAATTTATTCCATAGCCATTCTACTTGGTGTAAATTTCATCACTACTATTTTTCTTTATGAAGCTGATGTATGCACAACCCTGACCTGTTTGTCCTCCATACACTCATCATCTACATTGTTGTCGCTCTCATCTCCTCCAGATTCATCCCGGTCAGCATCCTCGTCTACCATCTCATCCGACAAAACATCGGTCATTAACTCCTTGTTGATGTTCACCTTTTCCTCCTCCAAATCACAGTCCAGCTTAGGAACAAATGACCACTGACCTGTTGAATGGACAAAAAAAACTTAATAGTGTTCATAAAGGAAAAAGTCCAGAGAAGCCAGCAGTACTGCCATGCCACTTTGAGCCAAAATTCTTAAAAGATTTGCTCCAAAAAATTCTATGAAATTAGACTGTACAGGCAATGATTTCCAAATTTTGCTCTCTTTCAGTTTTCCTATTTCAATAAAAAATATAATTATGTGAAGACTTTGGTCACTATATCATCTAAAATAGCATGAAAGTCAACATTAAATTATTATGATTTCGATCATTGATATCTCCAAATAATGTAGAATGCACATTCCAAAATGGTATGTAACAAAATGTTTTTCATCCTACATACAGATGTGAAGCCTAAGACAGAAAATTGGACTTAATGTGGCCAAGAAATGGTAAACAACACATAGCAATGTCATCCTGTGTCCATAACATTTCTTTAATCCACTTAAAATGACTCAGAAGTTAAGGAGCAGATAATTAACTTGAATTTGGACTCAACATGACCTTTGACTTCAGTGATCAGTTTGTGCACAATGGTACAGATTTCCAAACATCCCCAAATTTTCTGAGACTTTCAGCAAATCATGAGCTTTGATAAAGACAAAAAGGTTTTATTTGACCTCTGGTCCTCACTATGACCTTAAGTTGTACACAATGCAATGCCTTTCCTGTATTCAAACATACCAGGGATAAACAGGAACTGTAAATGATTCATTTACACAGCAACTTTGTTCAAACATTCAGAAGATCATACGGACCAGAATATGGTACATATAACACACATCCAGATCCAGAGTAATCTTTGCGATCACCATATTTCATATTGATTTTTCCTAAAAAAGTTGGAGCATTTCAGTTCTTTTCTATTCTTTCTCCTCTTTCATCTTTAATTATCAAATCTAAGGTAGCCATCTGTCAGCCATTTTGTTTTTCTGATCAGTACTATAATCAAAAAGGTACCACTAGGAACTAAGAGGAACCTACATATAAAAATTGAGCAAGACGCATCCAGTATTTCTCACAAAATAGCATTAACTGTCTTTCATTGCCAAAATCCAAGATCGCCACCGGTCAGCCATTTTAATACTCCGATCTGTCTCAAAATCGAAACATCACAAGTAGGGACCATAAAAAGGGCATAAGTAGGGGCCAACAGAAACCTATGTATATACCTAAGTTGTTTTCTCATCCCAACATCAAAAGGTCAACTTGACATCATGGACAATCTAATATGAAATTTGAGAAAGATTCAAGTCCCTATCAAGTGATAACAAGTATTGTTTACAGACAAACTGAGGGACCGAAGATATAGGACGATTTTTAAAAGCCTGTCATCTTCAGATTGTGGGTTAATACATCCACAAAACTTTGGACAAGTCCGAATGCTGGTCATAACAATTGAAATATGCTGTAATTTGATGTTTGATATTAATGCGTCTTTCACCTTGCAATAAGCAGATATTAAAATGATACACAACACACTGCTGTATCATCTCCTATATACTATTGAAGTTTCATTGAATTCCCTTCAGTTGTAGCACAGACATTCATCCCTGATGACAAATTTAATAGGCAACATTGGAACATTCACATCATACCAACCCTACCATATCTGAATGAAATCCTTATAAACTATGGATTGAGCCAAAAGTGAAAAATACAAATGAATTGTATAGTTCATTTTGATGTGAAAAATATCTTCACAAGGTGACAAGTAAATATCGAAACACTAAAATTAAAAATGAGTAAATGATTAAACTCTTTCACAAAATGCAGAATCACCTGTAATGATATTGATGAAAATATATTTAACAGATCACAATGAAAAATATACAATTATACTTTAAAATAAACTGGTATCATTAAAATATGATTATCTCCCTTTAACTGCTTTTGACACCTTATAAAGTCTAATGTTTGTAAGTCCTAACATTACTTAAGTAGCATATATGAAATTCTATTGATGGTGGTCTAGTCATCGACAATCATTTAAGTGCCATCTGAGTTAAAAGTCTCAGCTAGATACAATAAAATGACACCACACCTGGTCTATTCACAATGCATTTCTTTCACCTGCCACAGTCAGGCAGTTTTTTAGGTTTAGCTGTTGTTTCATCATCACCCTGTGAACAGCCAAGGTCATTTTGTGTCAGGGTATTCGTGTAGTAGTTTGTAGCTATCTCAACGAGCAAACTATGAGAGGCCCTTCACATGCTATCTACAGCTATTCCTTAAAAGTGTCTTGCCGAAGGACACAATCACTACAACACAATTAAGCCTGGTTCTCAGCTTCCTAAGCTTAAGAAACAACCTGTCAATGTCACCTATAGTAAGTCTCAAACTGTACACATTGGAACATCATTTCATGTTACATATTCCCAAGCTCTACCAACTGGGGCACCCCAGCCTCATTTGTCTTGCAGATATTTAAGTATAAACCAATATCTTGAAAATACATGCAATTGATTAGCCTTACCTTGGTATTGGTTTACTGCCATCTAACAATGAAGTCTTTTGCAACAACATTAAGACAGACATACTTCATACAGTTCAAGAACAGTGAACTTGACACCATAAAATTACTTTCAAAGCATGTAACTTACCCATAGACCACTGAACAGGTAGTATGGTTTTCCACAAGGAGCCATCAATAGACAATGCATTCCAGCGTTGAGACACCTGAGCACAGCGACAGAGCTGGCGAGGGTCGAGATGGGAGAAGACTTTCAACATCAGTTCTTCTGGTAGTGTGTCTATCCCCTTGTATTCCACCTCCTTCTCCGACTTCTCCCACTCCTCTTTCTCATGGAACTCATCACCTATCAATGCAAACATTGATAACAACTTCTTTACAAACTATAATAAATCCTGATTTACCCCTGCAGATTTACTCTGCAAGTTGTACTATTGTCATTTCTCAGCAAAATAATGTAAATTTGATTTGATCTTGACCTACAGATTAATATAATTCTTCTTAATTAATGAAAACAAAACCAATTAAAGATTCTCCATTCAGATAATGTAACATGCTTCACCTAGGTTTTTAAACATTTTCACTTCTGTATATAGTCATTGTGTAAACCGAAGTTTACTGAAGAAAAGAATACATGCCCAAGTCTCCAGAAACTATTTTTATTCATAACTGTAGCCTTGATTTTAGAATGATATTATCTAGTGCTGGAATGGGTATTTGGATATCCAGTTCCCAGTTCAGTAGGAGCCTTAGCTTGTTATCCGATTAGCATTTCAATTATCCAATAACCCTTCACCATAGTTATGCTGTACAGCAGGCTCCTCTATCATAATCTGTGACTAGTGCCATACTTCATGTATATGCGTATATTACAGTAAGATTATCCATAAACCATAGGTACCCAAAAGAGATGCGCATTAGAACAACACCAAAGATCATACATTGCTTACACACGGCTAGCTTGTTGACCTATTGTCTGTTAGTAATCTAGTCACAATTTCTACTTTGAGTTGACAGGAAACAATTTTGAATACAAATAGAATTGTTAAGTAGCTATTTAAGTATATAAGATAAGTATATAAGATAAGTAGTTATAGCAGAGGCCATCTTTTGTAGTCTTGTTGACTTATGTATTGCGTCGTATAGAGCAGGGATATGACAGATTCATAATCTCAATAGTCAAGCTCTATGATCTAAACAGGCCAATTTATATCAATTTCAAAGTTAAACATGAAATGTTGGTAATCCTGTTATGGTTCGGTTTGTCTGAGACAATTAACCGATTAATGTTTTTGCTTTCCAGTAATTATAATATTTATACACTTTGACTACTGATTCAATTCTAGGCCATCTTTTGTAGTAACAAAGGGTCACCTTGATGCATTTTCTAATATTTTACCTCAAATTATAGATTTTCATTCTGTGAACTTATGTATCTCTGCTAAAAGTTGAATAAGTTTAGTTTCGATCCAGAAAAAAAAAAAATAAATTGAAGAATCACTATAATCAGCACAACTAATGTTCATGGTCCTTCAAAACATTTTAAAATGTTACACTGGCTAGCTGTTATATCTCCTCTCTGGAAATGTCACTCATTCTAAGCACTAACTGATTCAAACAACTATCAAAGACACCAAAATTCAAGTAAATTTTTTTGTCATTTACAGCTTTATCATTTTGAATACCTACAAATCAATTCTTCTTCCTCCAGTTTTGCTTCCTTCTGCCCAGTGCTGATTGAATGATGTATGAGAACTTCATTCTTGATGTCACATAGTTCATCATAACTAAAGTACTTAATTAGCATTGGCTGAAAAATCTGAAAAATGAATCAAAATATCATCCTTTAACAAAGACATTCCACGATATCTAAAGAAGCCTTTTTTTAAACTGTCATTCTGAAATGAAATAAAACACATCTAGTAAAATGAAACTTTTTTCTCATTTATCTAATCAGTAAGACATAGTAAAGAGGTGTTCTGTATGCCAAGACGTACAATTAGTCCCTGTAAAATGTTTGTTTTACTTAGGTTTCATCATATGTATACACATATTTTCACATATCAAAATCTGGTCATTCGTAATATCTCAACGACTTTGTTATCTCGTACAGTCCCTAACATGTTGTGTTAATCAGACATGGGTTCAGCAGTGTTTAATATCAGTTTCAAATCAATACATAATAAAGATTTCAGCTAACCTCTTCTTCCTCTTCCATATGAGGGAGGAAGTTATTTGTAAAATCTTCCAAAGCAGTTCTTAGTTTGATTCCATAATTCACTCTATCAGCATCTGTTTTCTCTGTACACTTGTACCCATCCTGAAACAGGTTCAACATCTCGGTCAGTCTGTTGTCAGAGTGACAGTTACAGACCGCATGGTTCTTTATGGACAGACACTTGAGTTTTTCCTTAAGTTTATTCATGATGAACTGGTTTTCTACTTGCTCATGGTTGTGGAACTCTTTGAAGGTGTTGCACAGATTCTCCAATAATGATGTCAGGTGTCCAACATTTGTAAAGTTGATGTCAGAAACCTATAACAGAACAAAATATTTCAATTTCAGTAAAAGCACATAACCATATGAATTCTACAAACAAGATTCAACCTAATTAATGGTTAGAGATTTATACATCTCATGGAGAAAATTCTTTACATTTGAATAGAAGATGTATATATCTATAGAAGGGGAAAAGCTCTATGGATCTTATTTTAAGGGGCCTGTATAATGAATTTAAAATGAATTTAATATCTGATGGGGGAAAAGTTCTATGTATTTAACTTGAAGGGGCTTGTGTATCTTATGTGAAAAATTCTATGTATTTAATTTGAAGGGGTCAATATATTTAATAGGAAAAGGCCTATATCCAATGGGGAAAAGATTTTTGTAATTATCAGGAAGGGCTTTATATATCTAATGGGAAAATGTCTATATATCTACTAGGGAAAAGGTCTACATGTTTAATGGGTTTATATCTGAATATTTAACTGGTAAATGGTCTATACATTTAATTGGAAGAGGTCTATGTATTTCATGGGAGAAGATTTTAATATCTAAAGGGAGAAAGGTATACACATTCAATAGAAAAAGGTCTATGTAAAGTTAACTATATACATATATTACATATATAATTGGAAAATGGTTTGTATATGTACACAAAATCATACTAACAACACTAATATAATTACTCAATAGTCTATAAACATATGTGAAATGGGTTTTACATTTATCATGAACATGTAATGCCAAGTAGTTGTAAAAATCATAATCAGACAAAAATAAATCATAATAGTCATATCTTGCTTTATGAGTAAAAGAATAAACATATTTTACCCAAATTTAAAAAGTAAATTATCAGTTTACCACAAGATTATTAAATACATATACATAACAGATGCAATGTCTCATACCAAGAAACTGAATAAAGTTTACAAGCCTATACTAAAAAAAACTGTTGCCTTAATCTGAAATATATTATTATTTCATATTCATAATTATATTGTCTGAAAATTTAATTCATCATCCGTGTTTGCTGAGATCATTCATGAACCTATGATTTGATACTCTGCAAAATCTGGTCAGATAACAATTTCCTCAATAGAAATTATTGCCAACTTTATTGTAAATTTGCACCATATGATTGAAATTGAATTGTAATTGAGGTACAACTTGACAGAGTGTCTGAAATAATGTCATCCAATACATCATTTCACAGAACGACAAATTCATTTTGTCAAGAATTTTTTTTCTGATAATATTTTAGAAATAAACAAAACGCATGTAAAGAAAACTCCAGACATCAAGGATCTATTATCAGATCATTGGGACTCAAACTTCTTACATTGAGTGTGACGCAGTACGTCAGGGGGTCCGAATTTCGCAATTAAAAAACTGTTTTTCAATATGAAATTATGCATCACATATGTATTTAAGATAAAAAAGTAAAGTATTGTAAAATGATATGTATATAGATGACAACATCGCTATAAAAGACGGCGTTAAAACTATTTTTGTCATCAAACTTCACAGTATGAAACTAAAATCAGCAGTTTACGTAATCGTCAGAAAATGTTCATGCATGTTGTCGAAGCATCATATCTCAACGGACGTGCGTACCATGTTTAAATATTTCTGCACTAATTCCTTCATTCTAGAATGAGGAATAGTGAAAACGTCTACTTCATCAGGCCAGGATTTCGGCGCCATGTTGTGTTTTGGTAGGAAGTGTTGAAATATCGAAGAATCTCGTTTAATTCTCGTGTGATTGTGACGCGTCGTGTTGCTATGGTCGCTCGAGCGGTGTCGCGGCATATCAAAACTTCGGAAGATTAGGGAGTCTTATACAGCAGTTTCTTAACTGGGAGAATCCGGCCGGAATTCACAAGATGGCCCGAAATTATCCTGCGAGTACGCAGAAACAAAAGTTTTTGGAAGAATCATACAACAAGGAGCGTGATACAAGGCTTGTGTGGTTCTTTTCAAATTCAGCGAAAGGTAATCCACTGTCACAGTCCAAACAGTCAGAGGCTATGAAAAGAAATATCCAAAACGCACCGAAACCGGCGGCGGATTTATTTAACAAATTACCAGCGGACAAAACACCTAAACGGTTTAACAAGAAAAAGTCAGATTTTCAAAATGTTCCATTTAAAGAAAGAAATACTGGCGAACTACTGAGTGTTGCGATGCATCCAGTTACACCACATGTTAGAAGTAAGCTGTACGACGGATTCACTAAAGAGGGAAGAGGTCGATACCAATATCTTTGTGACAGATACAAGGAAAGTCCAGAGGACAAATTCCAGTTCCCTCTACTTAGTTCCTGGGAATACGGATGGCGGTTGGGAGATGTTGTGAAGAAAAGTGAGATTAAGAAACCTCCGTTTGGACGTACAAGAATAGTTGCAGACACCTTTTATACAAGGACTGGTATTCCTACTAGCCCCGCTGTTGATGTGTAAAGGTAACAGTTAATTCAAGAATGATTAATTTACTGAACTGAGTTAATTATTAAGTCTTCTGCAAAAGTATTATTTATGGAGAAAAAAAAAACTAAAGCATTTTGTGATATCACCCGTGGACACTGTGTCGCTGTTCGTCTCGTCCGTAACCGTGTTCGTGAATATGTACTGTTGGTAGTGTTGAGAAGAAAGTATCTGAACATTCTACATGGAGACATTGGAACGTGTATATATACCTGTACCATTGTTGGATCGTATTTGTGATAAAAGTTTGTTTAATTGTTTGTTGTAATTCTATTCGAGTGAAAATATGTGTGACTTACTACATTTTATAGCAATCAATTATTGGAATTTTCGACGTTTGTCCAATTTTATATTTAAGAAGGACACGTCAACCACAACGTGAAAACTAATTTCATTTGCTCAAAGTAGCATTCTCTAGTATATGTTGTTTGTATGTATTTTAATGTGATAATGCAATATGAAAACGTGTACATATCCATATTGTGTGAAAAGTTTAACTTGAATTATATATACAATTGTACATATCATAATCGATAAGAGAAAACTCATCCATTTCTCTTTTCAACCCTTAATCAGTGCCGTCCGTCCAAAACTGGCAGATTTTGTCTATTATCCAATGTTGCAAATACCTGTACATATATCATACTATTATGTTCTATTTGTACATAAGAATCACTGGCGTGTATACCTTAGCGGGCTTAAGTATAATTAAATGTAGGTTTTATACATGTATATTACTAGCTTTACACCACTTGAAGAAAAAAAACATGCATAAAAATACTTTCAAAAAACATTTCTAGTTAATTTCTTTTTCTGTTTGATGTGTTACATAACTGCATTATGCGTTACTCATTTACAGAAAAAAAGGAAAGAAGTACGTGAAATATATAAAGTCTGTTGGTTTACTGACCCAGCTACTCGATAGCAACACATTGAGATGCAACTTTTGACCCGTTTGTGTTACCCTTGAACAATTTTCGTCTGTGTACCCTTATGCTAAACCAAAGACTAGCTAAACTAAGTTTCTTGTTCATGTACTTGCATGTATTGAAGTAGATATTGCGATAAAATGGGTCTCCGTATGGATTTTAATTATTCATAGAGAGGTAATAAAGCTGTTTTGTGCTGTTCCGTTTGTGTAGGGTTTACTCTTGAGAGTTTACCTAACACTAGGCCAATGTATGTATACGTATGAATAGAAAGTCGATATTTGTATCTGCAGGGTAGAATATATTACAATATGCACTTACACTGCATAACAGCGTTTCTAATACTTTTTCTGACAATACGTGTTAGTAAGAAATTATTTTCCCTTACATGAAGATGTAGTATCCTAAGGTAAAAACGAATATCTAAACAGATTACATGACGCGTATCAAAACATTATGGCTTTTCGGGCCGCTTTGAAGAAGAATGTTTGTCATACATTCCGTTTTAATGGGCAAATGTACGGTTACGTACCGATCTGTGTAATGTACTGGGTCGATAGTTCGATGGATAGCTAGCACTATCAATAGCCAGTGTATCTATTATGTTTGCACACAGAAATGCTCAACGTCGATCCGATATTTCATCAGATCGTGTTGTATAAATGTTTGCTAGAGATCCAAATGATACTTGTGTCAACCCGTTCACGGTTATAGCACATATGTAAACACGAGAAATTTCATAACACGCGTTCGTTTGAACGCTTGACTTCAAAGCGTTATAAACGAGTCAATCAAAACGTTATCCCTTAAAGTTGCCCTGACCACCATAGACTTAAAATATACATCGAATTAGTAACATTCCTATTAAGAACACTACTCACTTATTCTTGACAGGTTTCGTTATACTAGGGGTACTGAGTCCGTTAAAAATTATGAGGTAATTATAGAGACGTAAAAAATTGATTGTCAGAAATGCAACAAAAATGTTTGTAGATGTCTCAGAATCTGAAACGGAGAGGTTTAAGAATAATGATAATTTTAACGTCAGAAAATACGTAAGAAAATAGATTTCAATGTACGATATTTCTTAGTTCTCAACTTCGAATATATAGGCTTTACCAGATGTGTTGATCATTATATAGTAAAATACACGGATATAGCCATTAGCCTTTTCCTTAGGACAAAACAGGATGATATAGCTTGGTCGATAGCTTTTAATATACCACTAGCGATCGTGTATATAGCTTAGTAACCAGTTTACTATGTATCGATCACGAGGTTCATTAAATTATTTACCTTTATACATCCGATGAATAAAACACACTGATATATACCCAGGCTTAGAACAAGAAAAAATGGCAGTACAGGTACAGGCTGTCCGTAAAATGTGTTGATGTCCACAGCATCGCCAAGGATAGGTGCTGTGGAAAAGGAGGGAAGGGCTGTTAGTTGGAGGAATCGTCACATAGCAATATTTTTATTTATCAGGATGGGGGAATTTTCATTCACAAAACGTGTGATCAATAAACGCTTTTTTGGCACAATCTATATCATTGATAATGTATTACCCTGTAACCCGAAATATTGGTAGGAACCACTTACTATATATACTACGACAAAAACACTAGACCTGTTGTTTGTCGGCGAAAACAGAATCCACTAAGTGCCGCTTTACGTTAACTCGCAGTATGTAAACAGACCGCTTGTACACGTACCTGGTCGGAGAACGGCACTCCTTTGTATATAATGTAGATACTGACTTAATCGATTGTTGTATGATTAAGCGTGACGTGCCTGGCTGCCATAATTTCCTTATGGTAATGACCCCCGAAACAAAGGTGTATTGGGTATGTACACGACTCCTCTTAAATCTGTATCGGAATTTTATATTACCGACACATTGTCATTTATTACGACAATCGAATCAGTGTATTAACAATGGGATATTTACATTGACACACCTTTATATAATGGTGTGGCGAAGACACTAATAACTATCTAGTGTTTAATGAACCTTCTTCCTAGAGAGCTTCACCTATACTCCGTGTCTCGTCACCGCGCCTCATATCCCGCCTTCTGTAAAGTCTAATATCAACTCAGATATGCACCTATATATTCCACCAATATGAAATAAGACACGTCACCATATATATAATCAACATGATTTCATCCCACCAATCAATAACCTAAGAACAGATAAACATATCATCATGCTCGGAAATCAACTATCATCCAAATAATGAGACCCTTGCCACATCATCATGTCCATACGTCTTATGAGGGCTGATTGGTAAGTTGTAAGCCATGTATTGAAGAACTTAAGCAGGGATGTCCTTTTTCAGCTCTACTATTCCCTCACTATCACTCTAAAGTAAACAAGGCGAGTGGCTTTTACACAATGGAGAAACAAATCGCTGAAAGAACAGTGATTCAATACTTGCAAAACATAGGTCTAGAACCCAAGGATATCCATACTGATATGGTAGCGACACTAGGGAATGGTGCCTCTTCATATGCTGCAGTTAAAAGGTGGGTGGCGGAATTTAAGCGTTACAGGTAGAGCCTTGGGGATGACGACCGCCTTGGAAGGCCTGTCATTGTTGCGACCCCAGAAATTGTCTATAAAGTCTATGATAATGTTATGACTGACAGGCGAGTACACAGAGATATATAGCCAGTACAGTTGGGATATCACAGGAAAGAATACTTTCCATTCATACAGAAGACCTTGCAATGAGAAAGCTCTCAGGCCGTTGGATACCAAGACTTCTGACAGTTCAAAAACAAACAGGCGGACTTTCCTTTGCTAACCCGAACCTTTTAGAGGCAGATCCTGCTAACTTTCTGCAGAGGTTTATGATGAAACCTAGGTCCATCATTTCGCCCGAGAGGTCAAACAAATCTACACCACGGAAGCACCGCGGTTCACCCTCGCCACAGAGGGCAAAGCCTCTTCCATCTGTTACAAAGGTTGTGGCCTTGGTTTTCTGGGAATCTGATGGTATTCTGATGGTAGATTATCAGCAAAAGTGACAAGCAATCAATGGCACATGCTATGCATCACTTCTTTAACAGTAAAGAGAAACTGTTAAACTCAAGCGCCGCTGAAAACTCTGTAAAGGTGTGTCGTTACACCAGGTCAATGCCTGATCCCTCCCCAGCAGACTTTCATCTACATCCAAAATTGAAAAAGGCCATTTCTGGAACCCACTTTCGGTCAGACGGTGACGTCATACATACAGTGGAAGACTTTCTGAACGGTCAAGAAAAGGACTTCTTTGAAAGTGGCAATGAGGCCCTTAAACATCGCTGGTAAAAGTGAATAGATACCGAAAAGGATAATGTTGAAAAATAATGCATATGTCCGCCAAAAGTCAAACCCTTACATATGAGGCCCACAACTTATCAATTAGCCTTCGTACGTTCAACTAACGAGAAACTACACCAGACAAAGTGGTAGTGCAGAGTAGCCAGCCTATTGTAGTATGGATGATGAACTAGTACTTATCCCTATTTTAGTATAGTTGATGAGCGAGTCGCTCTTAAAGCATCAGGGAGAGGCGAGTATCCAGTATATTCACTCTATTGAAAAATATTGATCATGAAGGACTATTCACTCCATTGTAGTACTGGGGATTAATGACTATTCACTCTAATGTAGTATTGAAGATTAAAGACTATCCACTCTTTTGTATAATTGGAGATTAACAAGTACACAATCTTTTGTAGAATTGGAGATCAACAAGTATACAATCTTTTGTAGAATTGGAGATTAACGAATATCCAATGTAGTGTAGTACTAGAGATTAACGGGTATCCAATCTATTGTAGTATTGGAGATTAACGAGTATCCAATCTATTGTAGTATTGGAGATTAACGAGTATCCAATCTATTGTAGTATTGGAGATTAACATGATGTGTTATTGCTGCTTCTGTCGTTATTACAGACTGCTGTCAATGTAAGTTTGATCGGGTATATATACAGATCTGTAGACCGTGTATACATATTTCCACAGCTGAAACTGTTGATGGAAATCGTGTCGTTATAGTTTAGTAAACGGTTTATGATATTGTGTCTAGTTAATTATTTACCTGTTGTACACAAGAGTATACATTACATCCTATTGATTACTGATAGTATTCTGTACATGTCTACCTCGGTTTATTATCTCTTACTTCCCTATCCACGCGACTTTTTCTAATTAAATCTGACTTCCCTGTGGTCATGCCTCTATGTTAATTAACTCATACTTACCTGTCCTCATGGTATTGTTAAACAAGTTGATGATTCAAAAATACTATGTCTTTATCGTTAACAGTGCCTGTAATCATGTGTTTGTATATTGTTATAAATCTTTTAAGTTATTTCTTTAACTCTATCCGATGAGTCAAATGACGTAAGGTAATAAAGAACTTGAACTCGACCTTATCCGGAAACGATGCTGATGTTTTGAAGTGGTAATATAGCTAGATGAAACTCCCGACTGGGTACGTTCGACATAACAGGAAGAAGAACAGTGACACTCGTTATATGACTTTATAACTGACAAAACCACTTTTTAACTGTATATCGATATAGTTTTTTTTTCTCGGTCCGATTTTACAGGTGATTAAAACTCTCCGTACTTGGTTGTTTTATGTACCACACAGGTATATATAAAATGGGAATATTACAATCAAACGGACTTGAAATCCATTAATAACGAAACATAAGACTGATCGAAGTTCAAGTGTTTGATGTCAGACCTGGTGAGGAATGTATATTGGTTTTCTGTGTACATGATATCGATCTACACTCAAAGAATATGTCACTCAGTTGGTAAAAGAAAAAATCGTTTGGGGTGTTTTTACACGTATATCGACTGATTTGCTCGATAAGGCACTTGTAGGATAATCGATGGTGGATATGATAATAAGTGTTATCTAGTTCAATACTCGTACCTAATGAACAACGTTCTACCTTGTGTAACTCAGATCTGAACGATTTAGGGGTGGGTCACGACAGTCGGAGCAGGAAATGACACCATTTTCATCACATGTCTTCCAAGTCTACTAATTAAAGTCCGTACCGAAGAGGGTCATGCGAATTCGGATCCAAAATGAACCAGGGAGCGTCCTGACATCAAAAGATCGAACTCAGTTAGCGGTACATGTACATCATAAGGTACATGACCTTCTGGTACGTTGTTTTAGGATAGCAGCGACTTTAAAGAAGGAATGAGAATTAGAAGCATGAAGGACAAACACATCTATTGACCTACACTATAGGAACGGCGGATGTTAGGAAATCGATCACTTTGTGATCGTAATGGATACAATTTATACGGGGACAAATGAGAAAAACGAAAACATCTTGAAAGAAAATAGCATATAATCACAGTAGCAGAAATTATTTCACTGTGTAAGTAGTAAATAAAAATAAGAATGAATAGATGAACTATATTTTATATGATGCTCTTGGACGTCAAATTTTAGTTTTACTCGTCATACGGTAACTATCACATTGTATATGGATTTGGGGGTCGTATGGTAACTATGTTTGACGTCTATGTATGATTCCATTTACTTGTTAGGCGTACCTCGGATACATCAACAGCAGGTAATTCAGTTATTGCATAGATGCATGGTATTTATTCATTGGTATTTTGACGTTGTTTTTGACTCATATCCAGTCCGGAATTCGAACTCTCACACTCTACAGTATCAATTCACCATGCCAGCCAAAATATTTTACAAGTGTCTAACCATTACGCCATCACACTCCAATACCTCCAATAAGGGCTGTGGTGATTTCTAGATATATGCTCTCATAATCTACTGGTAAATTGCCTATTAAGTGAACTCCGGTATTGTAATGTATATACTCATATCAATCTTGGATACAATTACGACAGGAAACCTTCCGATCAACATACGCGACAAGATATAAGTATAAAGCATTGTGTTCATTAACTCACAGTGTCCAAAGGACAAAAGTGAGCTTACGCCGTCCCACCACGTTCGTCGTCCGTCAACACTTAAAACAATACTTGTCACAAACGGCTGAGCGGATATTGACTAAACTTGGTCTGGAACATCCTTGGGTGATGGTATAAACCATAGGTATCAGCATGCTGAGGCAAGGGGGTGGCGTCAATCAGGGTTAATAGAACATTTAAAACAATTATTCTTCTGTATGAATGCCAGGAATCTGTCCCATTTTGGTCAGAAGCAACATAGAGTGAAAGGGATTTAATTTTGTATAAACGGTAGATCTCAGCCACATGCGCAGAAGAGAGGGCTCAAATAAATGAAAAGAGCAAATTCCTTAAAATTATTATTTTTCTGTAAGATTGTCCGGATTCTGTCCCAATTTGATCTGAAGCATCCTATGGTGAATTAGAATCAATTTTGTATACACTTGGTCTCAGAGTGGGGGCCAATATGGTCCCAGTTTGGTATGAAACATTCTTATGTAAAGGAGACTTTTGTTTAAATGGTTTCGCTGACTCTCCGCAGCCAGACAGTTTGGGTCGATGGGGAAATTAAGCCAATTAATAGGAATGAAAGGATACTTGCACCACATCAACTCAACACAAGATGTTTGTAGATCCGAAATAGGATCAGCATAATCAGTCAGACATATATAGTATCTTCTCTTATAAAGAAGATCTGTACCGAGATAGTCCCCTCAGTTCCATAGAACTAATGAGAGGTAAGAGATCTATATATTTGATTGTGTTCCCAGGTGCACATCTAGCAATAACGAAACGTGCACGCGGAAATGACAAAACAAAGATAGTAATTTGTGACCATTAATAGAATTTCGAATCGGTTGCCTTTGTGAAAATGATGTGTTTTTTTCACAAAAGTGCCATGGTCGACATCGCCTCAAAGAAAACGAGAAGAAGAAAAAGATTGACGGAAGGAGCGTACTGGGTACAAGGGACTCGAATTATTAATGAGACCGAAAGCTTGGTACGGGTAACAGAAAACACAAAGGATTATAAGTATTGCTTATATATATTGAAACAACACGTGAATGAACTCTGTCACCAGATTTTGTACAAGACTGGACATGAAGTCCACCCACAAAACCATCCTTTTATACACAACAAACTCAGGAAATTCGATGCCTGCGATTTATTGCTATTCTACTTCTTAACACTGTATATATATATATATATACACATGCATATAATCTATTAACATGAAATCATGTATACCTCTCTCGTACTTCTCTCTCACACAAACCTAGATCTCAAACAACTTTTTATTACAGAACAAATACATCCAAAAATATAAATAGTTTGGCTCTCATGGGGGCCGTGTCTGTAGGAAGAGGTACTTTAGATATAACTTCCTGTTCTTGTAATGTAAATCTATGAATCATCTCGACACATCAGTATAAGAGCTAGTTAGCTGTTACCATAAACTAACCTAAATCTGAGACTGGAAGTCGCATAGTCTATGCTGGAACCGGAATTCCTAGAGTCTAAGTGAGAACCGGAAGTCCCAGACCCTAAGTGAGAGACCGAAGGTCCAAGGGTCTAATTTATTGGCATGATATCAAGATGTAATGATCCGATTGGGAAAAAAATGCCAAAACGAATGTTTTATATGTAAAATCACGAGAGCCCCCTCCACATAAACCACTCTGTTACCAATATAATAACACACATGACATGTAGATCATTTTTATTACGACACATCTTTAGTATGACTAACAGGTATGTGATTAGCTGAATGTTTCCGTTATGACGTCAAACTTTATGATGTCATACATTGTGACGTCACATTTATATTTTTTTCGCTTTTCGCCATATAATCAGTAAAAGGAAAGATTATAAGGCTTGTTCCTTCAATATCACATGAGACTCGTGTAATGCTCCCTCTCCGTGACTAAATATCAATTATGAGAGAGCAAAGCCTTATCATGGATTTAGATGTAATAAATATCTGTGTAAAACCAATTACTCTCTTTCATTGTCAGAAATGAAATAAATAAATGTGAAAACTGGAAATCGTGTCTCACACCCTTTTAATAGACAATAGAATTTTATAGATGGCAACAATCAGAACGTCGCGACGGAAACATTTGTTCACGCCTTCAATTTTAAGAAAATTGACACTGTGCTTCAATTTGTCAAATATGACATACGTGCACATACAGGATTCGAAGGCTAGTAACTTAAAGGAAATTCATAACGGTGTGCTAATTACTCTTCGTGGTATACAGGTATAGGCATAGTGTGTGCTGTATACCTTAACTGTATATCAGTAAGTGTGAGGTTTGTTGACTTAGTCAGGTCACCTATTACTTTAAAGCTTTAAAATCTAAACCACAACCAATAAATCAACACAATGTCAACACACCGTCTATTGAAAACCTTCTCGTATATCGATCAAGGTTTTGAAGACGTGACGGAATCTTATTGAAAGGAAAACAAAGCGCCCCGCCACATGGGTCGATATGATATATATCAAATGGGTTGACTGTTCAATTCTTAACGTTCATAATAATAAATGTGTATACAAAAGTTACTGTGTGAACGTGTGTTTCGATAAAAGGTCGGAAACGTTGATTATTCAAAAGTCATATATATAAAAATATATTTCCATTCGTTTAATTTTTGCGAATTCTAATTTTTTCGTGGTTTGGTTTACCTAAATCATTTTGTTTCCAGTAATGAAATATAATATTTAGTTATTTAAGAGTTCTTGATAGATTTGCAAAGTCAAGTTTGGCCAACCAACATGAAGCGGCTATCCCACAAACCTATTTTCAACGTTAAAAGTACACTTGATATGTACATGATTCAATGTAACACGTTGTCATAGACAGATGAATGTGATGATCGAAAAAAGGTTCCATAAATGAACAATATTCGGCATTATGTTATCAAATTCGGATGGAAATGATATATGTTGTATCGGTAATATTGTACGTGTCTCGAGCGTGACAATTTTACCCCAATCGATCCGAAATTAATACAGCCAGTTAGAGTGTGCCATGGTCATTCAGTTTCCGGAATACCCCGATCTATCGCGCCCCAGTCACCTGTAAAACGTGATAACACGTGCCTTACAACATTATCCTTTAATGACGTAATTGGCCTTATCAGGGAACTATATCGTGTCGCGTGGTCAATTATTTACAGCCATATTACGATAATTGACCATCGTCAGGGCCACGTTTTGGTATGCAATTAACAACCCTCGGTTCAGTTATACAATTGTTAATGGAAAATTGGTCAAATTCGCCATAAAGGAATCAGAGTTGATATACTATAATTATAGTGACAACACATTAGGGCAAACACATGGCTTTGTCTATCTGTATCACCCATCACGCATGGGCGGTATACACGATGTAGCTATATCATCACCAGAAACAAATACACGACAATTTTACAAATGAGAGAAGGAATTATCACAAACAATTAGAGCCAGTATTCAGAAAAAATGGAATACGCGAGTGAACACGATTGTCTAGTAAAGCTAACTGTGTATAGACCCATAGACATGTACATAAAAGCTCTCTCCCTTAGTGAAGATGGAGCCCTCCACCTCTAGGTCGTGGGTCCGAACCCTACGTGGGCCAATCACGAGGTTGCAGGTCGTTGGTCTTTTCCCGGGGACTTCGGCTTTCCTCCGCCACCCAAATAATGCAGGTCCTTAAATTACCCTGGCTGTTAATAGGACGTAAAAACAACAATACACTAAATAGACTAAAGCCTCTCTCGCAACACCGCGTATCACAGCAATATCTCAGTTGGTAGTACATGTTTCTCAATGGCAGCTGAGATCACTGACAGTTATGTGCTTACTTGGTAGTGACGTCGGAACAGACGCTCTGATTCCCCAAAATTGCTGAGGTTATAATGCGGCGGTCCTCGCACATGTTATTCATTGATTTAGTCACCAGCTTCTAAGCCCTTTTCCAAAACATTAAAAATTTCAAAATATCATAACGTGTGTCTACTGACAAATTTTCATATATACAAAAAAATCAACTTGAAATGACGTTTATCTACATAAAAGTATTTGTTGCTGAAATGGCCAAGCAATGATTCATCCGAAAAGAGTGTTGTCCTCTTTGAACAAAGTTGCTAAGCTGAAATGTACAAGTTCAGAAACAAACGTTTTGATTGCTGGTTCCGCTAAGGGTCACGATAAGATAAGATCGTGAAATGAAAATACATGTACTGTTAAAATTATGTAGAGATTTACGGTAACGTGAATTGTTCAATCAGCGACAAAAACGTATATCGATCAAATCAGGTAGAAACCCGTTATCTATATAAACAGGTCGCGGAAACTGTCCTATAATGAATCAATATTTTCACTTTTTATCTTTGAAAAGATCAATTACCTTTCAAGTTTCATGTCACGTTCAGGTCTCGATACAGAGTTGGCCACATAGACACGACATGTGTATGTAAGTATCTATATTACAAATGTTTAAATGGAAATATTGGTTTTGAACGTTGTCTTTTTATTAATGTCCAGTCCGGTTTTGCATTAATTTGTCATTGATATGCCTAAAAAGGAATGGCAAGAAACACAGGGGCTTGGCACACGTTCCAAACACCATAGATTATATACAGTAATTATTGCAGTTTAATAGAACTACAGAATTTATCTATTGACTCTATTGAATAAACCCTCGATTACAAGGGAATAGTGTTTGAATCGTGTGATTGGCAATTTGTGCCATGCGATTCAAAAGTGTCAAAATGAAGTAGAAAGATTGAAGATTTCGAAATTTTCTTTACAAAAGTGAGTGACAACAGGTCACACTGTGTGATAAAGGGTCACATTTGCACACCAAACAAAATAATCCGTGTTACATGGCGAGAATTATTTAATACAAACGGTAAATACATGCCGAGATAAGACTTTGCGTTGTAACAAACTATATTTACAATTAAATATTATTTATCGATGCCAAATTTCCTAAGTCGGAACGTTACATCAAATGTACGCAGCTACATACACGTATATATACACCCATCTATATATAGTTTGACCTATTATACTAATCAAAATCCATAAACCTGTATCTATTTATCTACCTTTACTTATCACGAAGTCTATGGTGTTTCCATTCCACTAATACACGGAGGAGTTAAGCATCTGAAACAAAATGGTCTGGTTTACTTTAACGCAACTTGAAACAAATACAACCATACAACGACTCCAAAATAGCAAACTCAGACTCAAAAAATATAAGTTATCAGTTTCCTGTGATTTCTCACAAGTTTTATATAATATAGAATTCTTCACTTCCTGTTTACCATATTGTAAAAAGTATCCTATTGTTTTGAATCACATCTTAATCACTTCCCGAAATTAAAATCCACATGCCAATCAGTGTCGAGCGCCAAATCATTTTTACTTGAATCTGTTTCCGTTTTTATCGTGCATGCATACGCCAATATATAGATTCGCGCATGCCGATTTGCTCGAGAAAGGACCAAGGAAGGCAGACATATTAGAAAAGTTAGGAAATTTGAAAAATTTGGAAAAGGAAAGACGACTGACATTAGAAGAAGCTGAAGTGACGGTATAACGTAAAAGGCACCAGCAAAGAAAAAGGAAATCAATTTCTTCCAGCTGCTTTCCTCAAAACGGTTGTTTGACTTTATTTAGCATTCCTTGATACTTTTCTCAATATCCCTTTTCAACCCGCGAATTTCATTTCAACAAAAAAGCACCTAAACACCGTGAACACCACTAAAACGTAATGTCTTTAGATTAATCTGGTAACTGTTCCTAGCAGCTCACATGTCGAGTATCCCGTCTATGTCAAACCAATGACCTCTTCTAATGGTGATACTATTATTACAATAGGGATACGTGTCTCGTGACAAGGCTGTATGGAACAGTTCGGGTTATTCCGAAAAAAATCACTGCAGTTATCATTTATTCGTTATTCGAGATGTGCGGATGTGAGGTCCTGTATTCAAGATTCATGCTAGAGGTGAAAACAAAGAGGACACAGACAGGAATAAAAACAAACTCACTGAGAGTCAGACTTGCACGATCGTTATTATTCCTTTCTTTCTTTTATTTATCCGACAATTTTTTCTTGCCGTCCGCGAGTCGAATATCCCGTCAATACCAGAACTATAACATTGGTTTCCGCTTCTAATGCTGATACTGTAAAACAGTGGGGATCTCTTCTAATGCTGATACTGTAGAACAGTAGGGATCTCTTCTAATGCTGATACTGTAGAACAGTAGGGATCTCTTCTAATGCTGATACTGTAGAACAGTAGGGATCTCTTCTAATGCTGATACTGTAGAACAGTAGGGATCTCTCCTAATGCTGATACTGTAGAACAGTAGGGATATGTGTCCTGTTTTATTCACTGGAACCTCTCCTCTTCAGTAGATGTCCATTAATTGTGATCTGTGTTTTCTTGAAGGTCGGACTTGAAACCAATGTATAACGACATGAGCATCTGTGTTCATCTTATCAAGTTAAATGGGGAGTCACACTGAAGTCAATAAGAATTATGATGGTAATAATTCATGTAATATTTTTGATCATCCGGTAAAGATCTGTTCCCTATGGTCCACAAGTCGAGTATTTCGTCAGTGCCCAAACCTCAGACCTCTGGTGATCCTATGAGTATAGGGATACATGTCTTGTAACAAGGCTGTATGGAACATTTCCGGTCATGTGCATTTAAAACCCCCCTGTACAAAATATCCGCTGATTATAGCAAAGCCTGGGAGTTTCCAGGTTTTGAATTTTCAGAAATTAACTCCCAGTAACAAAGCATAAAAACAGGAAAGAAAAACAACAACAGGTTATCGGAAATGATGTGAAAACGAACCGGTTATTTTCCAGTTGATCAGTACTAGGCAATATAATAGTAGACATACTGAATACTCACTATCGATTTTATATTGCTTGTGTCCACATAATGTTAATGTTCACTTCAAGAAAATAAACCATTTGGCGAGAAAAATATGAAAAACGATGAAAACTGTCGTCGTGATTTTTGGAAGAAAGCAGTGACAGGATGAGAAGATTAGGAGGTGAGTGCATTATTATATGTATTTTACCATTGAGTTTATAAAGCTCATGCGGAAACCAGAAACCTTTATGAAAGGATGGACACATCCCGGCGACGTCACACTTTTTACCTTCAATAATAGCACGCGCAGCTCGGGATAGATATATACTAAACAAAAAAAGAAAGGTAACACTACTTTATTCTGTGATTAATTAATTAACCCCTTCATAAACCCTTACCAATCATGTACGAATAAAGTAATTGATCAATTCTGATAAAACTGCAGTCATGGTTCATTATAAGACTTTGCGTTCAGTTGATTTTATTCGACTGTAAAGGACGTTGGGGTCAATTTCAAAGGTAACACCATTAGTAACGGGTATGGCTGCGCGTCGCCCAAGAACGTCCCAGACATGCTCAATCGGTGGCAAATCAGGTGATTTAGATAGCCAATCTAACACCTGTACGTTATTCTGCTGCAAGAAAGTTCTGCTGATGCGACTGGTGTGCGCTGGTGCGTTATCCTGTTGAAAAATGGCGCCAACGCCATGGCGTCTTAAGAATGGCAGAACCACTGGTCTTAAAATTTCGTCCCGATATCGAATGCCGGTTAAATTGCCATTTAACACAACAAGCCTGGTACGAGTCCCCCCACAAATACCACCCCAAACCATTACACTTCCGCCGCCAAAGCGGTCCTGTTCTGCGACGCAGCAGTTCGCAAAACGCTCCCCTCGTCGCCTCCACACTCTGCGCGTTCCGTCACCGTGTTGCAGACAAAAATGGCTTCATCTGAAAACAGAACATTGTTCCATTGTCGTAAGGCCCAACGACGGTGAACACGGGTCCAATTACGCCGATTATTACAGTGTAGGGACGCCGCGCTTTCAATTGGTAGGCCCTCAACCTGTTGTGGACTGTTTGGGGAGACACACGACGCCCAAACAATGTCCTTGTAGTCTCTACTGCGGTTACGAATCGATTATGCAAGTGTATCAATCGTATACGACGGTCATCCCTGGCGGTCGTTTTACGGGGTCGGCCGCTTCGGGGACGATCGGATGTTGACCTAGTTTGGTTTAAACGACTTACCAACTGGCAAATTGTCTTAACACTGCAACCAAAATGCCGTGCAACTCGACGGCAAGTGTCATGCCTACAGCCCTTTCTCTCTGTACTTGTGACAGCCGAGGCATAATGATAAAGTTGATAGATAGCAAGATTTGGTGATTTCTAAGTCCTAACGATCTAAGGAACAGTTGTCAGTTTGAATGTTTATGAAATTCAAGCGAAGATACAAGTTAGTCGCAGAAAACCTCGTGCAGCTCTTTCGCTAATACAGACTTTCACGCTTGAATGATTTTGGTAACCACTTGGATTTTGTAATGTAAAACACTGCCATTTTCTAATATTGCACAAACGTCATTTTGTTTTCACTCATTTACAGGTATGTATTCGCCAAGGAAACATGTTAACCTTTCTTTTTTTGTTGAGTATATAATGCAACCAATATCTGGGTAGCCGCATGCTCTTCAGGAGCGGGTATAAGGGTATCGATATGTAGATCAGAAGCAGGTGAAGATCCGAGTTATGTTGTTCGATCTCTACCAAGTTTGCTGTGCTGTCATGGCTATGTCCTCGCGCAAGACCCAGATCGGTCTGGATAGCATGCAGCGAACCTTCCGCATGATGTTTAGTTAGGTAGCTACCAACTGCAGCAAAGAATCCTTCCTTAAAATCGTCGTGACTGTTCACGGGCGATAAACACATTAAAAAAAAACGCGCGCGCACACACAAACATACACATCACCATGGATTACTGCCGAAAAGAGTTAGTTATGGAAAAGTCCGAATCAAAAGTGGGGGCTAACACGTTCAATGTTAAGGGCCCTGTAAACAACTGCTCCTATTTTTAGAGAGCACGTGTTAGCTAACTAATGTAACTATTTTAAGGTAGTCCGGGATTCTTCTGGATCCTTGACACATGACGTAGACATTTTTACAATAGAAATCGATGTTTAGTGGTGTTGACACGGCATTTGTACATCGAACGAAAGTATACTAGCTTCACCTGGGTCGACTTTCCCTACAGCCCGACAGTCAGGTTGTCTGCCTAGAGAGTGAGAGGTTACTCATTTTCAGGACTTCTTCCTCTGAAATAATTGTACATAAATACAATTTCAATGGAACAGAAAAGCGCTCGTGTTTATGTATAGCCATAATAATGTACTAATTTCAAACTAGGGAGAGGAGACTCCACTCGGGGAGACCCAGGAAAAATACGGGAAATTCTTGTAGATATAAAAATATTGCAGTCAGAGCTTGAATGTCATGACAGTAATAATAGGATAATGTCTACTCGTTTTTCTCTCTCATTAATTCCGGTGTAGATATTTCCGAGAGGAGCCGATAATTTCCGTGAAATCACTGAAGTTGATTCAGCTCCTAGGGACAGGGAGAATGACCACAAAGGTGAAATTAAGACTTCGCTCTGAAAAGCTTTTCATGAGAGTATATTTCAACCTTGGTCTGAAACACCATCATTGGAGGAGGTCAATCATTTCTTGAATAAATGAGGTTGGTTCATCGCTTGGGTTGTGGAAATGTTTACGGAAGGATACTCCATGTTGTGGCTAAGTTCGGAATATTTGTCATATTTTCATAAAGGCATGTAGGCTCCTTGTCTATTAAGAGGTTGTGGGGCTGTCAATCTTGATACATGCCACTCTCATGACAAGAAAGATGTGCGTTTGGTAAATATAGTAACTGGAAAATAAAAGTATGACATGTTAAGATCTTTCATGGACTTGAGATCACTTATTCTTGTAGAATCGAGAATGAGTTATAGGAAACTTTTTTTCTTAGGTTTTCTGTGCATTTTTATCCTTTTGAAAATATTTTTGTCCAAATTGGTAAGTTTTAAACGAAAAACAAGAAAAAAAAAACCCACACAATACCCTGTGTCTCAAGGTTTACGAGTTAGTGCCCAGTGACAACTTCGTCACATTTCTCTTGTCCCTGTGTATAACAATAAACAAAGGGTGTATTAAAGTCTAGAACACGTATACAACGTCCATCTGTAGTCGTCAACGAGTACTACCAAATGCCCTATTGGCACAAGTCTGTTAACGAAGTTCGAATACATGTCCCCAGTTTCATAATTAAAACTTCAAATTAAGAACTTTTTACATTAATCAGAATAGTCGAAACATAAGTGTGTAATTATAGTAGGTCGTGTTGTTTCAGCGTGCACAAAGTTATTGTTTATTGTTTTGGGTACACAACAGAGCACAGGAACAATATTGCAGAGTTCAGTTTTTCTTTTGTCCAGACTTGAACATTGGCACAAACCAGACTGTGTATAAATAAGCTTGTAGATACAGTGCGTAACACTCCAACATGCCAGTAACACTGAATAGAAATGTAATGGATTTATAGAGTGGGTTATTGTTCGACTAAGTTGGGTAGAATTTATCTGGTGTTTAATCTACTAAGCCAATCACAAACGTGGCCTACACGAGTACAGGTAGATATTTAATTCCATCTACCTGTTTCTTCCAATTGAATTTAAACCCCAACTTTAGTATAAAACCATTTAAGGTACTATCACCACACTTTATTTCTGGAGTTCAACCAACTAGTGCATATATACCGCACGATGTTACATGTAGATATACAGGGTGTTGTCCTTATCGTCCTTGTTACCATTAAAACAGACCACAGATCAATTAATATTTCTATGTATAGAACATGTACATTGTAAATATAATTGGGCAATTATGAGAAGGCATTCAACACCCAGAAATCTTGGACACCAAATATGCTCCCGATAGTCTCTGAAAATATGTATTAACCTCATTTGTGATACATTTACTTCTTTTGTAAAGTTCAGCGGTGCTTTCTTTAGTATTAAGTTACAACTTATGGTTAATATTTTTTACCAAATATCACTGGTAAGTCATAATGTTAGTCTTATGGTCAATATTTTACCAAATATCACTGGTAAGTCATAATGTTAGTCTTATGGTCAATATTTTACCAAATATCACTGGTAAGTCATAATGTTATAATGTTTTTCTTATGGTTAATATCTTATGGTCAATATTTTACCAAATATCACTGGTAAGTCATAATGTTAGTCTTATGGTCAATATTTTACCAAATATCACTGGTAAGTCATAATATTAGTCTTATGGTCAATATTTTACCAAATATCACTGGTAAGTCATAATATTTGTCTTATGGTCAATATTTTACCAAATATCACTGGTAAGTCATAATTTACCAAATATCACTGGTAAGTCATAATATTTGTCTTATGGTCAATATTTTACCAAATATCACTGGTAAGTCATAATGTTAGTCTTATGGTTAATATTTTACCAAATATCACTGGTAAGTCATAATATTTGTCTTATGGTAAGTCAATATTTTACCAAATATCACTGGTAAGTCATAATATTTGTCTTATGGTCAATATTTTACCAAATATCACTGGTAAGTCATAATATTTGTCTTATGGTTAATATTTTTTACCAAATATCACTGGTAAGTCATAATATTAGTCTTATGGTCAATATTTTACCAAATATCACTGGTAAGTCATAATGTTAGTCTTATGGTCAATATTTTACCAAATATCACTGGTAAGTCATAATGTTAGTCTTATGGTCAATATTTTATCAAATATCACTGGTAAGTCATAATGTTAGTCTTATGGTCAATATTTTACCAAATATCACTGGTAAGTCACAATGTTAGTTGTAAGGTTGTTACTCCTACCAAATAACAATAATAAACAATAAAACAGAAATGCAGTTTTGTTTCCTATCTCTCTCCCTTTTATCGCGTACTTACTGGTACCGATAAAAATTGATCCATGTAAATATGACAGGTAATGTATTCTAACCTATACTTGTACCTCATTAGTTCCAACTTAAATGACCTAAAACACCAATTGCAAGATTTTTTGAGGCTGCTAAAACATCATTATATTTGTTTTCTGTCATAATTTGAGATACTTTTCTTCCCGATGTCTCTCTTTACACTACTTCACATTTTTCCTAAGTTGAGTGTCCGCCAGTTATGAAACAAATTTATTAATGTTCAACTTTGAACTGGAAGCACACAGACTGGTTAAAGCAACAAAGTATTAGTATAATGTAATTTCAGTGAGATAGCACTATAAAACAGTTCTTCATTAGGTACCTCATCATCCTTGGAAACATTCTACATATAAGCTTGGCTGTCCAAATGAAATAAAAATCCAAACATGCATACCCAGTTGTATGTGTCATAACAACAATTACTCGTAAAAATCTCATAAAATGATAACAAATGCCACATTTTCTACTTTCCTTCCCATAATTAGTGTCATTTCCTCTTATCTTCTACCTGTCGAGCTGATATAAATAACATCACCAAATGTCAGTTTTATGTTTAATTTACTTGTATCTTCACGATAATTGACGGAACAAAATTTATTGGTGATAAGAACTGCATCATAAGGTCCATGACTTTAAAAAAACACATCATTATTTTTTCTGCTTCTTCTTTAACAACCAAAACTTTAATGGTTCATGTAATAAAAGAACTGACCTTGCTATGAAGCAGATCGAGACTTAATTCTCCATCAACCAGCATCTCACCATATCAAATTTTCATCACCAGTCTAGAAGGAAATCATGATGGAACAGGGACATTTATCTCTCGACAACCGAATCAACTACATATTGCTAACACTGTAGGTGAGGTATTGTGATAGTGGGGGGATCAAGGATTTGGAGAAATGGAGGGACAACAAAAAAAAGGTTATAAATAGCCCAAAGTAAAGTAACAAACTGATTTCCTACACTACTTCTTTCAGGGGTTACCTGGTCTCTTGTTTATACAAGGGAGAAAATGTAAAACAAAAACATTTGTTGTGATTAATATTAATTTATTTCAACAAAAGTGTTAACATTTAAATACAAGTATACAAAGTCTTAAACAAGTATAAAGATAAAAATTTTACATTTTAAACTGAAATCCACCTGACAGTATTTACCTGGGTATTCTCCTTTAAGCGTCTACAACATGGAACTATATTGTAACGACACTTGATCCTAACATGTCTCAACATAAAATTGATTTTTTTTTATATATTTGATTTATTGGGAGAATTCAAAATATGTTTATTTCAGCATTCAAAATTTGTAACCATGCTTCTGATGTGGAAATAATACAGTCAGGTGGATTTAACTTATCTCTTGGACGGAGTACATAAATGTGGATGGAATGTAGTGTAAAATTTTCATGTGGCCATTTTTGCATAGACTGTGTTATATTTAGGTTACTTCAATATAAATTACATCATGTAATCCTATAAAGCAAGGCATGTTAATCGTAACTTTGTCTGAGTCACTGAAACACTTGCATGTAATGATACTTCCTGTAAGTAAGGCTGCATCCTCCACTCAATTTAATTACTGTTCTCATCACAGAGATAGCGGGACAACAACACCTGTGTTTACATTGATGGGCATAATAAATTGCTGAACAACAATATAAAATCTTGTCATGTGCATGTGACGAGGAAATAATTTCATTAAGAGGAGTAGTTTTTTGTTATCAATTTGAGTGGCTGATAGTAATGCATTCTTGTAGTTAATTGACTTATTTTAAGATGTGATCTTTCCAGTTTTCTTTTGATATAGATTTATTTTATTCAAAGTATGGAATCTTTTTTTTAACTAATGTTTCGTTATCTTTGATAAAAGGAAGAGAATCTTTCTTTCTTTTGATCATGCTTTTTCAGAGCTGATATATCAGGAAAGAAGAGGCCCGGGGTTCCGCGTTGGAGGTGCCACTATTTAGATGTTTACATCTAGATCTTCAGAAACATCAACAATAAAATTATTTAAATATGAATCATACTTAAATTACATAGCAATAAGTAACATTTTAACAGATCACACAGTGAACATGTTATATAAATAGATATGTAAATAAAATTGTTATTGTCCTGACCAGCAGGTAGAAAAATACAGGGCAATATAAACATTATATAGATATAGATATGTGTAGCCTACATCATTGCTAGTAAACCAAAATCTAAAGACAACTATTACCTATTTTTACAATACCTCAACAAATCTACAGAAAATGAATATTTCATGACAAACACATTAACAAGTCTATGAATCAAAAGGGAAAAGTTTGTGGTGGTTGTTCACAAGCCGATACTTAAGTACATGGATTAGGTGTACCAGGTATTCATAATTTAGTTGTTTAATGCAAGTGCTAATTTAGTATTATTGTTAAAGATAAGATCAACCTGTGTAGTTTTGCAATGACCTATATTTTATGTATGTATTTAACTTGGTTATTGCTTGTGATATACAGATATATGACGGAAGAGTTTATCTGAAATAATTTTACTAGAATTATTACGGTATTTTTTAACCACCTGGACGTTTCTCTGAATAGGAGAGACTGCTGCTGTGACTGATCAATGGTCTGATAATGCATTAAAATACAAAAACACACAGTGGTGATCAACACTGTATTTACACAATGTAATTGAAATTGATGCAGAACAAACTTCACTCACACTAAAACTTCCTTATATGTGATTCATTCTCCTGGATAAATTACCTGGATTTTCCACACACCTGAAAATTCCATTACAAGGACATATATTCCTTTTTTCAATTTGATATGAAATTCTGTTAATTAATTAGAGCTATTTCAATAACAACCACATGGAAAAAATAATAATGTTCAATTATTGAATGTAAATGCTTCATTACCTTCACAACATTTTCATTAACTGGATTCAATAGATGAAAATTTAAAATTAATTGCTACTAAGTCAGTAGGACAGACAAACCACTTCATCCCTAACTAACCAGCTTGGTTACTCTGTGTAAATATTGGCTTTTATCAAATTATTTCTTTTACTTGTATACAATACCAACTCACCAACCCATTTATCAAAACCTGCTTTATATAGTAAATTTTTGAATGATTAACAAGGCACAAAATTATTCAATACAACATTCTTGGTCATTACCAGGAAGTATAAACTAATTAAATATTGATTTCCAGACTGATCATGTAAAAGTTTTAAGCAGAAAAACCTGATTTACTAAACAATACATGAAAAGATCAATGATATGGAAATTTTGTCTTGTTTTTTTAACAATACAACCACAAATAGGAAGTTATGATATTTAGTATCCATGTCTCCTGATACAAGTACCTTCCATTAGATCTAATGAACAACAGTCAAATAACTAACACACAAACACAATTAATTAAGGCAATGCCAAAGTTTCCACTAATAAAAAGGCTCCTTGAGGCACGTGTTATGGCAATATTGTATGTCTGGGTTTCCTCAAGTGGTTCAGATTTTCTTGTCATGATTCCATCTGGTGGTCTATTTCAGTTTCTTTGATTTGTCCTTAGAAGCTGAGGTATTCTGCAGAAATGGAAAAAACGATACATTGGCTTGTTTTTTTACTTCTTTTTCAAAGAAAATAAAATCAATTCATCACTTTTATCTTTATGATATTGACAATAACTGACAGACATCTGTTTGAGAAAGATAAACACATAATCTTTAGTCCATTATCAATAAGGACAAATTATACCCTGTGTTACTGTAAATAAATAAGCATGAAAAAAGTCGTACTGACTGTGAATAAGGAATATCAACATGAATCTGCTATCTTATCGTAAATAAGGGCGGACATTACAGCTGTATGTTAATATGAATAAGGAAGCATTATGACTTAATCTTATTGTGCATTAAACTTTATGGCTGTTTGTTACAGTGAATAATGGGGGAACATTGTACTTGTATCTGATTGTGAATAAGGAGGGGAACATTATAGCTGTATGTTACTGCAAAATGGGAGCATTGTAACTGTATCTTACAGTGAATTATTGGGAACATTGTAACTGTATCTTACAGTAAATTATTGGGAACATTGTAACTGTATCTTACAGTGAATTATTGGGAACATTGTAACTGTATCTTACAGTAAATTATTGGGAACATTGTAACTGTATCTTACAGTGAATTATTGGGAACATTGTAACTGTATCTTACAGTGAATTATTGGGAACATTGTAACTGTATCTTACAGTGAATTATTGGGAACATTGTAACTGTATCTTACAGTGAATTATTGGGAACATTGTAACTGTATCTTACAGTAAATTATTGGGAACATTGTAACTGTATCTTACAGTGAATTATTGGGAACATTGTAACTGTATCTTACAGTGAATTATTGGGGAACATTGTAACTGTATCTTACAGTAAATTATTGGGAACATTGTAACTGTATCTTACAGTGAATTATTGGGGAACATTGTAACTGTATCTTACAGTGAATTATTGGGAACATTGTAACTGTATCTTACAGTGAATTATTGAGGAACATTGTAACTGTATCTTACAGTAAATTATTGGGAACATTGTAACTGTATCTTACAGTGAATTATTGGGAACATTGTAACTGTATCTCAGTGTGAATTATTGGGGAACATTGTAACTGTATCTTACAGTAAATTATTGGGAACATTGTAACTGTATCTCAGTGTGAATTATTGGGGACATTGTAACTGTATCTTACAGTGAATTATTGGGAACATTGTAACTGTATCTTACAGTGAATTATTGGGAACATTGTAACTGTATCTTACAGTGAATTATTGGGGACATTGTAACTGTATCTCAGTGTGAATTATTGGGAACATTGTAACTGTATCTTACAGTGAATTATTGGGGACATTGTAACTGTATCTCAGCGTGAATTATTGGGAACATTGTAACTGTATCTTACAGTGAATTATTGGGGAACATTGTAACTGTATCTTACAGTGAATTATTGGGGACATTGTAACTGTATCTTACAGTGAATTATTGGGGACATTGTAACTGTATCTTACAGTGAATTATTGGGGACATTGTAACTGTATCTCAGAGTGAATTATTGGGAACATTGTAACTGTATCTTACAGTAAATTATTGGGAACATTGTAACTGTATCTTACAGTGAATTATTGGGGACATTGTAACTGTATCTTACAGTGAATTATTGGGGACATTGTAACTGTATCTTACAGTGAATTATTGGGGACATTGTAACTGTATCTCAGCTTGAATTTATTGGGAACATTGTAACTGTATCTTACAGTGAATTATTGGGGACATTGTAACTGTATCTTACAGTGAATTATTGGGGATTGTAACTGTATCTCAACTGTATCTCAGAGTGAATTATTGGGAACATTGTAACTGTATCTTACAGTAAATTATTGGGAACATTGTAACTGTATCTTACAGTGAATTATTGGGAACATTGTAACTGTATCTTACAGTGAATTATTGGGAACATTGTAACTGTATCTCAGCGTGAATTATTGGGAACATTGTAACTGTATCTTACAGTGAATTATTGGGGACATTGTAACTGTATCTCAGAGTGAATTATTGGGAACATTGTAACTGTATCTCAGCGTGAATTATTGGGAACATTGTAACTGTATCTTACAGTGAATTATTGGGAACATTGTAACTGTATCTTACAGTGAATTATTGGGAACATTGTAACTGTATCTCAGCGTGAATTAGGAGAGGGGCATTATAACTGTATCTAAGTGTGAATTAGGAGAGGGGCATTATAACTGTATCATACATCAAATTATTGGGAACATCGTAACTGTATTTAAGTGTGAATGACAAGGGGGGCATTATAACTATATCTTACTATGAATGAAGGTTTAATATATATTGTATCTTGATTATTGACAACAAAGGGGAACATTTCAGCTGAACTTTACAGCTAAAAAAACATATTGAAGTATACACAGAATAAGTAGGAGTTTGTTGCAATATAGCTTGTATTACTCTGATCATTATAGTATACAGAGAATAAGAAGGAACATATTTATGTTTATATTACTCTGATCATTATAGTATACAGAGAATAAGAAGGAACATATTTATGTTTATATTACTCTGATCATTATAGTATCAGATAATAGGAAGGAACAGAGTAGATGTTTTGTCTGAGAGGATGGACAATATACACCTGTACAGGTTATGTTTTGTCTGAGAGGATGGACAATATACACCTGTACAGGTTATGTTTTGTCATTGAGGATGGACAATATACACCTGTACAGGTGATGTTTTGTCTGAGAGGATGGACAATATACACCTGTACAGGTGATGTTTCTTCATTGAGGATGGACAATATACACCTGTACTGGTGATGTTTTGTCATTGAGGATGGACAATATACACCTGTACAGGTGATGTTTTGTCTGATAGGATGGACAATATACACCTGTACAGGTGATGTTTTGTCTGATAGGATGGACAATATACACCTGTACAGGTGATGTTTTGTCTGAGAGGATGGACAATATACACCTGTACAGGTTATGTTTTGTCATTGAGGATGGACAATATACACCTGTTCAGGTCATGTTTTGTCTGACAGGATGGACAATATACACCTGTACAGGTGATGTTTTGTCATTGAGGATGGACAATATACACCTGTACTGGTGATGTTTTGTCATTGAGGATGGACAATATACACCTGTACTGGTGATGTTTTGTCTGAGAGGATGGACAATATACACCTGTACTGGTGATGTTTTGTCTGAGAGGATGGACAATATACACCTGTACAGGTGATGTTTTGTCATTGAGGATGGACAATATACACCTGTACAGGTGATGTTTTGTTAATAATAGGGAGAGTAAAGTATAAATGAATGTCAACCAAGCCTTTAACCAGGACTAACTTATTTATATATAACACTTGAACAGTATCTATAAATCATTATCTTGAATGTATTGTCTTTGTAATTTCACTTCTGAGGTTTAAAAAAAGGTTAAATCAACAAAAGTGTGATCGGGTTGATAAAAACTGAACAGTGCCTTAGATTTATTTTAAAGGCAGGATGACACGAACACCTCAAGTTGTAGCATGCACATCCCATTATGTTAACATATTCATGCTCAGTACTGCACATTCAATTCAGAAATCTCTTAACATTGAGTGCTTACAATCAATACGTGAATGACAAGGACTAGGTGATGTACTTGACAATGTTATGGTGTGTGTACAATACTATTCCTGTATAGACACATCCAGTGTATTTTAAAGTCAAAATTATGTAAAAGCACGACTAATGTAGAAAAAAAATGCATCGAAATGAGATGTTTAGAATACAATCTACCACATATTTCAGAGACCTGTTATGTACTTATGACCTTCTCTACACATATATAGGTAACTGACTTTTCAAGAAGTATATAAACATGTAAGTGGAAATTGATGATACATACATGTATAATGTACTGTTATTAGCTGGTGGGTGTGAAACAGACCAGGATCTACAAAAGACCCAGGTACCAGAACCACAAAGTGCACTATTACTGAGCAATCTGACAACAACCGTACCATATCTATTCAAAAATCAGCCCATCCCTGGTAAAAAGTTAAACCAAAGCATAGACTAACCTACAAATTCTATTACAATGTCTTGCAACATGCAATTCACCTTACACTGAGCAAGATTCTCTGTTTATGCCACTGGGCTTATTGTAGGATCTATATGGTAATTGGTTGTGACTGGTACTGAGAAGGGCTTATTGTAGGATCTATATGGTAATTGGTTGTGACTGGTACTGAGAAGGGCTTATTGTAGGATCTAGATGGTAATTGGTTGTGACTGGTACTGAGAAGGACTTATTGTAGGATCTATATGGTAATTGGTTGTGACTGGTACTGAGAAGGGCTTATTGTAGGATCTATATGGTAATTGGTTGTGACTGGTACTGAGAAGGGCTTATTGTAGGATCTATATGGTAATTGGTTGTGACTGGTACTGAGAAGGGCTTATTGTAGGATCTATATGGTAATTGGTTGTGACTGGTACTGAGAAGGGCTTATTGTAGGATCTATATGGTAATTGGTTGTGACTGGTACTGAGAAGGGCTTATTGTAGGATCTATATGGTAATTGGTTGTGACTGGTACTGAGAAGGGCTTATTGTAGGGTCTATATGGTAATTGGTTGTGACTGGTACTGAGAAGGGCTTATTGTAGGATCTATATGGTAATTGGTTGTGACTGGTACTGAGAAGGGCTTATTGTAGGATCTATATGGTAATTGGTTGTGACTGGTACTGAGAAGGGCTTATTGTAGGATCTATATGGTAATTGGTTGTGACTGGTACTGAGAAGGGCTTATTGTAGGATCTATATGGTAATTGGTTGTGACTGGTACTGAGAAGGGCTTATTGTAGGGTCTATATGGTAATTGGTTGTGACTGGTACTGAGAAGGGCTTATTGTAGGATCTATATGGTAATTGGTTGTGACTGGTACTGAGAAGGGCTTATTGTAGGGTCTATATGGTAATTGGTTGTGACTGGTACTGAGAAGGGCTTATTGTAGGGTCTATATGGTAATTGGTTGTGACTGGTACTGAGAAGGACTTATTGTAGGATCTATATGGTAATTGGTTGTGACTGGTACTGAGAAGGGCTTATTGTAGGATCTATATGGTAATTGGTTGTGACTGGTACTGAGAAGGGCTTATTGTAGGATCTATATGGTAATTGGTTGTGACTGGTACTGAGAAGGGCTTATTGTAGGGTCTATATGGTAACTGGTTGTGACTGGTACTGAGAAGGACTTATTGTAGGATCTATATGGTAATTGGTTGTGACTGGTACTGAGAAGGGCTTTTTGTAGGATCTATATGGTAATTGGTTGTGACTGGTACTGAGAAGGGCTTATTGTAGGGTCTATATGGTAATTGGTTGTGACTGGTACTGAGAAGGGCTTATTGTAGGATCTATATGGTAATTGGTTGTGACTGGTACTGAGAAGGGCTTATTGTAGGATCTATATGGTAATTGGTTGTGACTAGTACTGAATAAGCTATAAAATTAATTCCAGAATGCAAAGTTTTTGCAAATATAGTAGAATGCAAAAATGAAGTTGTGTTCTTAAGTAATAAGCATTTGTGCAATTGTTCAAGTTTAAGGAATTTAATATAAAATAACTCCTAGTATTATAAATAGGTTAGGTATGAATTACTTGTTATTACACAAGGTTTCTTGGTTTATTTAATAAATAAATATGAAACAATAAAACCAGTTTCCTCCAGATAAATGGTTTAATAATTTTCACTTGTTTTCTGTAAATGCAAACTTTAAACTCTTGTTTTATGATAGGACATTTGATATTACCTATGTTTATTAAGTTACACTGCAGGTAAATCCCCGCTGTCCTTTAATGGTAAACTACCTGAATGTTGTGAAGGTTATTTCAGTGTCTCCCTAAAGGTATATATACAGGTGCAACCCCTCTCTACTCATATACAAAATCCATAATGTTTGTACATACAGTGAATAGTTCATGTGTTAAATTAAACTTTTATATACAAATACTTGTATGTACCTGGTGACACTGACACCTCTTACTGTTGAACACATAATATATATATATACTCTGTCGCCACTGATGTATATATGGTAGAAGATGTACATACTGGTTAGATATTTTGTGAGTTCCCTATCCTAAACATTCTTACTGATACATGTGAATGTTGCAGACAAATAAACAGTAAACAGCCTTTGATTTTTATATCTCTATTGTGCTACACTTGAATATTTTTAATCAATAGAAAGGATGTAGTCATTGTTATTGACCATATCCATGGCTTACGTCTCATCTCCATTTTAAAGTACACAGTTAACTGGTCAAGCAGGCCTGATATCTGTAAGTCGGGTTAAATTTGGACAGTTTTTGAAAATATGTGTTGATAAATCTCATTGATTATATATAACTCAAATACAAAGTACTTTCCAAACAATAATTTTTTCTCTCTTTTTTTAAAATTTTATATGAAAACTAAGAATATGTCTGAACATTATGAAAAAATTAATTCCAGAAAACGAATAATAATATTATTATCTCAATCTTTCAGCTACCTCCTGAATCTAATTACCTTAATTTCAGCAAACAACCATACATAAATCTACCCTCCTCAATTCAAACCTAAAGATAAACAGGAAAACTGGGCCATGACATAAGATCCTGTAAGTATACATAGCTGTGATTTCATTAGGATTGGAACAGAACAAGTTTTCAAACCTGTTACGTGATCCAAGATTACAACATGTGGACTCTACCACAGTCACACTACAGTACTGGTGGTATTTCACAGTAAAACATTCAGCACTATGGTTCTAAGTAATCTGTAATGTCTGAAAGCTGCCAATAGAGGATTACCGTAAAACATACATAAGATATTTATGTTACAGGTGCATAAGATTATTTTTAACATGAAAAGCTGAAGTGCAAACAAGGTACGCATAGTAAAACACAAGTATATTATATAGGAAATATCTTGTAGGAAAACCAATTTGAGAGTTTTAACTCATTGTTCAGAATTAAGGGTTATACATTAAATAGAATCTTACACTTGTGTATACGTAAAATGGAATTTACAAAAGATTTTTTTAAAGAATCAAATATGTTATGAGCCTTTATCAAACTACTGAACTGGTTTGCTAAATTCCCTTTTCTGTAGGATCGTCTATATCTAAAAGCTGTATTACTTTATATGTTATCAACTCTATTTAAGTTCCATGAAGAATGAATTAACAAACTCAATCAACTTTTATAGGCAACTAAATCTACTTAATTTAGAACATTTTTAAGAATCCTTGTGTTTCTCAAAGAATCCAATACATTACAAAACTCTGTTCCAATGAATAATGTCTGTCCAGCTTTAAAAGGTGGAAATTGCACAGGTGAAAACAATTAGATTGTAATGAATTGGAAATCAATTCCGCCACTACAAAGCAGAATTGTGTAATCAAGCTATAGTTAATTGTTTTCTTTCAGTGTCTCATCCATCACTGAGCCTGACCTTCCTGTTTTTATTGGGTGTTGTGACCATTAGCTGGCTTATCTTATCCAGGAATCTTGTTAACATAGTCATTCTTGTTAAAACTACCCATTAAGCTTGATACAAATTTAAACAAATTTCATACACATATTCATTATCTATCAGATTCAAAAGCTGACATGTTTGGTATAAATTTCCACTCATCAGAAATAGCCATCCCATCATATCAATGTTTCCGTATCTAAATTCACATTTCAGTTTAGCTTCATGCTTCGTAAGCTTATCACTCTTCGAAACATCGTGCATTTGCAGATTGTACAGGTAATGCAATTTATATTGGCAAGGACAGGGTGGCGCATTAATCAAAATTTGTGGCAAGTTATATTGGTTTTAGATATATGGTCTCCAAGTACCATACCTAGTCCAGAGAAATAATGGTATATCAATAATGCCTCCAAACTCCTATTGTCAATTCTGGCTGGTATCACATTGGCATGTAATGTTAGAGTTAGTTCCAAGCCTCAGTTTCCTCCACAAGTGTACATAGATGTCATGGCATTACCAGAAATCAATGGAAAAATTCCTCATTGCAGTTTTTTTTTTTTTTTTAGTATTTTAGCAGTTTTATGCTCTGTTGGATTAAGATTTAAAAGAATTGATTCCCAGGATGATTTTATACCTAAATTTGATATTTTAGATTGACTGTTAACAAACAATGCATACTTCATTAAGGGTGTATGGAGACTGACAACTGTATTTTGTAGACCAAATAAAAGTAAATCTTTTGTGAGAAGGCTTATTTACATATCTAAATCCATCTACAAATATTTATCTTGGTCATATATATGGTCCTGAAATAGCATTAGGTCTTTTTATTTCTCCTCAACTACTGAGTCATGTACTTCAGAATTTTTCTGTCAATGTCCACATAAATAATCACAGGCTAAATTTAACTGCATTGCAGCACTATTATCTGAACAAACAGAAATTCAATTCTTTTCCTACTCTTGGCCATTGTTATATAATTATCTGCAGGAACCATTCAAAATTGTCCTGTTGTCTTCCAGATAATGCATTTCACTCATGATTTACTTTGTTTTGACATGGAATATTTATCTCCCTAGTGTATGGACAAATTTAGCATTTTTTTGGCATTTTTTTGTGGAATAAACTTAAGTACCCTGATACCCTTCATTGGATCAAACAAATTCTGTACAAACATACATTTTTTGGACAGGACAACAAAACTATATCCTGTTTGCACTCTGTTCAGGGTGAGTCATACTTTTCAACAAGGATTGTTTGATCATTAATAAATAGATACCTACTGATGATTATTACAGGAAAAGAATTGGTATCTGTTTGTTATTTTAGATTTATAACCAAAATCACTTCATTAATGGAATTATTGCTGATATTGTAATTTGCTGAAAAAAAAGACACAACAAAATGGTAGAATAACTAGCTTTTTATCTTAAATGCAACTCAAAATCATTTAAGAACTTCAATTAAAAAAAAAAAAAAAAGTATAGTTTTCAAACTTATGTATTTGATTGAGTTAGTGAATCAAACCATTGAATAAAAAAAACTTCATGAAAATATAGAAAATGGACTCAAAGCCATGATTACAGATTCTATCTACCCACTTTATATACTAGATCTACTGTATCCCATGTACAGACAACAGTGCTCCTAGCCAACACAGAAGTACATCTCATTACTTTGTGTTGACATTTATTCAAAGCAAATAAAACATGAAACTCTTTGAAGATCTTAATATCATGTTTTGTTGTGGAGTAATAAAGGAAATGAGTCCTGGTGAAGACAGCAATGACAATGCTGGATTTCAGTAACATGCTGATGTAGTTCTAAGGAGTACTTGTTGTTGAAATAATGGATTGTTGCTTGTAGGAATGATAACGATTGGAATATGGGTTGTAGGAATATGGAAGAAGATTATAAATGTTTCTTGACATATTTCAGCCATAAATTGAAAATAGGTAAAAGTCAATTATAAGAAGACACATTTTACCAATACAACCCAGTTACCTACTGGCATGTTTGAACTCTGGGCCTTTTGAAACTTGAGAAGTTTCTGGAAAGTTTTTAACATATTTGACCTATGTGACCTTGAAGATACTACAAGGTCATTGATAAAGAGACAACATATTGTGTTCCAATCCTGGGATCCCCTGATGAAATATCAGGTCCCAGCTGTTTATAGTTTTCTATAAGATGAAATGCAGAGGACCGAAACCATCAAAATATGAACACCGTGCCAGGTGTGCTTAATACAGAGAGACCTATTGTCAAACAATGTGACTGGTTGTCATCAGCTAGCTTCTCTCTATATTTGTACCTGTAATTAGTTTGGTCAGATGAAGGCTTTCAACAACATGACTCCAGGTTCAGCTTAAGTTACAGTACAGCTTCAATTATAGTTGGAGGAAGACTACCTAATGATGTCTACGGTACCATGACTACAGCCTTAATCAAACGTTCTCTCATTAGCTAGTAACATGATCTCCAGCTTAAACCTTTATGTGTTTAAAACAGAAACCTTTTAACATCAACATAAAAGTATGGATTTCCTTCATAATGAATAATCTCCAGAATGGAAATGAAGATTCCAGTAAGAAGATAAATAATTATACAACCTGAAATACTCTGTATTTGTCCTTAAATAGTAAGATTAGCAGTATTCTGAGATCTTTTTCAATAACATTACTTACCTGGTACTTGTCGTGAGTACTCATTTATTTATATATTGAAACTCTAGGTTATACAAAGTGTGGCCTATATATAGTTACCTATTTGTAGGAGCACTAAGATATATATCTGTAATTAACCGTAAACTTCATATAATGCAATAATTATAGTAGATATCAGAAGACACCTTGATGCAAATCTATTTTTGTTTTTAAATAATGTGCCTGCAAATGGAATACACAAAGATACAAAAGGCCGCTAAGACCTGTGTTACTGAAAATAACCTAAAATCAGAGACACTTACCTTTGGTGAACTATTATCTTGACTTTTCTTTTTTTCCTACAGTTACGCACTGCAAATCATTTCACCTTTACTCAAAGTAATATTCAATGTTTCATTTTCATTTCCCAATTCAGTTAGGACTGTATCTCTGCCCTCAGCTACAATCTCATGCACCCTACAAGTTCATCACAATTTCCCTTTCAGACCCCTTCATACCTCCTTTGTTCCTCCCTCATGACTGCCCCCATAAACCAAGAAAAGGTATTCACTCATTTCATCAAAAAAAATTTCAGATTAACATAACATTTAATATACTGTATATAATATTATCCTAAATGTATGTATGAGAGTCTGGTGTTCAAGCTTTGGCAGTTGAAGAAATGAAACATATATAAAAGAAGGAACTGAGCTACATGTTACAGAATAGATACTCAGAGTTTATCACTGGGAGGTGACCGTATCAGAAACTAACACGGAGTTTATCACTGGGAGGTGACCGTGACCGGGTCAGAAACTAACTCAGAGTTTATCAGTGGGAGGTGACCGGGTCAGAAACTAACTCAGAGTTTATCAGTGGGAGGTGACCGGATCAGAAACTAACTCAGAGTTTATCAGTGGGATGTGACCGTATCAGAAACTAACTCAGAGTTTATCAGTGGGAGGTGACCGGATCAGAAACTAACTCAGAGTTTATCAGTGGGATGTGACCGGATCAGAAACTAACTCAGAGTTTATCACTGGGAGGTGACCGTATCAGAAACTAACACGGAGTTTATCAGTGGGATGTGACCAGATCAGAAACTAACACGGAGTTTATCAGTGGGATGTGACCGGGTCAGAAACTAACTCAGAGTTTATCACTGGGAGGTGACTGGGTCAGAAACTAACTCAGAGTTGAACACTGGGAGGTGACCGGATCAGAAACTAACTCAGAGTTTAACACTGGGAGGTGACCCAATCAGAAACTAACTCAGAGTTTAACACTGGGAGGTGACCAGATCAGAAACTAACTCAGAGTTTATCAGTGGGAGGTGACCGGGTCAGAAACTAACTCAGAGTTTATCAGTGGGAGGTGACCCGATCAGAAACTAACTCAGAGTTTATCACTGGGAGGTGACTGGGTCAGAAACTAACTCAGAGTTGAACACTGGGAGGTGACCGGATCAGAAACTAACTCAGAGTTTAACACTGGGAGGTGACCAGATCAGAAACTAACTCAGAGTTTATCACTGGGAGGTGACCCAATCAGAAACTAACTCAGAGTTTAACACTGGGAGGTGACCAGATCAGAAACTAACTCAGAGTTTATCAGTGGGAAGTGACCGGATCAGAAACTAACTCAGAGTTTATCAGTGGGAGGTGACCGGGTCAGAAACTAACTCAGAGTTTATCAGTGGGAGGTGACCCGATCAGAAACTAACTCAGAGTTTATCAGTGGGAGGTGACCGGATCAGAAACTAACTCAGAGCTAACACGGAGTTTATCAGTGGGATGTGACCGTATCAGAAACTAACTCAGAGTTTATCAGTGGGAGGTGACCCGATCAGAAACTAAGTCAGAGTTTATCAGTGGGAGGTGACCGGATCAAAAACTAACTAAGAGTTTATCAGTGGGAGGTGAGTAGAGTGAGAGGTGACTAGATCAGAAACTAACTAAGAGTTTATCAGTGGGAGGTGACCCAATCAGAAACTAACTCAGAGTTTATCAGTGGGAGGTGACAAGATCAGAAACTAACTAAGAGTTTATCAGTGGGAGGTGACCCGATCAGAAACTAACTCAGAGTTTATCAGTGGGAGGTGACAAGATCAGAAACTAACTAAGAGTTTATCAGTGGGAGGTGACCGGATCAGAAATTAACTCAGAGTTGAACACTGGGAGGTGACCCGATAAAAAAAAAACCCCATCTCTAGTCTTAATAAAAAACTTTAAAATCTTGACATGTTTATAAAATTTGCTGACATGATTTAATAATTTTTTCAAAACAAAATTTCATTTGAAGAATATGTCCTGTAAGACTGTCAAATCCAATATGATCATGTTACATCTTGTTTCAGTAATATCATTCCATTACTTCTAAGGATCCGTTATTCTTAGGAAATAGCTATTACTAATTTCGAATGTCAAAATCCAAGATGGCCACTTGTTGGTCATATTGTTTCCAACTTCTTTCACTCTCAAAATTCAGTCTTTGCAACCAAGGACAAAGGGAAACCTGCATTTGAGGTTTGAGAAATATTCTGTCAGAACTTCTCAAAAATAGCAATGAGAGACTTCCACTGCCAAAATCCAGAATGGCTACCTGTCAGCAATTTAGTTTTTCAAATCAGACTCAAAAAAATGAATGGATATAATTAAGGAACAAGGGAAACCTAAATCTGAAGTCTGAGCTACGTCCCTCCAGTATTCTTTAAGAAATAGTGATTTGAAACTTATACTGCCAAAATCCTAGATGGACACCTGTTGGCCGTTTTGTTTTCCCAATCAAACTCTATATTAAGCATGAACAATTAGGAACCAAGGTGAAGCTACACATCAAGCCTCGTATTAATCCAGAAGGTCTTTCTTACTAGCAGGTTTAACTCTATGTATGCTTATTGTTTTATGTAAAACCTGGAATAAATGAAACCACAATCCAAACAGAAAACATATAGATATTCAAAGAATAAACGTAAAAATACAAGAACCAAGTTAGTGAATTCAGAGTTGAGTAAGTTTAAGAAAAGGTACTCCAAAAGTATTATAATCACACAGTAGAATACACAGTAGAATACAAAGTTTGAGAAAGGAAATCCCAGTCCACTGTCACAACAGTATTCACACTATGTAGAACTTACGAGAAATACTTTTTATCATTCAATGGAATTCTAGAAAGAAAATCAAAGCACCAAACACATCACATGCAAGTACATTGACATTAAATAATAACTAAATCATATGTACCATTAAGACAGAATCCACATGACATGTAACGTTTCATTTTTGCAAACTTTTGAATTAAGGCCTAAAGTGCTATATTGAAATGGACTAATTTAAACTGTGACTGAATGGACTAACTTGGAATAGCTGTGAAGCCATTTGAAATATTTGAACTGTTGAAATAGTTAGTAATTTGACAATACTAATTTCGTTAATCGTTCAATCATGCATTTTTGTCATGGATGTATGGCATACAAAATTTTGAAATTAGCAAACTGTCATGTAATGTGGAAAAAAAATATGAGAGATTCATTTCTCAATTGTCCTATCTCAAGTAGTCCATAAATGAGAAGTATTGATAATGACAATGGAGTAATCTTCAAGATTTCAGTGTGGGGGTTACTTATTGTAGACTGTACAAACACTTCTTACCTATGTACAGGTAGATATTTTATATACATATGCATAACATCAGTTCCAGTTTAGAATTTCAATAATACAACATCAAGGGGATTAAAGATTTTAAGTTAAGCTACAGAGGACAGGTAGTGAATAGGGTCCTCCTGATTTGTAATCAAAGTCTCGATTTAAATGTTATACGTGTTCACAAAATACAGGACAGCATCACAATATTAAATGCTTGTTCAAGTACTGAATTATATGTAGAGAGATTCTTTACAACATTGTATATATATAAGCTAGGTATCAGTGATAATATATGTTAAAATTCTATAAAAATAATGGTTTGATTTTCTTGTGTCTGATCAGTACATTAGTATTCATTATTTAGCTGAGTTTTACCGGTAGTTTTTGGTGTTACATACAGGTGAAGTAAGTTTTTCATTCCGTGTAAGTTGCATAAACTACCTGCACAATAAGTTTTCATTTTACAAGTTAATACAACTGTAAGGTGTAGCTATGTTTTTCCATTATATAAGTTGTGCATTTCATTCTCATTACACTGGGTTTTAGCAGCATAAATATTACATGTGTTGTGTATGTTACATGTTGGTAAGTATTTCATTCTGTTTACGATGGTTTTTGCAGCATTATATTACATTGTTGTGTATTACATGTTGGTAAGTATTTCATTCTGTTTACGATGGTTTTTGCAGCATTATATTACATGTGTTGTGTATTACATGTTGGTAAGTATTTCATTCTGTTTACGATGGTTTTTGCAGCATTATATTACATGTGTTGTGTATTACATGTTGGTAAGCATTTCATTCTGTTTACGATGGTATTTGCAGCATTATATTACATGTGTTGTGTATTACATGTTGGTAAGTATTTCATTCTGTTTACGATGGTTTTTGCAGCATTATATTACATGAATTGTGCATTACTATTGTGTTATATGCTTTAAGTTGTTATCCTATACTTACCTTAAAGAGGTCTAAAATTATATCTGCGTGATGTTTAGGGGCGTCTATACCCCCTATCTATAATAGTGTATTAATCTACTTTAAGTGTTTTATATTTAAATATAAATTATATCATGATAATAAGTTATTTTTCAATGCTGGATGATTTGAATTTCAAACAATACAACCTTGTTTATTTATCTAATGCTGGATTAACCATTTTTGTATTACATATAGCTGGCCGTTATATATGAGTTTGTAATAGATTGTTTTAACTACTAGATATGTTCCTGCTTAGATACCATTACTAAGAATATTTAAGGATTGTCAATAGAGTATGAACATGTAAAGGAACTTTTGATCTTTATGACACTACAAGTAGATTCACAACAAGATAACAGACACCAAGAACAGGGATTCAAACCCATGCATGTACACTGTGCCCCATGCTGAAGACTTACCATTCATCCTGCAGCACAGGATACATATCAAAGTAAAAATGTTACTTAAAAGTCCTTACACGACAAATTTTCACTGAGTTATTACTATCATGAATCAATACATATGTCATGTAGTCAGCACACTGTCCTGAAGTCTATGATACAATATACATGTTTGAAAAAGGACATGACTAGAAAGTGATCGCATTCAGCGCCATTCTATCATAATTTTAAATTATACTGATATAGTTTCAACAAGCAAAGACACGAAAAACAGTTTTCTTTTCTTAAATCTTCAATGATGTAAAACCACTTGACAATATTTTTGCAGATGAAATGTACTAGGTATGTAATTCTCACAGGAAAAGGTAACGGTAGCTTTAACTAGATCACTACAATGTGTGATCTGCCTTACCCTTAATAACTTACCGGGGACTCTGCTATTGGGTTTGGACTGCGAGATCGTTCCCTACGTGCCTGTACCCTCTGCTTCAACAACTCCATCTGACGAGTTTTCTCATCCTGTAGTGAAAAGCAATTTGATTTTCCAAATTATTCTAGATATAGTTTCCTGTGTACTTTATTAATCAGTTATTGCTACATGGCAACTGAAATATCTCAATTAATGAGAATTTTAGAGTTCAGAAATTTAAATTTAAGACTTGGTAAAAGGAGATAATCTAACATGTGTTTTTATCTTGTTAGATATAAAAACAAGAATTCTAGGTCTGTCTTTATTTCAGAAATGGACAACTCTGGCCTTATTTGTTAAACTACTAGTTGTATGGAAATATACCAGAATAGTTCTGATGTCACTAGACACTAATATTGACTCAATGGCATTATTTCTATCTTTGTTGAAATATTTTTGTGTATTCTGTCAAAAGTAAACACCAACTAAAAAGACACTGACCTCTTTACTTTTCTGGTATGTTGATTTATTTCTTTCTCCAATTTCAAATAATTGCTGAGCCTCTTCTTGTCGTTTTCCTTTTCTGTGTTCAAGACGTCTCTGGAGCTAATGATGAAATGAAAATCATTGTAAATTCATCATTCTATAACAAAAGGAATGTATAATATCAACATTACAGCAATATAGATACCTGGTAATACTTTAATATTACCTAATATAAATACAGTGCAACTTCTCCAAACTGATCCTTCTCAAAACTGACCATCTCTTGAAACCGAATGAAATTTTGATCCACGGAATGACATCCTCTTTATTACAGTAATGAAAACCTTTCCAATATCGATCCCTCTCAATTCCGAATACCGTACTGATTTTGTGTCCGAAATGATTGAAATATACCAAAAATCACTTCTGAAAACCGGCCTGACCAGACCAACAAAGATCCGAGTTGTAAGCTGTGTGCCCCTAGTGTAAACACCTGTCATGGACGGGTTTTGTTTACTATACCTACCCTGATTGGGAGGATTATAATAAACACAGTGTATAGTCATCTCCAACGACAAATCATATTGAACAAGTCCATTGTTTCACCAATGTGAGAAATGGTTACAGATAAAATGAAAAAAAGTACTGATGCAAAGTTAGAAAGCCACATTTTCGCTTCTAAATCGTGAGAAATTCAATAATGTTATTTTAACACACGCAGAATGGAAATAATAATCAAATGTTGTTTTAGAAGATAAATTTTTATACCAATCAACAAAAATGCATATTCATCAAATATTCATTGTTTGGTAATACTTTTGGACAAGTAGGTAATGTTATGTTAGTTCCGAGATCACTGGGCAGTGCATAGATTTCTAGATTTCTTTTAGACTTAAGCCACATATACAATACAAGTGTCAGTCTTTTCACTTTACTATATAATTTTACTCCATATAACTTTTTTCTTTGTATTCAGTTGGATGTGTGCAGCATAATTGCTGAAAGTGAACGGAACCGTTAATGTGATAGACAGAACAGAATCAAGGTTCAATTTTACCCGAGTTTGGACTGGTTAGTTTCCTTCACTTCTACAAACCAAACCCTCTCTAAACTGGCCAAATATTCATGTCCCATACATTGTTGGTTTGGAGAATTCCACTGTACTGCTAAGTATATCATCACAGTAGTGAACATGACACAAATTACAACATCAATTTCCAAATAAGGCAAGATAAATTCTAAATCTTACTCTCACATGAAAACTACTGGGTAGGTCTTACTGGTACAAGATAACTTCTGGGTCAGTCTTGCTGGGACAAGATAACTTCTGGGTTAGTCTTATTGGGACAAGATAACTTCTGTCTGAGTTAGTCTTACTGGGACTAGATAACTTCTGGGTTAGTCTTACTGGGACAAGATAACTTCTGAGTAAGTCTTACTGGGACAAGATAACTTCTGAGTAAGTCTTACTGGGACAAGGTAACTTCTGGGTTAGTCTCACTGGGACAAGGTAACTTCTGGGTTAGTCTTACTGGGACAAGATAACTTCTGAGTAAGTCTTACTGGGACAATATAACTTCTGAGTAAGTCTTACTGGGACAAGGTAACTTCTGGATTAGTCTTTCTGGGACAAGATAACTTAAAGGTCTTTTTACCATTTCCTCCTGCTGTTTCTGAGTGTCTGTAATCTTTTTGTGCAGGCTAGTCTGCTCCCGAACAAGTTTGGAAACAACAGCATTCTTTTCTTCATCCGTAACATTAACATCTACCACAGTTTTCTCTCTGGTCATCCGGAATGGAGGTGGCATCTTTAACATAAGCAACCATAGATAATTATCTCATTTGTCATATAATTCTTTACTACAGTTGTCCTAAAGAAATGGATCCTCTCATCACTTTGTTCAATTTTCTGTACAATGACAACCTTCATCTCAGTTTGGAATAATATACATAAAGACGGTATCATCTGATTCTCTTACAACAAACCCGCTTATATTCCAAATCTGTTAGCACTTACAATGATGTATTAAGTTGTGATTTTGAGTATTTAAAGTTGGAAATTGTGAACTCCATATCTATCTCAGACAGAGAAAAAGCATCAATGAAATTACATGTGGTTGGGTACTGGTGTAAGAGAAATGAAGAAGGAAAGTCTGTGGTGGACATCCATCATGGAGCTTTTAAGATAACTTTGGTTGGTATTTAAATACAAGCCAAATAATGATGAAACTTATTGTTGTTTTGTCCTTTTAGGACTGTCTTCATAACTCAAAATATTTGTTGGATATCAAGCAATATCAAAAGAATATTATTAAGTAAGTGCACATCTAACATGAATGACTTGGAAATCACCTTTGTCAGAATAACAGTTTGAGTTTTATGGATTGCTTACTTGTATATAGCAGATTATGGTCGATGCTTTAGAAATAAACTAAGGTGAGGTAGGGGTCCAGGGCTAGGGCAGATGTGGAGGCACAAATTCACACATTTGTAGTATGTTTGATGTTTGGAGACTCATAGATCTAAGACTAGGAATTAAAGTCTATAGATTTAAAAACGATGGACTTACAACTTTGGAGTCGACTGTGGCAGGTCGAGATGAGGTTGTACTGGAGGGTGTAGATGGCGGTCGCTCTGCCTCCTTTGCCTCTTCTGCCTTCCTCTTTCTCTCCAGACGTCTCGCCTCCAGTCTCTCCTGCAGCTGTTGGTTAAAATGTTATCTCTATCACTTTGCCAAGAAATAAAACTTAATGGAGAAAGTTAGGAATAAGTATATACCAATAAAGTCCAAATGTATATAACGATACATGTTGTTTGAGTTTTCTAGTCCAAATGTTTAAAGTGACAATTACCCATACATTATGGAATATTTTGTCCTATGGTTGATAAAATAAGTGATGCACACACACATCAACATTGTTGTTTATATGTTCATGTGTTTTGGGTCAAAACTATGTTTACCCCGACTGATGTTTGTAAACACCACCAAGCCCGCTTCACTAGGAAGAAAGCAGAACAGAATACATGGTTGATCCTGTTACAAGTTCATACTACATTCAAGGATTACAAATACACATGTATCATGTTTACAGCTTTCTAATTCATTTTTCTGAGTAAGAAATGATTCTATTATAAGCTAAGTTATTATCTGATATGAAATTCATTGCATCAAAAATTAAAACAAGGAAATAGGATTGAAGAATAATCAAATAGATTGAGTAAGTAATTTGACCAATATTTATATATATATATATATGACACCTACCAGGTTGCTCTGTTTGCCTTTCGCTGACTTAATCCTCTCCGCCTCAGCCTTCTGCTGGTCCTGTGAAAGGAGAATCAACTGAGCTGCTGCTATCTCTTCTCCTTCCTTGTTCATGGCCTGAAGTTTCCTGGCAGCAATCCTTTCCAAAAGTGATTTTTGCTGCTGGTTGAAAGACTCATTCATGGCCTGAAAACCAAAATAGATTTTTTCATATGTTGTTTAAAACACTTAAAATGATATCTGAAAAACCTCCATACATTTTATTAAAAAAAAATCAACATAATCAAGTACTGGAGACAGCCACTACACTCAATATTGCCATTTTCATGTTGATTTTGAGAGAAAATTTTAATTATAGTCAGTATGAAACTAGCAATTTAATGAGTTTGATATATGAAGTGATTGACAAATAAAATTCTTGGTATTTTATCAGCTTATATATTTCTTTGTACATTGCCACAAGTAAAATAAATTATAAAGAATTGCTGAAACACATTTTACCACAAATTGCTGTGTTTGCAATATCAGGACAAGAAAAGCTATGGGCTATAATTCTGAAAGGACATAATATTGTTAGGGTCACTATTAGCATCCAACACACTATGTACCTAATGTATATACATACCAGGTATTTTATCTAGATCAAGAGCTAGTAATATCATGAACCAGAAAAAAAGAAATAACCAAAATCTGGTATAATATCACTTTATAGATATGGTCAAAAGTTCTAAAAAGTTCTCAAAAGTTCTCAGCCAGATGGCAGCACTTATTCATAAATGATACCTTTCTCTTAGCTCTCTGTTGCCTTTCTAGCTCCTTCAAAGCAGCATCTATATCAATATCACTTCCTTTCTTCTTGGCTGAAAGACAAAGAGATTATACTTATGTGTGGTATTAAAAAGCATTTGTAAAGAATGCAAATTATTGTAGACCTGATTTCAAGAATAGTATTTCACTTTGGTCAATGTATAACATTGTTTTCTTCAGGACAAGTAAAAAGTCATTGACAAATGTATCTATGATTCCAGCAAATGTTACCATCTAAGTGCCCTATATATTTTTACCGTTTTCAATGAAGGCCTCTTTCTCCTTCTCAAGCTCCTGCTCCATTTCTGCTTTCATCTTGTCAAATGTTGCAAGTGCAGCTTTGTCACCATCTGCTCCGGACATTTGGAACAACGTGGCCGTCAAACTGTCATACCATCCTTCACGCCGGGATGTGCGCTGAACTCGCTTAAGACGCTGGAGGCCATCAGAGTCCTGGAGCAATGTAAACAAATTTTATAAGATGATGTCCGAGAGAGGAAAGAAACATGCCAAAGAACTGATATGTAAATGCTTCCTCCACAAAAAAATGTTGTTTTCATCCAATGACATTCGTATGGAGCACATTGATGACATTAATCTTGTGTTTGGATTGGTCTGATTTTATTGATAACAGGCAAACTGTAAACCAATCTATTGAAAGATATACAAATCAATGAGATTGTTTTGAGACTGAATGTAAATGTCTGTAGTTTGTGATGTGGTGCTACTGTGAGAAGCTTTACACAAAATCAGTATCCATCAAACCTCCAGCCTCCCGTGATGACACAAGTGTACCTGTTTTGTTACCTCTTTTGTTACCTGTTCCTCTTGCTGGTATCAAACTAAGTCACCAGCCACTTGTGATGACACAATTGTACCTGTTTTGTTACCTGTTCCTCTTGTCAGTATCAAATCCAACCCCCAGTCACGCACGACAACACAAGTGTAACTGTTTTAGTTACCTATATCTCCTGTCTGTATCAAATAAAAACCCCAGTCACCAACGACAACACAAATGTTCCTGTTTTGTTACATGTTTCTCTTGTCAGTAATAAATCTAACCCCTGGCTATACACAACTGTACCTGTTTCTGTATAAGAGACTGTATTGCCTTGCTCTCTGTAGCCTGTTTTTCCTGTAGATCAGCCAACAAGGACACACTGAGTTCTTCTCGAATGCTTGCTTCAGTCATATCTGGTCTGTTGGTCCTCAGGTTACGCTCCTCCACTGAAACAATTAAATACAAGAAAAGTTAGTTCTAAAGATGCTATTTCATTTTCAGCTCAGAACTTTATACTGAGATATAAATAGCGTTATCATCAGAAAAATGCTAGTATCTGGTATTAAGTTTTGATTAAGTTTTCAAAGATTCTGTGAAAGGACTAAATTTGATACAATAAAAATTTTTGGGTGCACTATCAATTTTTGGCAAATAGGCCCAGCAATGAATTTGCACATCTACATTAATTGCCATATAGACAATACATAAAAAGAGCAATAAGTGCAATTACATTTCAGTGCAATATATTACAGCCTTTTATTTTATAACAGATACTGCACCCTGAGTGAAAATATCTGCCTATTACTTACGTTCAAGTCTCTGTACCATTGCTTGTGTTAGGATACGTGTCTGTTCTCGTCGACTCTCGGCTACCTGTTTGTAGTACTTGTCCCATACAGCTTTGTTTACTATTGTCTCATCAAATCCCAGGGCAACTGTCTGAGATTTCTCACGCCATTTACTTCGCTCCTGTTCCAGTTTCGAAAGATCCATTTTCAAGTCCTACCGGAAAAAATGCACAGGATAACATATGATATCTTAGTACTTTCTTTCTCTACTCAAGTGTTGGAAATAAAATTGAAATATATTTTCTTTTTCATTTTTCATCCTTTTAGGCAGACTGACAACTTATGAAACATTTACGTACCTCCGGAGACATGGTAGAAGCTTGTTTGCATGCTGTAGTATCACTTTTAGCCAAAGTGAAGAGCTCCATTAGTAAATCTCTCTCCTCACTCTGCCGTTTGTCCATGAAATCTAAGATAGCTCCCTGAGTAGCACTGCCATCTGTGTTACAGAGAAAACATTTACTGATACACTGTTTACACTAATGTTTCCTAGGTATCTTAAAGTTTGAAAAATTGGTCATATCTATCTTTACAATACACATATATATACCATTAGAGATGTAATATAATACCCTTCTTATATAAGACATCTCATGAATAAATGATAAACTGAGACACTACGTTGACAGTTTAGGCCATTAAGAGTTGTCTTGTATTTGAAATCATTACTCAGATATCTATCTACAATAAAGCACTGATACTTATTCTGTTGTATAATTCTCCCTTTTCCTTCTAAATATTTTCCTACGGTTTTATTTTTGATAAAACAAAAATTTTAACCACTGGGGAAAAAACACACACTTTGCAGCACACTGGGAACAAAAAACCTGATACTATGGGTTTATAATTTTCCAATGCTAACGCTATTTTGTATGTTGCTTTACCATGTTCAAAATAACATCTTCTACAGTTGTAGAATGTCTTAAGAAAAGTAAACACTATTACTAGTATCTTTCTTTCTTAATTTCCTTGCCAACAAAACTGCTTTAAATCGGAAATCACATCATCTTGTTTTCAAAACAAATATTTAATGAACTTCTCAACATAGGATATCTGTGACATCCTTACAAATCATCCAAGCTTTTCTTTAATTTTAGATTAAAGAAATATAATGCTGAGACAAATTTATGACGGAAATCTTTTGACCTTATTTTGTCAAAGAAAAAAAAGTTTATAAATAATCAAAAGTAATTTATCTTTCCTGTTAGTATTTACATTAATTATCAAACGATAATTAGTACAGAGACAACTTTTTGTGTCTGCTTTCCTTTGTTGTTTACTCTTCCTATTTGTTGTGAGTGGGTACATAAATACAATAGTATGAATCATGCTTCTTTCAGTAACATATTACTGCCTTCAGTTCATTAATCACGTACAGAAACAATCAGCAGATTAATTTAGTAGTCATAAATAACACATGCTGTTAAAATGATTTTTTTTCAAAAATTTTACAGTGCTACCCTATACATATGTATATCAATGATTTACCACACCTAATTGTCTTAGGATATCATAATAATTTACCAATCCTAATTGTCTAAGATATTATAATGATTTACCAATCCTAATTGTCTAGGATATTATAATGATTTACCAATCCTAATTGTCTAGGATATCATAATGATTTACCAATCCTAATTGTCTAGGATGAGACAATGATTTACCAATCCTAATTGTCTAGGATATCATAATGATTTACCAATCCTAATTGTCTAGGATATCATAATGATTTACCAATCCTAATTGTCTAGGATATTACAATGATTTACCAATCCTAATTGTCTAGGATGAGACAATGATTTACCAATCCTAATTGTCCAGGATATTACAATGATTTACCAATCCTTATTGTCTAGGATGAGACAATGATTTACCAATCCTAATAGTCTAGGAAGAGACAATGATTTACCAATCCTAATTGTCTAGGATATCATAATGATTTACCAATCCTAATTGTCTAGGATATTATAATGATTTACCAATCCTAATTGTCTAGGATATCATAATGATTTACCAATCCTAATTGTCTAGGATATTACAATGATTTACCAATCCTAATTGTCTAGGATATCAAAATGATTTACCAATCCTAATTGCCTAGGATGAGACAATGATTTACCAATCCTAATTGTCTAGGATATTACAATGATTTACCAATCCTAATTGTCTAGGATATTACTATGATTTACCAATCCTAATTGGATATCATAGATTTACTAATCCTTATTGTCTAGATGAGACAATGATTTACCAATCCTTATTATCTAGGATGAGACAATGATTTACCAATCCTAATTGTCTAGGATATCATAATGATTTACCAATCCTAATTGTCTAGGATATTACAATGATTTACCAATCCTAATTGTCAAGGATATTACAATGATTTTCCAATCCTAATTGTCTAGGATGAGACATTGATTTACTAATCCTTATTATCTAGGATGAGACAATGATTTACCAATCCTAATTGTCTAGGATATTACAATGATTTACCAATCCTAATTGTCTAGGATATTACTATGATTTACCAATCCTAATTGTCTAGGATGAGACAATGATTTACCAATCCTTATTATCTAGGATGAGACAATGATTTACCAATCCTAATTGTCTAGGATATTACAATGATTTACCAATCCTAATTGTCTAGGATATTACAATGATTTACCAATCCTAATTGTCCAGGATATTACACAAAGTTGAACTGCATACATTCGGAAGAGAAATCGATCACATCCCTGAGTCTTGGTTCCTTTTCCCTATGAGTTTGCAGCACAATAGCCAAACAAAGCTCAAGTTGGGTTACACCAGAATTAAGCAAAGCATTTAGCTTGATAAAGACAACAAAATCCTGCCATCAGCTAGCATGCTGATCAAAGATAAAGAGTATCATGGAATGGCTGATTTACACTGTAAATGGAACAATGTGAATAAAACTTCATCTGTTGTTATAATAAGTTATTGATTTAGCAAGGAGATTAATTCAGCATTTCTAACATGACAGTAACATCTCATTCTCAACAACAAAACCACTCATGTAGTGCTAGATTCTTCTGTCAACTGTCTTAAGCTTCTGTCATCAAAACTTGTGAGGACATATAATCATTTGTTGACTAGGTTTGAGGTCAACATATGTTATGTTGAACCAAAAGACTACATTGTTTTACCTCAGACAACAGTTTGGTCTTAGGGTGTAACATAACACATGTTGACCAAAAATCCAATGCTTTGTTATACCTTCTACCATTGATATTTAATCTAACATTTCAGATAAATATAAATGATAAGACAACATCATTTCAAAAATCTTAATTCTGATACAAATTTTCAACAACAATAGGTACTTGTATAAGTATGTACTGTCAACTATATTCAAAATAGCGGAAATTGTCAATTAACAACCAGGAAGTACCAAACAGTAATGAGCTGTAATGTAAGCAGTTAACATTAAGATGTTGACCTGTAACCATTGTTCTGGGGCAAACATCTGGAATTTTAGAGTTTATTCACCACAGGAAATTACAGAGAAAAAAACAATAAAGGCATAACAAAATATATTGTTGCTTATGTACAAGGAAACAAACTACAATCAAATACTTTATATTTATGGCTCTGGATTAATCTCTGAGTGGCCAAACTCTGACAAAAATCCAACTCGGATTTCTAACAAGGCAGCACATCTGAGATATCAAGTTTCAATGTATCAACTCTCCATTATAATATCAGCTACCATTTTAGTGGGATTTTTAAAAACTAATGTATCAACTGTGATATTAGATATCAGTCGACTTTCAACTGCAATATCTGGTACCATTTAATAGGGATTTTTTACAATGTATCAGAGCTCAAATGCTATATCGGGAATCATCAACTTTTAACATTAAAATACACACAAGCAAAGGACGAAATCATGCATATTTCTGCTGAAGCTATTTTTACATAGGTAAAGGCTTGTGCAAACGTTCACAATGGTGCCTGATTGAGCAAATGTCACACCAACACAATCTATTAAGTGTTGAGTGTATTATTGTTTTGGTTAAATATGCACACACAATCACCTGCTCTCTTTGTTAAACCTGCAATCACTGTTAAAAAGAATTCAAAACAATCACTTCATAATGCTATAACTGAATGAGAACAACACCTTTTTCTGTGTGATGGAAACAAACCATTCCAGATTCATTGTCATCTTTCAAAATATATAGATAAATCTACTACTTTTCTGATGCTATATCTGTAACAGTGACAATAAAATTCAAATTTGACATCATGTCTGAACCCTGTTTGAACTGTACTGTGTATACAGCTCTCCTTCAATTTAACTAAATCAGCAAAAATATCCAGGTATATTGTTTAAGTGGCTTAAATGTGAAAAAAATAATACAGAAGATATTCTAGTGGTGTATATATAAAATTAAAGTCATATAACAAATTTATTCTAGTAAGTGCCCCTCCTAATGAAAGCCCCACATTCTTCACAGTATCTTTCCTCACTAACTCAGACATATCATGCAGTTTAACAAATCTCCATGCATGTACAGCTGAAGTCTACAACAATGCAACACATAAATTCAAAATATACTAGTGTAATCACACAGCATTTACCGGTAACTAAATTCCATTTTACAGTTAATGACAACATTGCCATATGCTGGTTTCACTTTTCAGGAAATGCTCACTAAACTTCCACCAAATAATTTATATGAAACAGGTCTTTTATCTCTGTTGTAATACCTGCATATTTATCAATATTTTCTTATTTATTTATATCCTTTGTTTTTAAACACCAATCCTGCACTATTTCCACACTAGGAATTAGGAATGTACGATGACCATGACTACAAGTATTTAGATTGAGAAGTACATGGGTCACTCATCTTGGCCTGGTTGTTACATAACTTAAACAAGAGGCCCATGGGCCATAACGGTCATCTGACGTAAAAAAACAAGATTTCAAATTTTGAACTTAAGAAGAAGTCGAAAATGTGTTTTCAAGATGGTGGCCATGTTGGATTTCGGACCAACCCAAAATTAACAAACTTTGGTCAGGATCATGTCACGATCATTTCAGGTAAGTTTCAGCTCAATGAGACATGTAGAACTTTGGTAAGATAACCTACAAACATTCTTGACCTCATTTCATTTTATACACAAAATGCACATTACTTAAAGTTCAATTTTAATTGTAATTATACACAGACAACAGTGACAGGTATAGTCAGTTTTGTAAATTCTTAATAATGCATTAATGTTTAACATTATTGTGAATATGTAGGGAAATGAGATTCCCATTACAGAAAACAAAAAACAACTTCATTACCTTATCTTTATAGTTCATTTTGAGTGACCTGTCACTACTCCAACTGATTACACCTGATATCTATATATACAGAACCCATGCTGTATTTACCATTCTGATCCTTGGCATCTTGAGTCAGCTCCTGTATTCCAGCAGCCTCATCATCAGCCTTTAACCTCTCCTCTAAATTCTCCTTGTCCTTTTTATCTAACTTCTTCCTCTTCCTGGCTTCCAACCTCTCCTTTGCCAGAGCTCTCATCCTCTGTCTTTCTGCCTCGATACTGAGGTCACAAGCAGATATCAAAGATCATAGGATAAAAAGGTTTGAAAAGTGTGTGACAACTGTAAGTTACAAGCTAAAACCCAAATACTCAATTTCTACATGTAAAATAAAATACCCGGTAACAGGATTTTTTTTTTTTTAAGTACTTAATAAGGAAATTAATCTTTACATGTCTACTACTTATTTTGGTTCCAAACATGTACACTAGTTTTAGAATTATCAGCTTTAGTATACAACAATACTTCACATGAAACTTCTAAAGGAGCAAAACTCCTATTTCATGTAAAATTATTTAACTCAAAGTTACAACTTATGTGTGAAAGATATTTCGGTAACATTGTTCTGTACATGTATAGTGAATTTTATTTAAAGACTGTAAGCTCCCACAAAAATTTTGTATTATGAAGTAAGTCTTACTTCTGTTTCTGCTTTTCCTCCGCTTCATGTGCCATTGAGAATATCAGTGCTACAGAGTCCAATTTTTCTTCCTGTTTCATACGATTCTTGTCCCGCCGTAACTTAGCAACAGCCAGCTGCCGCTCTCTCTCCTGAGCAATTCTATCGTTCTGATTCTGTAGCGACCTCATCAAAGCATCTTTCTCATCATCAAACATTGTCTGCAGGTTTTCTAGCACATTCTGTATCAAAGTATCAGTAAACAATGAAAGTTTGTCATTTTTTTCCAAAAAAAACTGAAATAATTTCAAAGAACAGTGTTTTTTTTTTCATTAAAGAAAGCTTATTAACATTCTAATGTCCTAATGCCAGTGCCAAAGTCAAAGAGGTTGTTCTCTATTTTAATATGAAATTGTTAATAGTATGTACCTACAACTAAAAGTACTAACAATTAAATGATATATATGTATGACACATTTTTAATGGCAGACATAAATAAACATATATATATACTGCACAACCACACCCAAGTTAAAAACTACATAATTGTTCTCCTCATTTCAATTTAAGTTTATGTTTATAAACAGTAATTTTCTACCCCAGTAACAACGTAACAATGCGTATAGATACCCTTCTTCGCTGCTTTGTTTTTTCCTCCTCCTCTTCTTGTACAATCTGGTTTAGTGTGTCATCGTCAGTTGACAATCCCTGATCCTCTCTCTCCTTTCTAAGTTCTTCCTTTCTTTCCAACATGTCTTTCATTTTCTGTTCTTCATCCCTCTCATCCTCCACAAGAAGTGATTCCAAAACTTTTTAAGCAAAATCAATTCAGATCCAATATGTAAATATTCCTGTTTATAAATTCTTATATCAACATTACTTTCTCAACTTCAGAAACAAAATATCAGTTATGATGTTGGACACTTTTCCATTGTCCTGTCATAAGCCAAGCACATAAGTCAGGGAACACTTCTGCCCTCTTGGCTTAATTCAGAACAATTACCATGATATAATGCTAAACATAATAAAAAAGAGAAGAAGATTGACAGATATAAATCTGGTCCTGTCTTATAGTAGTAAAGTAGAATCTGGTCACTCAACATTGATTGGTCACTAAATTCTAACCTGTTGTTACTCTATGACGTAATTATGTACTCCAACTGATTGAGGGGATCTGGTCACTTCACATTGATTGGTCACTAAATTCTAACCTGTTGTTACTCTATGACGTAATTATGTACTCCAACTGATTGAGGGGATCTGGTCACTTCACCTTGATTGGTCACTAAATTTTAACCTGTTGTTACTCTATGAGGTAATTATGAACTCCCACTGTTTGAGGGGATCTGGTCACTTCACCTTGATTGGTCACTAAATTCTAACCTGTTGTTACTCTATGACGTAATTATGTACTCCAACTGATTGAGGGGTTCCTTAAATATATACTTAAGACACATCTATCCACTTTACTAAGTATAGGGTATAATTCATCAGCAGTGTTTATAGTACAAGTTACAGTGAAAAAACCTAACTTCTCCATGACGAATTCAGGTGAAAAATAAAAGACAGAGAAGGGATAAATACATCTACACATTGCTGAAAAGTGGTGGAGGTCTACATTTTTAAGTGAACACAGTAAATAGACGTACTTTCATTGTTTTCTGTGAGATCTCCATACAGCTGGTTTGCTTCAGTCAGATTACCATCCTCCCGCAGTTTTCTCTCTTTCAGCTTCAGTTCTATTAGTTTCTTTTGTTTCTCCTTATCACTTAGCCTGTTCCATTCATCCTCACCCATCCCTTTGATCAGAGCCTAAAACACATTCCAAGAAATAGCCACAATTTTGAAAATCATAAGTGCATGGTAAAGTCATCTGATTTATTTAGTTAAGTTACATTTCTTTAATATACAGCATTTTACATAATTTCTGGAATTGACAAATCTCTAAAAGTGGTTCACTGTAGGCCTTCAATTCTCAATTGATATAAAATGTAGCTATAGGACCATCTTTTTAGTACAATGTCTTACAGCCTCAAGTAGTTTTTCTCTCAGTGCGTCATATTTCTGCTCCAGAGCATCAACCAGTTGTTTGTCTGGGTCTTCATCAGCTTCAGTCTCGTTTTCAACCTCTCTCTGAGATTTTCCCAGAAGTACAAAGGCTACATTGTCATTCCAACCTTCCTCTTGCAGCATCCTTTGTACTTGAACAATTTGTTGTAAAGTCTTTGGGTCCTGAAATAGTGATTTACAACAAAAATCAATCAATGTTTTATATGAAACTTTTCTTAAGAACTTAAGAATATTGAATAACAGTGAAAGTTGATGTAATTTTGCCCCATTTGGAGGTGCCAGATGCAGCTCAATTCTCAATGTAATGGAGGAATATTACCGTTGGAAGGCTCTTGTGTTCCACAACTTCAAAAATTCATTTAAAAGAGTTGAAATCCGTAATCTTATCAACAAAGGAAATGAGTGAATTTAATAATGTCTGTACATATTTATGGTTATGCGAGTGTAGAATTGATGGTACATAATACCTTACTGGTCTTGGCTAATGAAATTTCCTGTCTAATTTGTGATGTAAATAGTGGCAATCCCAGCTTCAATGGGGACAATGCATTGGTAAAGGAAGGAGCAAGGTCAAAGTTGAGAGTTCAGGTCATCTTACTAGTCTCTACTGGTGGACATTTCCCTTTAGTCTAGTGGTAAGGTGTCTGCTTTGAGAATGTTGCTAATTTGCGCTCAAGCATGGACAAAACATTTTTCACTATAATTACCAGATCCTATTACACAACCTTAATGCTTGTAATATCAATGTATTAACTACCACGACTAGGGGATCTCTTCCTTTCAACCTTAGGATCAGACAACGAATGAGGGCACATTTTTGGGTTAAAATAATTAAAAACAAGAGGCTTACAGGCCTTAAGGGTCATCTGACTATAAAGACCTATATATATATATGAAAGAAGTCAGATAGGCCTAAAATAAATTGTTCAACTACACTACAACTTACATAGAAAGCATTGGTTGGTTCACGAAAACATTTTCTGCAAACTTGAAATCATATTCTTGGTACATGCACTACACAAATGCCATAACTTTGGCCATATTGCTTGTTGAATAAGCATGCAACAGGCCCAATATCAAGACCCTTGGTCTTTTAGTCATTAAGAAGAAGTCATTTAAATATTTCAACACATTTTATCCCTGTGACCTTGAAAGTGGGTCAAGGTAATTCATTTAACAAACTCAGTAGCCCTTCATCCCATTATGCTACAGGCCCAGTATCAGTACCCTGAGCCTTCTTGAGAAGTCATTTGAAAAAAAAAGTTTATGCACAGTGGATGGCACACAACAACGGACAAAACACAATGGCTTTAGGTCAGATGATCTAATAACTCAAATAATCAAAGTTTTCACTTTGTGATGCTGCAGTGAGTTAAAGATTACTTTAATTAATGATCATAATATTACGACTCATCGTGATATCATAAACATTTTGATTACCTTATTCTGAATATCTGCCAAGAGGAGGCGACTCTCACTGTCCTGTTGTTGCTGGAGATTGGAGAGAATGTGAACTTTAACATCATCTTCAGAAAGGTCATGACCTTCTGACCTCATCTTTTCTATCAGACTTTCCATCTCAATACAAGCAGCTTCCTACAAGTCAAGAACAAACCTCAAATGAATTTTGATAAGACTGCATATGTACATATAAGTATAGGATATGTTCTTCAACAATGGTGCAACTTTTAACTTTAAAATGCAACATTTTAAAAATGTCATCATATTGAGTCCTAGATTTTACCCAAATTTCCATATAGGTAATTAAAATAAGTGGGATTTCTTATAACACACATGACACTTCTAGTGGAAATTAGATTAAAACATTTTGGTTTAAAATTTCTAGGACGAATACCAACCCTAAATATTTCTAGTTGTTCCTCTTGATCCTTTACGTCCCCATCCCTCCAAAGTTTTCGTAGTTCTTGAAGCTCTGCTAGTTTGTCTTTCCTTTGTTCTTCTGACATATTGCGTATCTTTTCCTTCAGTGAACTGTTGGAGCTCTCATCAAGAACCTGTAATGTTGACATTTTAACAAAACATACCTTTAGAATCACAATTTCCCTAGTATTCTTCAGCTTTACAGTGATGAAAAGTGGTCACAGATCATTTAAAATTCAGCAAAATATTTGTTATTATTCAAAGCACTGTCAAATCTGTAAAACCCATATAAATTTGAATTTCATTATTCTTTTGTTAACACAAACTTGTAGCCAATCAAAATATTAGAAAGACTGAATCCTCAGTTCAAAGTTTTGAATCAAAGACTCAATTAAAATTCTCACACAAAATGTTTTGAGCAATTATGATAATTTCTTATGATCTTCTAAATCTAAAATGGAATACTGACTTGAATATTTTGATACCCCACTTTTCTCAATAACAACTCATTGAATTATCAAATTAATTACAAGTACCACATCAACATTTTTAAACTTGTAATACATATTATATAGAGTGACTCTTCATGTGAATTGTTTTTGACAATGATGTTCTTTAACTTTATATATACAACCAATTTGACTAATGTTGCCTTAAATTTGTCCTAGTGAGTGAAATCATGTGAGAGGAGTACTACCTGGATAAGGAGCTGTCTCTCCTTCTGATGGCGTTTGTCCACCGCCATAGTTACTGCCTCTCGTAATACTATCTTGTCCTCTGTTTCAATATTAATTTCAGGCTCTTTATCGTCATCTTGCGTCTGTCCAGCTGCTTTCCTACGTCGTGCTGCCTCCAGTCTCTCTCTTGCAAGTCGCATCTGTCTCTTCCTCTCCTCCTCCATATCCTCTTTCATTCTGTGGATAATTAAAACATAATTCTAAAACAATAATAATGTTTTGATGAATAAACTTTTTATTTTCTAGACACTTGATATGATACCACTTTGATGACCTTGATACTAGATAGTTACTATTTGGTCAGAAATATGCACAAATTTTATGCCGATTTGCTTTACATATCCTACAAAAAAACCCAGATGGTTAAAAAATAATTTTTGGCTCAAAATCAATAGTGGTGGGAAGCATGTCACAGGATAATGACAGTATTTGATTGCATGCCTACTGAAAATTTTATTAAACAAAAGTGGGAATATCACAAGGCATTGTTGTGGTTTAATATATGATGAAGGTCGATAAGAATCCATGTCATTATAAAATATCGCGAAATGTAAATGGTAAACTGGCATTAAGTGTCAAAATATTCTATTTTTTTGCAAGTTAACTATCTGCTTCAATATTTGCTTATTATTATCAAAAATGGCACTCTACCCAGTTTATTATTTTTTCTGACATATGTCTTTATTGTAGCATCCAAAATGTTTTTCCTCACTTTAATTAGTTGTCAAAAAGAATAAAACTTTAACAGCAATAGATATTTCTAGTAACAGATATACTGTACACTTACATCAATATGGTGTATAAGACTGTATCACAGTATCTATACACCACATGTCACTGTAATAGTGTCATGATGGGGTTTCATTGTCGGCATGCATCGTAAATGACTATATTTGTTGGTGCAGAAAAAGGTGTGACAAAATAACATTTATTTTTATTACAAACATCTATAAATTAAAGAATGAACTGTTCACTGACTTGTCATCCCGCTCTTTGGCCATGCCTATTACTAAAGCAGCAGAGTCAAACTTGTCCTCCTGGCGAGCCCTGCGCTCATCACGTTTCAGTCTCATTAACTGTAGTTGACGTTCTCTTTCCTTTGAGAACTTATCCTCTCCCTCTCTGAGCCGCCTGAGTAACTCATCCTTCTCCTGCGTACATGGTATAGAAAAAACAAGGATTAAACTGGCAGTTGTAAAAAAACAGCATGATGAAATGTCAAGCTGACCAAACATCTCCTATAATAATCCCCGTTTGATTTAGATAACATTCAGAGTTTAAACTGTTATGCTATACAGTAACTAAAGTGAAAGCAAAACTGATTTGGTATTTCTGATTTCAAAAGTTGTAAATTAAGGCTGTATAAAGAACTGACATGTTCATATGCATGCTGAAGGTCACCCAGAATATTGCGTCTACGTTTCCTCTCCTCTACTTCTTCCTTCTCTATATCCTGTTGCTCTAGTCGATCACATTCCTCATCAGACAGACCTAGTTAAACACCACAACAACATAAAACTTACAGTAATCAGACTTATATATCACAGCTCCAAACTGTTATGTATTAATCTAATGACAATTTGTTTGTCCATATTCTAGTTTTGCTAAAACTTTGGGGAGAAAATTCTATGTCCAGTAAAAATGTATGTATGTTTAATTACTATCTGTTTCACTTTCTAGGAATCATTGAGTCTGAATTATTCCTATTGGGAATTCTTAAAAATATTGATTAACTGAATCACCTATAGAATAAAAACCTTTGCAAGTATTCAAGTTATCATACTATACGAATAGTCATTCTAAATATATTGACAAATCCACATATAATCTCATAAAACAATAATTGTAATTTCATCAAATTTTAAAACATTGATGATAAATTTTCTTTCCACTTAGGTAATGTAATGTATCTCCATATCTTTTACATATATCAATGTTTATAAGGGAAAAAAATTTAATATGGGAATTCATTGCAAACGAGGCCAGTTGTTACTATAGTAACCTTGAGCTTTCCTTTGTCTCCGCTTCTCCAGTCGCTCTCTCATCTTTCTCTCTTGTTCTTCCTTCGATTCTCCCATCAGCTTTTTTAACAGCTCCTGGTCTTCAAATGCATCTCCTGTCGGACACAGGGATGAATAACCTTAATACACATAGCTCTGATGAAAACCAATACTTAATCACACAATGTTAACTACCTATTTAATGACATCAGGTGAGCTGACCACATTGATTGTGCTGCAAAGATGTTGAATACTGAAATATTGAAGTATACACTAAATTGTTTTATAGAGACCATTTTACAATTGAATCCTACCAAGTATCCTTGCCAATTCATCAAATTTTCCATCTCGTCTGAGTTGTCTTTCCTTAAGTTTGAGTTCCATGAGCTTCTTTTGCCTTTCTTTCTCAGACATCAGCTTCCAATCAGCCTCGCCAAGCTGTAAATATAGAACATTGACAAAATAGTTTTCCATAAATCAAACTTTAGACTTGACAACATCTTTAAAACGTTCATGATGCAGAAGGTCAGAAGAAAAGAATTTGAGAATAGGCCAAAGAAGATATAATTTAATATTTCAAGCTGCAAGAAGACCTGTGGAAAATGGAAAAAAGGCCAAAAAATAAACAAACTAACTAAAACAAAAAACACCAGTTATGTTTTCTCATGCCATCATTCAGCAATCCCTTTCAGCTGAAACTGAATTTCTGAAACATGTCAACTTAAGTTTTAATAGTGAATTCAAAATAGCTTCTATTACTTAAGCAAAAGACCTACTTGTTTTATGAGAGCTTCAGCCAAAAGTTTGTCCCTCAGGGCATCAAATTTCCCATCAAGAGCTTCAAGTAGTTCTGTGTCACTGCTGCCATCTGTGGATTCAGGGGAGAAAACCACAACTGCAACATTTTCAGCAGCGTTGACTCTTCTGGATTGTATAACATCTGACTGCAATGTGTTTAATTCCTCCCAGGTCTGAAAAAAAATGTTTCAAAGGCGGAGATAACAGTCTCGTACAACCTGAATAATAACTAAAACTATGACTTCAGAGGCTTACCGCATATGAAGAAACGTTAGCAGCGGTTTAACTCTTGCTTACTTTGCCCTTCTGTCCATGGGCAGATCTTTGATATCAAAACTAAAATACATGTTTTGTATATCAGGGTGATTTTTTATCAGTGACAAAATGGATGTCTTTATCTGACACATAAAATTCCTGAGAAAACTTTTCTTTGTAAACAGTAATAGTGATCTCTACAGAAGGTAATTCACTGTGATGAATAGTCATATCATGTATGTATCTGTACAACAGGAATCATACCACAAAGGTAACCAGGCTGTTAGTAAATTATTTTCATAAATTTTTAAGCATATGCATTTTTCAAAAATACTTTGAATACAACTAAGTCATGTGTAAGCCAGTAAAGTTGAACATGTTTATGTGAACAAATATGAAGTTGTTCATTTTTGAAGAAATAATAATTGGAAGCATATGCTTGTTATTGTTATTCTAATATGAGTCCATTATAATGTAAAAATCTTTACCATGTCAGCCATCTGTTGGAAAAGTTGCTCGGATTCCCTGTTCTGTTGAGACAGGAGGTCAGAAAACAGAGCCTGGTTAATGATGTCATCATTCACTTCCTCTTTTTGATCACCTGTTAATCTCTCCCGACAAAGTTCACGCTTTACCACCACAGCTTCCAGGAATAGATACCAGTGTTCCTTCTGTTGATCTGTAAGGGACAGAAATAGAAACCTGATGTAATTTAACAATATTGCTGTTCAGGCTAAACAATTATTATATTTTCTTGTTAGTCTGAATTTCATCATATCCTGTAAGTCAAAGAGATTAATCTCAAAATAACCAAAAATCATTGTGATTAAATTCAGTGTACATACCCAGTGGTGTAGCTTCTCTCTTGACCAACAACTGAGACAGTCTCTCCTTACGCTGCTGCTGAGACAAGACGATCACTTCCTCCAGAAGTTCTCTGTTAGCATTCTCAATTAATAGACGGTGAAAGAAACTATGTTCATCTCTATGTTTTCTTTCCAGCATCTGCATCACATTGTCCTGGTGATCCAAAGAATATATAGATTTTAAACCAAGTTGAAAATTTAGAACAAATGCTTAGGATAATGAACTATTAATTAATTGTAATAAAACATTTTGAGCCACATTTTCTAAGAACAGGATTATCTTACCTAATGCTTCTCTGAAATCAGCATTGAATACATTAAATGACCATTTGATGGTAAGGGCTAATTTTGTTTGTGTCAGTGATCAGCAACAATTATCAGACCAGATAACTGTGTGAACAGTTCCATGACCTGTGATGACATACCATTTGTGACACCTTCACAGTGCTTTTGATGATTTCGTCTTTCTGTTCTGGTGACCTTTTCTGACCTGAAGACAGAGCTTCCATCTGCATTTCTGCCAGTCTATCATAGCGGCCCTTATCCCCAGTCAGCCTAGAACATACAAAGTTTAACAGGGAATTGCAATATTACAACACAGAAAAACCACAATTAACAAACTCATGATTCAGTGCAAAGTATAGGAAAAATAAAACAGGTACAATGATAAATTAACATTACAACTTAATACATGTTTATCCGAGGAAAAATATAGAAATGATTCTGCAAGACATGTAGAAAAATTCTAATATATAAACACTGAAAGTTTTCCTTACCTTGGTTTTCCATTTGGACTCTGTCTCTCAGACAAGCCTACCAAGATGGCAGCAAAAGAAAAGTTGTTGTCACGGCAACCAAGTAGATATTCTCTATGAAGTCTCACTAAATGTAGTTCCTGATTTTTCTCCTCCATATATTCCTCCAGTGTTCCTACAAAAACAATAGCCAAACAAAGGGTTAATTACGTATTTTTTATTCTTCCTCAATTAATACATCATTTACTTCATTTGTTTCAGGATTAAATGCATCTTCAAGTAATATTGGTAAAGGTATAAAACACATTCAAATATATTGTATAAGAGATTGCTATCGCAACAATTAAAGTTTACAATTCTGTATGATAGTCTCATGACATTTTTTCATGATACCAGTTATTCAAATGTTTTTTAGAAATAATAACAACAAAACATCATGGATATTGTTTGATCAATCCTAATACAATATATACTGATATACATGTGTGATAAGTTATTCCTAACTCCATGACATGAATGGTCAGTTTACATGGTCACTATTGTCAGGGGTTAATAGATCTTTGTCTACTTCCATTATCATTGCTACTACCAGTACAGGCATAAAGCTGAGTGATTGTACATTGTATAGAAGGACAAAAATCTGTGTCTGACAATTTCTTCAGCAATTTCAATGTTTGTGTTCAGAAATTCTCCATAACATTACAAAAATGACATGTATGTGAAAAAAAATGTATGTCAGTTAGGAGAATATGCCTTTACCTTATTTAGTTCAGTAGGGAAAGATTTCTTAGTGTTCAACAAGCAACATCATCGTCAAAATTCTATCACAGATCTTGGCATCTTATATTTTTAAAGATACTTTTCATAGCTTTTAACTCAGTTTCATCCAGAAAATGGATCAAAGTTATTCAAACTTATTATCATCCTTTATATTAGAGGATACAATGCATTACATAGGCTTACATGTGTTTTGTGTCTGGTTGGGCAAAACTTTACTGTTACTAACTTTACTTGTGATAGCTGTTGGTTTATGGCAGGTGTATCAATGTATGAATTTCAATTCTTGTCACTATGTTTAGAAAGGCAAAATAACTCTCACAAAAGGAAATAAATGTGTGATTCCTTAGGCTTTTAATTTTAAAGGACACAGTAAAAAGAAGAAAATCATCAATTTGATGTTCTAATTATGCAAATATTCACATTCCTTTCCAGATCATTGAACTTTTTAAACTATGTGATAAGTCTGTAATTGATATTCATGATTTGAATTAGGACATCCATGAAGCAGAATGCCACTTGTGATAAAGTTTTTAATTTAAACAGATAAAAGTAGCCAAAAAAAAGCACTCAAGCTATTAGGCTATATCACATTTTCCATGTAAATGGACTTAAAACAAGTATATAGTGGAATTCACAGATTCAACAGACAGATAAATAAACTGACGCAAATCAATAAAATATGTATGTAAAATAATGTACATAGTGTATTACAAGTGGTGGCACAGGAACATGGCATAAATTTCCAACCCATGGTCCATATATATACATTATAGTGACTTGTCACTATGGGTTGGAATTTGTGCCAAATCCCTGTTCATTGAGATATGTTGTGTTCTGATGTTCAGTATCTTAACTGTTGTTAAGAGAGGAGTTTGCAGGCAAGTCTATACAGGAAAGAGTTTCTCCATAAAGTTTTGTAAAATCTAATCATCTTTCAACCAGACAGAAAAACTTTATACAAACTGAGAAAAGCAACATCGACAACTTCAAGGGAAAAATACTTCTTACAACAGTACAGGGATTACTATTTCTCACTATATCTAACATGACATAATGGTGTCTAAGTTTAAGTGTATCAGATTTGTGGTCGGTTTCCTCATCAACACATTTGACCTCATCTGTGATTGGCTATTGTATTACGAAATCAGTGCCCTACAAGAAGGACTTGTCTTTGGACCATTTAAGAATGGAGTTTCAACATCCCTTCTTGTTTTTGCTATCATTGGGAGTCTGATTTACATCACAGACCAGGTCCTGAATATTATAGACATCGTCAAAGAGGATTATCTCCCCTTGTGGTCACTAGATGTTGTCAGTGTAATCTCCATATGGACTGAAAATGTGCCACAGATCATTCTGAATGTATACATTGCAGGATGTTGGGAGAATTCTGTAAGCATACTTCAACTGATCAAGGCTTTAGCAGCCATAGTGAAGGTTCTTACCTTCATAGGATTAGCAATTGCAAACACTTTGTACAACAAATCAAAAGGAAAATTGTATGGAAAGGCACATCTGCTGAAAATCCCCATAGGAATAGGTCTGTCCATTTTATTGATTGGTTCTCTCCTGGTATTCGGTTTGACTCATTTCTTTCTCGATTCTAGAAATGTTGTAAAACTTTACAGTCCAAAAAGTTTCAATAGTTTAGAATATGACACTGAAAAATACTTTGTTAATGCCGGAATATACATGAACTTTGGTGTCAATGAACCTGTGAGTATGAACAGTGGAGAGTACATAAAGCTTACAGATATACTCTCACTGACCAATGGTCAATCAGCAGCAGTTGTAGTTAGTGTAACATACAATTCCAGCCCGAACACAAGGGTGTGGGTACAAGCTACCACGGCCAGTGATGTTACATCCCCCGAGACTGGTACCTGTTATTCTACAGCAACCACTCCTGTCTCCATAACAACCAGTTGCAACTCAGACCTACCACTAGCTCCATCAACCACCTCTGTAGTATTCACCTTCACCTACCAGTCTCCTAGCAACCAGATACCACTTGGGGATATCTTCTACAACTATAGGGTCACAACATATACTACTGGTGGTACCTGTGTCAGCAGTACTTCTATGCCTTCAATGACCTTAAAATACTTCAAGGTCATATCATCTACTAACACAGATCCCTTGGTGACCTTGTCAACTACAAATGCTGAGTACTACAGCACAGAGAGCAGTCTACAAGATATATCAGAGGCTTGGAAAACTGGCAAGTTTGGCTGTCCACCTACAGGGAGGGTCTCCCCTAGACAAGATACCTCCTTAACTGTACCTTGCTTAACGTGGGGTGCAGTTGTTTAACTTTTGCCTGTTTTGACATTTTATCAATAGCATAAACATAAAATGTTGCCTAAAGTCTGATATTTACACTGAAATATAGTACTTTTGTGGAGTTTAGGTTGAAATTAATACTGGGTGAAAAAGACTGATTTTCTGTGATGGCAAATAAGAATGTTCCCTGTATACAATATCCATAGTTTGGAGAATTATACTCATACCTTTATGAATAATAATAGTCAGAAATGTTTATTGTATTGTATAAAACAACTTGGTGTTGATAATGTCACCAAAATTCTATCTGAAATCCTTTTAAAAAGATTGAAACATGAAACTTGTAGAGGGGAAATGTTAGTGAATTATCTTGTATTCAGATACTTCTCAATTATATGTATTCAAATGTTTGTGAATTATTCCCTATTCAAATGTTAATGAATTATCTTGTATTCAAATGTTTGTGAATTATTCCCTTCAAATGTTTGTAAATTATCTTGTATTCAGATAATTCTCAATTATATGTATTCAAATGTTTGTGAATTATTCCCTATTCAAATGATAGTGAATTATCTTGTATTCAAATGTTTGTGAATTATTCCCTATTCAAATGTTAATGAATTATCTTGTATTCAAATGTTTGTGAATTATTCCCTATTCAAATGTTAATGAATTATCTTGTTTTCAAATGTTTGTGAATTATTCCCTATTCAAATGTTAATGAATTATCTTGTTTTCAAATGTTTGTGAATTATCCCATATTCAAATGTTGGTGAATATCTGCTTATTCGAATGTTTGTGACTATTTGTGAATTATTTTGTTTCAAATACTTTTACCAAATACAATGGCAACAAGTTTATTTATTTCATGAAAATAGTGGCTTAGTTTCCTATCACAAAATATGTAACTACCACTTGTACAATATGTGATAAGCTCATTACATTACTGGGTATATGTATATGTAAATATGAATCATATTTCAGTAAACATTCTTGGATTCCAATGTTCAAATGTTGTCAGGTGTGCAGCATATAAATACTGGTACGTTAAATTTTAAACATTGCCCCATAATACTGAATGCTTTTTTTGTCAAGTTTCAGATGTCTCTTTAAATCCCTATTTACAAAATTATTTTTGAAAAATCTGTCCTGAATATCCTGACCGTAAACACCAATTAGCCACTGATCCAATCAAGCTTTGATGAACTGTGTCCTGGTTAAATTACCAGTATCATCAGACACCTAATACTTGCTGCCTACACTCAACCTGTTCTAATCAAAGCTCTAGATTTGATAAAAGCACAGGATGTTGACAGCCCTCCGTAGTTCGTGTGATGTCTTCAAAAGTGATGTCTAAGACATGTATAATTCCGTTTACTGAATATGTTTATCTACCAAAATGGTTAACAGCAAAATGTGAAATAATTCTTTATAAACATCCTGAGTTAAAATAAAAACCAATATTATCTGAGACCTGGCCCCTTTTCAAATTATCAACATTTAAGAACTTACTACACCTCTGTAAGGTGACATTTTACAATTTTGGAAATGAAATTCAAAACTTTGTGAACAAAAATCTACGTATATCTCACGGCAATTTAGAAAGAATAAATATATATTAAATTTTGTTTTAGCTGCTACGTTATTATCTTATATATTGAGGATTCCTATTTCCTATATTGTCATATTGAATGATCATTGCAGCTGCTTAGAACACACAGATGTCTTGTAACAAGATAAGATCCCACCAACCTTTCAGAGCTTGCAACAAGCTCGACTTCTCATCCTCAAACCTCTGCCATATGTCAATCAGTGGGTTACATTTCTCTTCTTCATAACTTTTCTCAATAACTTGGTCAACATCTGTGAAGAAGTATACAAAGATATCGTTTATCATGATTAATACCTCCAGTTCAGTTTTAGTCACACGTATCACAGCTTATCATATCTTGCTTTATTCTCTAATAAGAATAAATTACTGGACAGGTTTGACTGGTCCGATATCAAATGCAGAGAAAAAACAAATCAAGATGAAGACATTAAAGGTTTAATTTAACACATTTTAACATTGGAAACACAATCTCGATCCTAGTTTACACTACAGTAGACCATCAATCAGGGCATTTGTAAACAAGGTTAAGATTCCAATGATAAAATTTAACACTGATTCGTACCGAATTTTGATCTAGTCTACAAAAGTGTTCAAGAGAGAATTTTTAAAGCCCTGACCTAACCTTGTCACATACTTTAACATCAACAGTCATGCACAATTACAACATTGACAAAAAAATATTTTAAACACTAATTCTTTTTTACCTGGATCTTCAAGGTTGCTAATAGCAACAGCAAACTCATTTCTCATCATCCCCATTAGAGCCAGGATTGTCTCCCTTGATGTAATGTTTCCTAAAGCTTCCCACATTCCAACAGTGTTACCTGTGAAGTCAATTGATATATTAAGTGGCAATTAGGTTGGTATCTATCGAAAATGAAAACTTTGAATATTTGCTTCTGTCTGTTATAAAGATACATAAATCTTTAAGCTATTTTCCGTTTGAGTGTTATTAATACAATGTACTAGATAATTCCTGAGTATACTGATGCGTTGTTGGCTCTGATAGGTAGTGAATTCTATTACATGTGCATAATTAATAAACTGTTACTGTACCTGTAGCCCTGTAACTGTTGACTTCCTGTCTCAACGTTATCTGCTTCTGTTGTTTTTCTCTCTCTGACATTTTTTCCCAGTTGGTCCTCCCTGATCTTTGGACCAGACATTCCAAAAGGACACATTCTTGAAGCTGATTGTATTTAGCCTCCAGAGCCTATAAAAAAACATATCTGATGATGTCTCCAACATTTATCTGTTTATAAAATAAATGAAAAGAGTTTGCTCTTAGCAATCCTTTAAAAAGTAAAATGATTTAAATTAATTTTTTTTTTTATTATTTTGTTTCATTTTGGGGAATGTACCACACAAAATCAACATTTCTTCATTTTTGATGAATACTGGTAATATTCCACCAAGATTTGTGTGTCCTGTTCCTTTCCTGAAGAGATAAGTGGCAAACACAAAGCAAAGTAGTAATTGAGACTATAATAATCATTTGGTTTTCATAGAAAATTAAATAATTCATAAATTGAAAATTTTAATTAAAACTGGAAATCAAAATCTTAAATGAATCATTACAATAGATGTACAAATATAACATTCTACAGTCATACTGTACCTTGACAAGTTCAGTTTCATGTGCCTTGCCCTCACTCTGTGTTAGGACAACAAACACATTGCCAAACGATCCTTGTTTTCTCTGCGTTTCCTCACTCTCATGTTTTTTTTTTAAATCAGCTTCTTCCTACCAGGTCCAAAGAGATGTTTTCAAATGAAAAGACTTGCCATATCTGATGTTGCATATTTTCATTAATTTAATGAGTCTAATCTACACTGAAATCTATTCATGTTCTATAAAGTAAGGTGATAAAAGGTACTGACTTGATGCTTAAATAACAGTTACATTATCTGTTGATATCAAAACCTATTTTCAAATAAATGTGATACAGTTTTTATTTTTAAATTTATACATTGCAATATGTGCTAACATGGACACAATTCTGATTTTAAGAACTAATGAAACAATACAGTACAACCCTATTTTACTTAGCCTTTGCAAACAACAACAACAAAAAAAAAGGATTAATAATGCTTTAAAATGACAAAAGTCAACAGAAATCTCTCCTGATGCAAGATGCAGTATCACAAAAAAGTATCTGATCCAATTCATGCACATCTTGCCCTATATCTGTGCCTTTCTGATTTTATTTTTTATTTTTCGTGAATTCAGACTTTCACACATGAGAGGAAATCACTAGGACTGACATTTGTACATAGATACCTTTTTATCTTTCAAATCTAAAAACCAAATATGTGAACTACACTAACCAGCCTCCCTATCATTCCCAACAATGTGGCTAGTTCCCGGTCCTGTTCCTCTTGGAGTTCGGTCAACAAGCTCACAGTTACTTCTTCCATGGATACCTGTTTCCTTGACAACTGTTCCATTTCAGATTTTTTGCATACTGCCCGTATAGCCACTGCTTCTTCCAGGACACATATATACTCCTCTTTGTCATCTGTTTTATCAAAGATTTTTAAAGAAACTCAGTGAAAAGTACACTGATTTAAACTCAAAACTCTGAACTATTAAAAAACCTACAATTTTGAAGGAATATAACAGTCGACATTGAGTCTAATTACTAGAATTTAACATTTCCAGTTCAAATTTATCTTTTACCACAGTTATTTACATTGAAACATTTCCTTGAATAAATCTAATTATTTGTCCTTTACTTTTGGAAGTAGAACATAATAAGGAGAATATTCACTCTACCTGAGTTCTCAAGGTTGAGCTTTCTACGTTTGCTGTGAAGTTCAGCCAGTCTACTTTTTTTATCTTCATCAGAGATTTGTGAAGCAGCTTCTGTTAGATCTTCTAGTCCCTCGTCCTGGAGAAATTGCAGCAGCTGCTCTCTCTCCTCACTATGGCGCAGCATCACTTCTGACAAGTATGCCACCTGCCAGCCGCCCATGTCACCTGTACATGATTTAATGAAGAACTTGCTGCTTATCAACACATTTTGTCATATCATTATGGTAGAGAAGGGTACAAAGTACAAAGATATTGAAGTACTTAACAAAACTCAACTGTTCATCAATGTCTATGCATTGTCTATAAAAATATAAGGTATGTCTTAGCTGTAAACAGTTTTCCTAACATTACCAAACAGTAATTTAAATTTAATGAGAGAAATCAAAGAAGGATTCACCATTACAAGGAAATTTTTGGAAAGACCCCCTTCACATTTACAGCACATTAATGGACTGACTTTCATTAGAGTTTGTCTGATACAGAATCATGAGATACATGTAGGACACATACCAGCATTAGGCTTGCCTGATGTCTCCCTGTATTTCTTGTAAGGCTCCTGATGAAGAAGACGTTGTTGTCGTATCTGTACACGTTTGGTGGCTAAATGCTTCTGCCTCTCATTGTCACTTACATGTCTGGTGATACAACACATCCAAAGCATTAATTACCACCAAATGAAAAAGATTTTTTGCAAACAAAAATTGTCTTGATGTATTTGTTTTAAATGACAGCAAAAAACATACAAGGTATTCATAATCAAATTTGGTGTAACTATCAAAGTGCATGAAATAAATTTTCAAACCTATTCAAATTTTTGCATCTGTCAGAGTCATGAGAAAATGAAAACTTAGGACAGTCCCAATAAAAAGTAGAGTAGGTAAGATACAAGGCGTTGCAAGCAATATCGATATCCTCATATTCCAAAAACATGAATGATGTGCAATAAAGATGGCAGAAAATGGATAACTTTGAGAAGTTTGATCATAACCTCATAACGTACGATGTTGCTGGAGTGCTGTCAACGAATTTCTACAAATAGTAACGATAAACTTGATCTTGACCCTGTAATTTGAACTTCTCTAAAATAAACTGGTCTTTTATAAATATATAAAGTTACCGCAGATCAAAATCCCTCAAAGAATGCTGCTGAGTGTTGAGTGTTGTCAAAGAATTTCTAAAAACAGTATCTGTGATGTAAAGCTAGACTCTAAGTATAAGCATTATTTTAGGTACAGGAACATCCCTGTATCCCCTCCCAGACATTCATCATGAGGTAACAAAAAAAGTGAATATCCTTGGTCATATGGAGAACATGCCTATGGAAGATGCTAGTGGGACACTTACAAAAAGAAAAGTACATGTACATACAAAAGACTGGTAGTATTGTAAAAATTATGTAGGGATGTACACATGGATTAAATACATAACTAATGTACAAAATGTCTCTTTTGTTATAGTGAATTATCTGGTAAATGTAACAATATCTGTGTACCTTCCATGAAGTGAAGCCTCAATTCTCTCAAACAGTCCCAGAAAAAGAGCTGCCACTTCAAATTTATTCTCCATCTTCACCAGGAATTCTTCAAGTTTCAGTCTTAGGATTCGCAGTCTCTGGATCTTTTTGGGAATTTTGCTCGTTTCATCAGCATGTAACCATGACAACATTGCCTCCTCTTCACCATCATATCGTGGGATCAAATCAGCAAGATGATTTGTATGGATAACATGCTCTGCTGGAACTTCATCTGCAAGTAAAGCAAATACTTGAAGATGGAACAAAAGGTAAATTTTGTCAGCCATACAGTACAGATGGCGCTTGAATGTACACACCACTACAAACCAATCCGGCACATAGCACACAATCATGTCAGAATGAAAAACACTTACAGCTCTACGTAAATACAATGAAATAACATGTACAACAAAGTAAATACCCTTTCTTTATTTACTACACACACAAGTCAATAGAGAATTATTGTATCTATATACAGACAGTTCAGAATTATTGTATCCATGTACAGACAGTTCAGAATTATTGTATCCATGTACAGACACTTCAGAATTATTGTATCCACATACAGACACTTCAGAATTATTGTATCCACCTACAGACAGTTCAGAATTATTGTATCCACATACAGACACTTCAGAATTATTGTATCCATGTACAGACAGTTCAGAATCATTGTATCCACATATAGACAGTTCAGAATTATTGTATCCATGTACAGACACTTCAGAATTATTGTATCCACATACAGACACTTCAGAATTATTGTATCCACATACAGACACTTCAGAATTATTGTATCCACATATAGACAGTTCAGAATTATTGCATTTACATACAGACACTTCAGAATTATTGTATCCACATACAGACACTTCAGAATTATTGTATCCATGTACAGACAGTTCAGAATTATTGTATCCATGTACAGACACTTCAGAATTATTGTATCCACATACAGACACTTCAGAATTATTGTATCCACCTACAGACAGTTCAGAATTATTGTATCCACATACAGACACTTCAGAATTATTGTATCCACATACAGACACTTCAGAATTATTGTATCTATATACATACACTTCAGAATTATTGTATCCATTCAGAATTATTGTATCCACATACAGACACTTCAGAATTATTGTATCCACATACAGACAGTTCAGAATTATTGTATCCACATACAGACACTTCAGAATTATTGTATCCACCAGACACTACAGACAGACAGTTCAGAATTATTGTATCCATCTACAGACACTTCAGAATTATTGTATCCACTTCAGACAGGTCAGAATTATTGTATCCACCTACAGACAGTTCAGAATTATTGTATCCACATACAGACACTTCAGAATTATTGTATCCACCTACAGACAGGTCAGAATTATTGTATCCACATACAGACAGTTCAGAATTATTGTATCCACTTCAGACAGGTCAGAATTATTGTATCCATGTACAGACAGTTCAGAATCATTGTATCCACATATAGACAGTTCAGAATTATTGTATCCATGTACAGACACTTCAGAATTATTGTATCCACATACAGACACTTCAGAATTATTGTATCCACATACAGACACTTCAGAATTATTGTATCCACATATAGACAGTTCAGAATTATTGTATTTACATACAGACACTTCAGAATTATTGTATCCACCTACAGACAGGTCAGAATTATTGTATCCACATACAGACAGTTCAGAATTATTGTATCCACTTCAGACAGGTCAGAATTATTGTATCCATGTACAGACAGTTCAGAATTATTGTATCCACATACAGACAGAATTATTGTCAGAATTATTGTATCCACATACAGACACTTCAGAATTATTGTATCCACATACAGACAGTTCAGAATTATTGTATCCAGAATTATTGTATCCACATACAGACACTTCAGAATCATTGTATCCATTACAGACAGTTCAGAATTATTGTATCCATGTACAGACACTTCAGAATTATTGTATCCACATACAGACACTTCAGAATTATTGTATCCACATACAGACACTTCAGAATTATTGTATCCACATACAGACACTTCAGAATTATTGTATCTATATACATACACTTCAGAATTATTGTATCCATGTACAGACACTTCAGAATTATTGCATTTACATACAGACACTTCAGAATTATTGTATCCACATACAGACACTTCAGAATCATTGTATCCATGTACAGACAGTTCAGAATTATTGTATCCATGTACAGACACTTCAGAATTATTGTATCCACATACAGACACTTCAGAATTATTGTATCCACCTACAGACAGTTCAGAATTATTGTATCCACCTACAGACAGTTCAGAATTATTGTATCCACATACAGACACTTCAGAATTATTGTATCCACATACAGACACTTCAGAATTATTGTATCTATATACATACACTTCAGAATTATTGTATCCACATACAGACACTTCAGAATTATTGTATCCACATACAGACAGTTCAGAATTATTGTATCCACGTACAGACAGTTCAGAATTATTGTATTTACATACAGACACTTCAGAATTATTGTATCCACCTACAGACAGGTCAGAATTATTGCATCCACCTACAGACAGTTCAGAATTATTGTATCCATGTACAGACAGTTCAGAATTATTGTATCCATGTACAGACACTTCAGAATTATTGTATCCATCTACAGACACTTCAGAATTATTGTATCCATGTACAGACACTTCAGAATTATTGTATCCATCTACAGACAGTTCAGAATTATTGTATCCACGTACAGACACTTCAGAATTATTGTATCCATGTACAGACAGTTCAAACAGTAAAAAATGTCTCAATATGGAAATCACAGAATACATTTTGTTAAAGAAAATTGTGAGTACAATTGAAAAAAAAAATTCTGTTTTGAATTACCTTGAATCTTGCCTGTGGTTTTCTGTCTTGCAAACCTCACCTCAAATTCAGGTTTGTCTTCTCCCACCATTTTTCGCAATGAAGGTAGAGTCTAGAAATATTTACATTAACACTTTAATTATTTCATAACCACTGTTTTTCCTATGTTTTTAACAATATTTTTATTCATCTCAAAAGAGTTCAACTGCTTCCCACTATATGATTTCATTTCTTGATAATTATTTTATAATTCAAGAAAACATGAAATTATTTATCACAATGAACATAATAGGAATAACTTCACATTCTGACAAATTAAGAAGTATGAACCTTGCTTTTGGGGCCAATCAGAGATTCCATTTCATCAAACATTCCCTCTCCTCTCAATCTTTTCTCTTCTTTCCTCTTCTGTTTCAGTGCTTCCTTTTTTTTATCATCTGCAAGTCTGTAGTTGTATAAAATTTTGTTAACAATATTTCCAGCATACATATTTTGTATTCTAATTAATACCCAATAATTCAACAAATCAAGGCCATGTAGAATTAATTATATAATGAGATTACACAGGTGTTTCATAGGCACAATCAAATTTTAGCACAATACTTACATTGAAGAAATAAATGCAATAATGAAATTACATCTTTGCTATGATTCCTATATTGATGACATACAAAAACTGCCATTAGCACAATAACATCTCAACATTGTTTGTTTATTGTGAAAAGTGCTACAACACGATTATTACTACAATGTTTCTCATAACAGTATCTTCATTTCCAATTTCAAAAAGACAGAAAGTTACACATTTACATTTTTACGAAAATAAACAAATGTCAGGAATTGTGGAATTTCTCTAGTATGAACAAATGTTACATAAGTCATTTCTCATTGCTTTTGATGTGATCTGAAAAAATCTTTCTGCAAATCACCTGTATAAACAAAGCAAATTTACAGTAAACCTCAATTCAGTTGAAACAAGCCTGTGATTTATTATAATTAAACATTTTAAAGTTTTTTTTCTACTTATTAAGAGAAATGTGAAAATTTTGACGGGTGATTTGCCAATACAATCATGTGGACTAAGACCATTGATAAATACAAGAGTAGGTATGCCGAAGTATTGATAGGGATAGATGCATCACAATTATCGCTCCATATGGTCATTCTTCACTATGATGGTAAATCAGGTAGCAGGTTGTTAAAGATCATTGTAAGCAATTGATACTGTCAAAATATACACAAAAAATCACTAAATAATTGTTTCAGTGTCCATTTTTTCATATCTTGATGTATTATAGGCAATCCCAGCACAGAACGTTGGCATATGTTGTCAAAGATGGTACTTCACTTCACATTTAGACAAAATAATCACACCAAGACTTTTCTTTTCTATTACATAAATGATTAAAAGACTTATAGATATGCTTTATAAACAGAAATGAGATGATTTTAATAAACATTTATCTGTAGCTCTAAGTCTCAATTCACACTTTCCATACTGATATGTCAATGCCAACTTCTGTCAAGATGCAAGCAGACATGTGCTTTTTTCAGGTTTACATCATTTCTTTGTCATGACATTCAACAGGATGAAAAACAAAATGAAACCTGTCATTTTTTAACATTTCATTAACATCTTCTTACCGTTTAAAAAGATAATCATATCTTACTCAATATATGTTTATATGTGTTTATCGTTCAGAAGGTTCCTGGCTTGCTAAGACATTTTAATTACTTTGTCATGACTTTGTGATGTTGTTGACTCCAGTTCCTTTTCACATGTATTATTTCTGATGATTGAACAATATCTTGTTTGGACTGATTGAAGGTTTAATGTATGTAATATGGTCATATTTTGTATAGTGATTCCTGTAATATCTATATTTTGTACTGTATATATATATATATATATATGTACTGGTTATATACATGTGCATGTTATTCTATTACTGCAAATACATTGTAAGTGTCATCTTTTACATGTGTGCGTAATGTGTATACGTATTGGCGAGCGTGTCTCTTTGTTTGTGTAGTGTATATGTATGTACTTGTGTACGTGAGTAGTTTTCACTGACCGACTGGACATGTGACATTTGACTGACTTTTACGGAGTTGTTTGGTTGGTTGAATTTTCTCCTGTGTATACTTCTTTTGTCTACTACTATATCGGGGTACATGTGAATCCTGGCTTGCGGGTTAGACGGGTGTTCAAATGTCAGTTTCATCGGGTTTCATCTTTCTGGTAAGTTTTCTCTAACTTTGTTTCTTTCTAGTTAAAGTATCTCTTCTAATATATTCTCCCCTGTGAGTGATGAGTGTTTGAATGAACAATATAATTGTTGCAATAATGTTTTAACTGTAACTGAACATTCAGGGTAATATTTGAAATCAACAATGTATATGTATTATGATATTTGTTAATTCTATCCTTTATGAAATTTTAGGCATTATGCATTTCTTTCTTGAAATATTCTGTAAATTGCATAAGGGAATATTTCTTATTTGTAGTTCTACCATAATTAATGACGATGTGATATTGTGGAGTGTTGCTAAGTTAATATATGCCTTGTACGTTAGTGCACGATACGTGTTGTAAATGTGATTTCACTCTATTACTATTGGAACTGTCATGTTATCAAGTATTTTATTGGATCTTATATTTCATTCAAATGTAGAAGTAATAATATTCTTTCACTCAGTGAAATGTAATGAGTTAATGAGAGAGAAGTATGAAATGTTGAATATGTAATGAGAGATTTGTGAATTTGCAAGAGGGTTTGATTATGTTTTATTGTATATCCAGAATGTCTATTTTACATCGATAAGTGATTAAACATTGAATGAACCCAGCGGTTTTGTCTTTATTGGCACAATAGCACTCGCTACATGTATGCAAGATAATTGCTGCATGCTGCTGTATTGTGAGGTAAAAGTTGAATTTGTTGCAAAGTATCACATGTGGTGTAACAATTAATTTATCCAAATTCCATCCTTGTTATTTTGGTTGTAATTAGAAGGGTAATGAAAATAGGTCACACTGTAGTATAACAAAAATAGAGCAAAGAAAATGCCTCATATCTCTGCCATACATGATAAAGTAAATGTTCAAACACTTTTCTAATTATTTTTATATGCATTACCAAATTTACTTGTGGCTAAAAGCATGTGAAGTTAGTTTGTAAGAGTAAGGCGAGTCTGCACAGCTTCAACTGAGAGAGGAGACTATATACCAACCTTTTCCACTCACTGCCATGTTGGTCTCTCAATGCCATGTTGAATATTTTTTCTCGTATTGCATTGTATTTTTTCTCCAAAGCTGACAGGTAATCTTTGTCATCTTCTCGTACCTCTACTTTACCCAAGATCACAAATGCTACATTGTCAAAATGTTCCAGCACTCGTGCTTTGTTTTCCTTAGCTAAGATTAACACCAAAGCTTCAGATGACTATAAGTATAAAAAAATCACTTTTACTCAAATTGACATGGTAATCAATATAGTTCATGATTATTTAACAAAATCACTACAAAGGACAGGTTAGATAACACAAATTATCCTATTCATTAACTCAGATAGTTATTCTCAAAATATAAAAAAAAAACTTCTTTAAAGAATGTATGTATTATATATATATATATATATATATATATATATATACATATATATACTAGAACTCAATTCTTATTGCTATAGGATCAAATAGGATTAATGTTAATGAAGACAAATTGATCATCACAACATTATTGGACAAAGGTGTGTGATTGCTTTTTTCTTATTAAAATCATACTAAACTACCTCAGCTTTCCCTCTGATGTCTGTGAGCCTCATCTCCACTTCCACTTCCTGCTGCTGTTCCAGGTCTCCAAGAATACACTCATTGACTTCCCCCTCAGACAATTTGTAATTTTCTAGACGCATTTGTTCAAGTCGACTCTCATAGCACAGCCCAACAGCTATTGGAATGACAGAAGATTAATAGTACAACTAAATATGAAACATAAGAACAGAGTGTAACAATAATTGACAAAAATAGATAATGTGACAACTTCATGCTGCAAATTTTAATCCACACAGGCCCATCTTAGAACTGAAAAGCAGCAAATATATTTTGTGAGATATCAATTTACGTCCTGCAATATTTACTGTACATGAAGACCTCTAAAACTCTGACTGGCAAAATTCTAGCAAATACTTTGCCCAATTCCCACTGATCTTAACTCCCTACAATCAATAGAAGTTGATGTCTCTAAGTCCACACCTTCCTGAAGAATTTTCTCCAGCACAGCTACATCACTATTTTTATTGTCCTGCCAACTTTTGTGTTGGTTACGGAGTGTCTTTAGGCGCTTGGCCCTCTGTTCTACATTCAGACGTTTGGCGTTGGCCTTGTATACAGCACTGTCACGTCCTTGCAGCATGTAGATCAGTGCCTACAAAACACAACAGATGATGTAGTTTATAGAGAGAACTGAAACATTTAACAATTTTCTCTTGTGTTAAAAATGACCAACAATTCTGTAATAAAAAAAACAATCTGGCACCAATTCAAATACATTTAAATCTCTTGAACATGAAAAGAAAAATAAAATCTTAATGAAGTTTATGTGTATTTGCTGATTTATTCTTTAGATTTTAGGATGAAATATCAAAACTCCTAGAGCCACACCAGTATATTTGACTAAAACCTAAAGCATGATTCAGTAATTATTTTGTGTCCATTGTGCTTGAATGCATATATATAAAAAATTAGGAACTATTCAAATCACATTTGATTATAAATGTTATACATTTTTCTATTTCATTGATATGATGTCTACCTCTCTTTCATATGAATGTTTCTTGACAATTTCTGTGATTATCTCCCTTTGAATGCCAATCGCCCCACTAGATACAGCCTGGTCCAAGTCCATTAAGTCTCGTCCAGTTCTCAGTTGTTTGTGGCCCTTCTTTGCTGACAAGCGTAACTGGGCCAGCCTCTCTGCTCTGCTACGGTCCCAGTCAGTCGCACTAGAACAAAAAACCAATTAAAATTAGACCATAATAAAAGAATTTACCAGTACTTTTATCTCAAGTTACGACTAATTCTAAAAAATGTTTTGTGAATAAATCTTACAAAAACTATATAAGAAAAGATATGTAATTGATATAAGTCTGGAGGGTTTAACTGATAGTTTTACATGTCACATTCAAGATGAAAACCTTTGCAAAACATAATTACATGTATGAAAGCCAGTTCAAAAGTAGAACAAAAAGAAAAACACAATGCTAGTTATAAATACCTGTTTGTTTTATACTGTTGTGGACGTTCAGCCAAACCTACAGCTATAGAAGCCCCAACAAATTTTCCCTCCTCTCCAAGTAACAAATGTTGCCGTGACAACCGATTGTACTCCATGGTTATAGAGGAACTTGACAGTCCAGCGGTAGATCTCAGCCAGGTGAAGACTGCATCCTTTTCCTCCTTATACCGTTTTTGTAGGTTAATTAGTGTTGCTCCACATGTTGTGTCTCCTTTAGCGAGAAATTAATTTAAATGGATAATTAAAAAGAATGATTTTTCAATTATGACAAATGAATATTGAATGTTATAGTTCTTAAACCTGCCTGATGGTGTTGATTATCTTTAGAAGCCTTTAAAAATAAGATTGTCGTCAGAAGCGACATGTAAGTAGCACAGCAGTCATGACAGCTCAGTTGGTAACATATTGGCCTACATAACCCCAGGTTAAGGATGAAAGACAAAAACTTCAAAAAAATATGTAGATTTAAGTTATGGTACATTAGTACCATCTTGCCAATTCACATATATTATTTAGTCAATTGTATCAAATTTATCAATTTATTGAACTTATTTTATATGCTGCCCTTCCTCTCATAAAATATCAGGGGCACCTATTTCCATGTAGCTTCCAGATATCTTATCAGATCTCAATTCTTGAAATTCTAACTTGATCTATGAAGAGTTTGTACGAGAAGTAAAGGACCAAGAGAAGGGTTTAATACTGGCTGATATACCTTGAATTACTTTCTGATACTCTGTCTGAATGGCTACATCAATTTCCTGATCTGAAATGCCTTGGCCTTTCAAATTTGTCCTCATTTCATTCATCTTCATCTTTTGTTTATCGTTTTCCATCCTGACCTCTCCCATTAAGCCTGTTAGAGTAGCACTTAATGTGACCTTGGACCCAGGTAGTGTGTTAATCTGCTCTTCTAAATGACCTTCCCTCCTGAGTTGTCGTTCTTGGGAACATAGCTGTTGAAATATTTCAGGCTGGTCACCATCAATGGCTGAAAATACAGAAAACAATAGATACACATGTGTTTGCAAATTATGTACTGGGTACATCTTAAAAAACACTTTCATTATATTTGGGTTTATTTTTCTCACATTCAACTTCATAAAGAATTCATACTTTTCATCTTTGATTACTTGTGTATGATATATATATTATTCTTGAAACTTATTGAATAAGCACATATGTATATTAAAACTTTATAAGATCATTTAGATTTTTCCATATATGTACAATAAATGGAAATAATCAGCTTAATTCCATATCATGAGAATACACTGAACATCTAGTATATAACCTATGTTAGATTAATTTGACTGATATACACACAGATACTTTGAAAACTATTAAAACTTATGCACACTGTACAGGTCCAAATTTATATATTAACCATATGACAAAAGGTATTATTACTTATCTATATGAAACTAAGTTTGCTGTTTCATGGAAATGGTTTAAGAAAATGTGCATCCATTCATCTAGCCTTATCATCTGTTGCCATGTGGTACCTGAAGACAAAGATGCCATTTCATACAGGAGTTTATCTCTCAACATCTCATATTTGACCTCCATTGCCTCAATCAGATCATTTCTGGTCACATGATCTTTAGGATGTCTTTCCTCCATAGTTTCATCTGCCTCTAAACCATCATCATTCAACATGGCCTCAAGTCCATTCCTCTTCCACCTGGTCACACATATTTTTATAAAATTACTCAATCAACTTAATAAACACCAGCCTACCATGCCAAAATCCAAGTTACATGAAAACAGGTAGGTAGCACTGAAGGAAATTTTGGTGTTAAATTTAAAACCATAGAAAAACCAGGCAACCACCAAATCAAATCAATGCAATGATGAATATAATGGGAATTCCTCTAGATCACATTGTGTAACATATATAATAGCAGCAGGTCAATTTGTAAGGTACAAGGTATATTCTTGTCCTCACTTACCTGTGATTTATCCGAGTGTTTACATATTATAGTGAAAAAAATTGGTGTTTCAAGAAAACATGATATTAACAGGTAAGTGACATTAACCAAAGTGACATTAACCAAAGTGACTTTAAGCAGTTTCCATAGTATTTAAGTGTATACTTACTTGTTAAGTTTGCGTTTGACATTGTAATTGACAGAATCCCTGTAATCATCCAAGGTTTCAGTGTTGCTCTGTAGTCAGAAACCATAATACAATAATATGACATAGGCACTATACCTTCACCTGTAAAAGCAGGTTTGATTTAATCAAAGTGATATCCAATTGAACTGCCTATTTCATCGCTTCACTCAAGCGATGTATCATCATTTTAAAGGAAATTTCCACGTAAGGGAAAAAAATGTCCTTGTTTAGGGAGAGTGACAAAGGTTCCAGCCTTAAATCAGGAATCAAACAACCCAGAAATTAGATGACAAATGGAATTTTCACTTGTTAAAACAATTTTTTTTCTCAAGTGTTTTGGTAAAATGTGTTTCAAACCATTGATATATATACCTAGGTATATATGTTTGTGAATTATTTCAGACTTTTAATATGTTTTTATTTCATAACATACAAGTTTGAAAAGATATTTCCTTGCTTTTTTTCTGTTCTAAAGTTTCAGCAACCCAACTGTTCAGATCACATGCAGTTTGCTGGTTTTATTTTGCCTTTTTTACCACTTCTTATTTCCACACAATACAATAAAGCACTCACTTTTCGTGAACATCAACCATCCAAAAAACACATTTAATAGTAATTCATATTATGATCTACAATAATACCTTAGATTACCATCCAGTTTTTGTAAGCACCACATTAAATTTGTCATACATTTCTCATGTATTTGCAGCCTGTTATATTTCTTCATCCAAAATATTTAATCTAATTTAATAAAACTTAACATGTCTTTTACTCTTTCGATTTGGAGTTTTGAAGCATTATTAATCACATGAAGATATTGCCCAACAGCTAAGACTATATGTTTGCTTTATTATCAGGTATTCTCTAAGTGCTTTACTACTAACAGGAAGAGAAATTACTAAAATATCTTCAAGGTACGACTGGTAGATAGAACAGGAATTTTCTCATATGCTAGGTGTAATGGACATATTTGTAAATGGCAAGTCAAAGTTTTGACAATTTTTGTGATAATGACTTTTTGTATCTATATATTTCTGTTGTGATGTCAGACTGTTGTTTATTGGTCATTGTCATGCTAACATCATGAAGATTTTGTAAACATTCTGAAATCATTCTTTTGACTGGTCACAATATACACACATTGTATATATTGTTTGTAGCTGAAGTAAACAAGTATATTGTTAATTCATTGTGATATTCACCTCCTTTTTTTGTGGGTTGATAATACAATTTTCAGTGTAATAAATACACATTGATCAACCTTACACCATAATTATGACTGTATACTATTAGTGCTAATATCATTCTTACCATCATCTTTTTGAGGTCATCAATGTTGTTGAGTTCATGTTGTTCCTGCTGGCGATGAAGTCGTTCTTCTTCCTTTACAATGGTTTCTTCTGATGCTGGATCACCAGATGGATAACAACACAGCCACATACGAATTTCATCAAAATATACATTAGAACCAGGCGGTTCATCACGAGACTCTATAAAATCATACCAAGTTTTCATTGAGAACCTTTCCCCATGGAACTCTCTAAAAAGCAAAAGCGTATCTAGAAGAGAGATTCTGTTTGAGCCTCCATAATCAAAAGCTTGAAAATCCCAGTAGGCTTGCTGTTCTACAGATTGTCTTCGGGAAATTTCTTCCAAGACTGCAAGAAAAGATTCTCTGGAGATACGACCTCCTGCTTGGTAACCACAGACATGGAGAACTGATGCTTTAACTTGGTCGTATGTGATGTTGTCATAAGCCATATCATCATAGTAGGCATGAAGCTGCTCTGTAGTGATGAAACCTTTGCAGGCAGTGTCGATGTTGTTGAAAATTGCATTGAAATTTTGAATTCCCATTTTGTAGTAAGTTAACTTGAAATCACTTGCTTGAATAGTAAATTACTACAGTGTGTAATATTCCTTATCAAAAACAATTTTCCAAAAGACCAGCTCTTGATTATCTTCAGTTATACCTGAAATATAATTGAATGTTTATTGAATAATTTGTATATTTTATCTAATAATTCTTTTTCCCCATGAACTTATTGATTTATTACTTTTTACAATTATAAATTTTGTAATTTGTAATTCATCAGATGACTAGGCCTACAAGTGGAATAACTGTTTGAGTGGTTGCAATTGGAATTTTCATTGATTTTCCATCAATGTTGTTTAATGCAACAGTGGTAACTGCGACTAGCTGTTTGATTACTCCAAAAATAGCATTTACGGTGTAATCTTCGACGTGGGCTGATCTTATACCCATGAACAAATACACTGCCTAAAAAGATACGTCATTTTCCTCGGGATTACACCCCGACACTTCGTGAAGAAAATTAATTTCCTTGCAAGCTCACCTTTTGCAAATCGTTAACACATTACTTTCGACATATGACTTACCTTTCCACAAAGGACCAGCCCTGTGATGCAACGATAATAAGGCAAATTACATTATTTGTTTGAATTATTTAAAAGAGAAAGTAAGTATTTGTGCCGCCATATTGTATACATAACCACCAAGGTGTTCGAAACGTCATATACAAATTGACCAATCATAACCGAGCTTTTATATCAATCACGGCTCAATGGTGGAGGAAAGCGGCAATCTTGTGCAAATTTAAATACAGTTTTATGCAGAAAATCACGAGTCTCCCAATTACACAATGTGAAAGTAAACAGATCTAAATATGTTCAGATCCCTAAAATACCGCAGATATCACAACCGTTTTATTGATCAGACCACGGAATGAGATATCACAAAGTTGTTTGTTTACAAGTGTGTGCGCGTGGAAAGAAAGTTTTGAAAACAATGATGCCTGATTTTCCCAAGTTTTGTGCTTTTTCCACAGCGCCTTTCATTTGCTTTCATCCCAATCTGATTTATCATACATATGTATAAGTTCGTGGTTGTATGCACACATAACAATCTAGCCTTAGTTAGACATTTGAAAATACCGTCGCAGAGGATACGTCTTTTGAGAGTTCATTCACGATATGCCAGCAAGTATTATTACGAGGGTCATTGAAAATTCTATTATTTGTGCATTATATATGACATATAGCCATTTAGTTTGAATGATATCCAATTATGTTGTTACATACTTGTGCCACATATATAGACAGCATCCTTTCAACAATTCTTCCTGCATAGCAACATTTTAAGTGTCACAAATCAAAACAGTAAGATTAATAATTTAGAATTATTTACTACAGTCACACCACCGTACTTCCAAATGCCTGGTAGTCTCCCTTTGGGGTGTACTGTCGAGACATCACGGTAGCTCGCCCAGAATCTAGGTCACCTCCTGATACATATTTATTCCCCAGAGAGCATTCGAAACGTTATCATCCATCCTTTCCATTATACAGCTGTTATGTATATGCTATATATATATACATAAGGTTTATAGTGTATAAGGGGAGACTATTGAAGGGGAGGTAACTCCCATCGCCTTTCTTGTAACAGTTATGTGGACTAAGACCACAATTAAATACTTCCGGGTTCAGTACCCCACGAATGAAGTCCCTAAAAATGTATGTATATTTGGGAAAAAAATAATATGCCTCTTTGAATTGGATGTTTGCCTATAAATTTGCTGTAGATGTGTTATAGAGATGATAATCTAGCTGTCAGTGTGTAAATCATTCATATTGAACATGTATTTTGTGCTGCAGGATCCGGTGTAAAAAGTCCTGTTTTCACCTTTACCCCTGACCCGGATGTATATAATTGACGTTGGTGACACATATGGAGGTATATCTCCAGAAAATGCCCAACATGATGGGTTGAAACTTTTACATTTTGCTTCTCAGATGTTGATCTTGGCCAGGTGAAATGGAAATTTGCAGATGAAACTTTGGGACTTAGTTATGAATTTTAATGTTAATATGAAACATATAGTGAAATTAATTGTGGTCTTAGTCCATGTAGTTCTTCGTTGAAGAGATAAAAAAAAAGTTTAGTGGAATAACAGAGAAGATGGAAACACATGGATGGGTTTTAGTCATATGTGTCTTAAGTCTTTAACACGGCTATATAGATGCTGTCGTTTCTCACACTATTCATGTAGATGTCATTCTTTCACCATGAAATCTGGACTTTTACTATGTATACGGTATATAATTTAGACGGAAAAGGATTAAAACTATAATTTACCTCATTAATTTGTTTTCCGGTCTCGTTTTCTCTTTGTATTTTTATATATTGGCAATCTAATATCTATTTGGAATGAAAATAATCTTCATATTACTTTAGAATTCAGTTAATTTTGCTCACGTCCAACTGGGATAGACAAGGTATGAGATTTCGACCGATTCCGAAGCAAAATTAGTGACATATATGTTATTTCTTTAGCAGTTCCGTACAAAAAACGACGAAGAAAATGTTTGTCTTTTTTGTTTATTGTGACATCCAAACTCAGAATCGACAACAAAAATAATAAATGAAAACATATTAACAACAAACATATAATAATAAATCTGTAACATACTATCTTTGCAATCAGCAATCAATAAACAAAAGACCTTTATCCTGCAACAGCTGTCTCAGGCAAAAAGTTATTAGATTATCAAAGCTACTCACAGTTTGGTTTATCGTAAGTGATAATTTCCAAGAAAAACAGTCCTTACAGAAGATTTTATTTTAAATATAAAGACAGTCAGTTTCAAAATGATAAGACATCAAAGTTATTATGTTTACATATCCAATAAGGTTTCAAATCTTTGCGTGATGAAGCATGTGGGGCCCGCCTCAATAAATACATCATAGGTAACTGGGATATATACAGTGGATTAAAACAAATTCAAGAGACGCTATCAGCAGGCTACACCACATTGCCACAACAGTGTATATTATGAAATATTCATGTAAACAGGAAGTGACTTCATCACACGATTAACACAGTTTCTCGGAAATACGACAATATGTACATAAGTGAATGACGGCCACGTCCTGGTGTCACGTGAAACTCCCAAACCCCCCCCCCCCCCCTCCACACACACACCAAAATCCCTCACGTTAAGTTGTGAGAAACAGATATAATACAAAATATATAATCCGTATGTCAACTCAGTATTTTAATTAAAATACAGGTAAACATTTAGTGGTTAACTATACCTTGTACTTTTTTTTTATCAATAAACATTTTATTTAAAACATATTTAACATACATATTCGGACTATGTTTACAGAGATATTTTTATGAATAAAAAAGAGATACCAAGATGCATAGTTCATTAATCCGCTGTTGGTTTCATTGTTATAGTTACACTGGTGAAGTAAGTAACTTGTCTTTATTATATACAGATTTTAATTTGCTCGGACATCTGTCGCTCTATTATACGATCTACGGTTTACCTAAAGTAGGGCCATGTGTATCGCCATCCTTAATTTTTTTGTACCTCACTCCGTACTAATATCAAGTCAGGAACCGTTGGTTCATCTCTGTAATAGAATGAAATAAAGTTTTCATACATTCAAGAAACTTAGTAATGATATACTTTCAGATCTAATAGTGTCTTCTCTTTAAGCCCAGTATTTAAATGTTGTTTCTCCCTATTTAAACACCTATGTGCATTGATTTGTATTTACTAACGAATCTATATAACAATCTCGAATAGCCTTAGTTAGTAGTATTGATGTTAAATATGAGACTGACCTTTAAAACAGAAACGACATAAATTTTCATCGCGATTGATACTGTAGTAGCCGCGGAATTGTCTTTGGTGTCCTGTCTAGTACCCGTAAACTGAAGAATGTGTCAACAGTGTCCGTTCGCTTGTATAGTCGTAGGGTTGACATAGCAGTACTTTATCATCTAATTATCTACTTAATTTAATTATGTATAAAACATCTTTTACATATTAAACCTATAAAATATATCATAAACGAATAAAATATCTCGTAAATATATGAAATATTTTTTAAAACATCTAATATGTCACAAAAAAAACCATTTATAAATACAATATAATTTACTAGATTTTCGGATCGAGATTGCTCCATAAATAAACGTTTAGTTTAAACATATTTTATTGACAATGACATTGACAATAGGATTAGTCAGTAAGTTTTACCAACTTATGAATGACTTCTCCTACAACATACACATAAACATTTACATAAATATGATCACGTGGTGACATGAAACTATTATAATAGTCATTTTTAAGTAAAATGTATAAGTGGACAAAAAATAAAGAAAGAGACAGAGAGATAAGAACAGGGTATGGCATAGGGAAAGAGAAATAGAAAGAGGGATGTAGAATGGGAGAGAGAGAAAGAGAGAAAAAAAAGGGGGGAGGGGGAAGAGAGGAGAGAGAATTTAAGTGAATCTTCCTGACCTTCCTGGGAATGTTTGGACCGATTTGGCCATTTTAAGGTTATCATCCACAGAGATATTAGAGTCACCATTGCAAAGAATATTTACATTAACAATACCGTCACACCATATTAATTCTTGGTATAGTGCTCTATGTTGATCAGCATATAAAGGACAATTAAAAAAAAAGATGATAAGAATCTTCACACGGGTGCCCACATTGACACTCTGGTGAATTTACAAGATTAGCCCTAAAAAGATCATAATTGAGTGGACTTGCACGGTTTCGGAGACGACAGTGGATGATATTTAATTTTCTGGAGCCATAACTAATAAATTGCTTGTGGAGAGTACTATTCACAGACATAGATTTTTTAAGATTTAGCTTGAAGGAATTTAAAGTGGGTGAATTTCTAATATCATTGTTCAGGTTGTTCCAAAGATTAGTTGCAGAAGGAAAAAAAGAATTATGAGATATTTGTAAACGGAATTGTTGATCTCTCATTAAATGGGCTCGTCTTAAATTATAGGGGACTAAGTTACCAACAATATCAGGTAATAAATCAATAAGGAAATCAGGTGCCAAGTTGTTAACTATCGAGTAAAAGAGGGAGAGCTTCCTGGCTTCTCTTCTTTTTGAAAGAGGTAACCATCCTGTTTCTCTATATAGAAAATCTATTTTTGTGTAAATAGGTAAACCTGTGACTATTCTGGCAGCTTCTAATTGGATTTTTTCTAATGACAGGGAATTTGTTTCACTACAGTTGCCCCATACCTCACATGCATATTCAAGAAGTGGTCGGATATAAGTTAAGAATAATTTCTCTAAATTATGTCTATTCAATATGAGTTTTAATTTACGTAGGGTTGCAATATATTTTGAGATTTTACTAACAATATAATCTACATGTAGGTTCCATTTACCGTCGTTAGAAATAATAACACCTAAGTGTTTATGCTGATTGGTGATTTTGATAGGTATGTTGTCGAAAATGACAGAGGGGACAAAAGGAAGTTGAAGATTTGAAATCATAAGGGCTTCGGTTTTTATGGGATTGAAGGACATCAGCCAATCTTTAGACCAAGTTTCAAGTTTTCTGAGATCAGATCTTGCTGCGGATTCAATTTGATTTAAATTACTAGAGGAATAAGAGAGGGATGTATCATCAGCGAAAAGTCTAGACAGGGAGATAAGTTCGCAAGAAATATCATTTATGTACATTAAGAAGAAGAGTGGCCCAAGGACTGATTCTTGGGGTACACCGGCAATTATAGGTTTGTATGAAGAAAGTGCATCTTTTATAAAAACTGCCTGTTTTCTTTCATAGAGATAGTTACGTATCCAGAGAAGAAGTTTTCCACAAATGCCATATTTCTCTAGTTTGTGTAGAAGACCTTTATGCCACACTCGGTCAAAGGCCTTCGAGAAATCACAAAAAATCAAAACAGTATGCTCATATTTTTCCAAAGAAGTAATTATTGAGTGATATAATTCAATGAGTTGATGGGTTGTAGAATGGTTGGGTAAGAAACCTGATTGGTACTTATAGATAAGATCATTTTGTACTAAATGATTGTATATGTGTTTATAAACAACACGCTCAAATAGCTTACCCAAACAACTTAACAATGAAATAGGCCTATAGTTTGAAACAATACTTGGATCATTAGCTTTAAATACGGGCAAAACATGGGCAATTTTCCAGCCATTTGGATATATACCAGATGATAAGGAATAATTGAAAATGATAGATAATGGTACAGAAATTTCAGTAGATAGTAACTTTAGCATTTTGTGACTAATACCGTCGGGTCCTGATGCTTTGTTTGTATCAAGTATATTGACGATGTCTTCAATTTCTTTAGGTAGTAATATTATTTCATTTAAGACTGAATCAGTTCGCCTCTCAAAAAAGGGTAAAGCTTTATCAAGGTCAGTTTCTAATAATGTACAAACAGAACTGAAATAATTATTCAATAATTCACATTTACTGTTGTTATCATATATAATTTCATTAGTATTACTGTCTAAAAGTGGGGATATGTCAGTATGTTTACTAACTTTTAAAATATTGCGAAGAAGTTTCCAATATGCCTTAGGGTTGTTTTTGCTATTATCAATAGTTGAATCTATATTTTCATAAAAAAATTCTTTAGCTCGTTTAACCATGTTGTTTATTTTATTTCTAATATGTTTGTATTTATTTCTATTTGTTTCAGTATTGTTATTAAACATTATCTTTTTTAATCTTTCCCTTTTCCTTATATTGTTTCTGATGATCCCATTCATCCATGGTTTGTCCCCTTCCCGTACTAATATTTCTTTAGATGGTATACACTTTATTATATCCTCAAAAAATTTCTCAGTAAAAGATGAACACATTTCATTTACATCAGATATGTTGTTAAGGACATCATTCCAAGGGATGCTAGCGAACATTGTTTTGAGTTCATCAATGTTACATTGGTTATATAGCCATACTTTTCTCTTAAAACTATGTCTAATTTTGACAGGTATACTGATAATAGCAAAAACAGCATCATGGTCACTAATAGCACGATCAATTTCAATTACATCAGAAAAAGTTACATTTACATTATCACTTACAATAATTGGGTCAAGAAGAGTAGATGAGTTATCAGTTAGTCTAGTAGGTTCTGTTATTACATTTCTTAGGTTATAATCAGAGAGAATATTGTTTAAATGGCCCCTAATATTTTTTAGGAAATCAACATTAAGATCACCTGTAATTATTATATTAGATGTTTCTTCGAAAGCTATATCAACAGAGTGACGGAGATGATGCCATAATGTAGCATCATTATGAGAGGGAGGTCTATAAATATTACAAAGCAAATAAAGGGTATTTTTAAATTTAATCTGGGACCATATAATTTCATCATTACCAAATTCCAAGTCATTTCTTCTTGTAGCAAAGAGAGATTCAGAAAAATAAATTGCAACACCTCCCCCGAACATATTTCTATCATTTCGAAAAGGTTTAGTAAAGCCATCAATAGCAATTTCAGGATTTATTATAGAATCATCCAAATGAGTTTCGGTAATACAGAGAATATCAACATCATGTAATAATGAACTTAGGTAATTAACTTTGTTACGTAAACTTCGAATATTCAAATGGAGTAAACTGAGAGCACTGATAGTAGAATCATTAATTAGATTGGGTCCTGGGTTTGGATGTATGTCACCTGCTATTAATAAAATAATTATAACTATATTGAATGGATGGAGGATGTAATGGGACAACTGCAGTAGCAAAAAAGATAACAGGTTCAGACAGTTAAGATGCGATATGAATGTTCTGAAGTACTTAAAATAATTGTGGATGAAAACCAAGGTGACTGGTATACTAGAAATTTTACAATAAAAACACCCAATGGCAGCCCTCCATGCACTTACATCATTTCCCATCATGGGGGGTTAAAAATAAAAGTCATAGGACATTGCTGGAGGTCTGCCAATGTTCTGCAGAATGGACAAACATATTCTAGGAAGGGAGGTTGGAGCAAAACAGGAAAGAAGATGGAATTGAATGGAGGAAGAAATAAAGCATTTGTTTGGTTGAAGAACACAGGATAGGTCAAGTAACAAAAAGAGTAAAGATTGAGCAAGAGGCAATGTAAAACAAACAGTAAAGGGAGTGACAGAGAAATACACATTTTAGGGGATCTATGATTTAAAATATACCAGTAGGGAATAAGAGTTTGGTGAATTATTAGAGATTTAAATAGAGTAGACAAAGATAGATACCAGGGCTAATATGATAGCATTGATATATATATTTCATATTGGTAAGCATAACAAAAATAATAGATTGTAGACAATGATCCACCTGCACCTAACTTGCTAAGTGTGATCCAACCACTTGTAAACGCGACAAAAGTCTCTATATTTAAGTGGTTAGAAGTACTTACAGGATAGATTTATAATTTGACGCTTTCTTTTTTTCTATTCTGGTGCTGTGTCCACCAACACAACCAAGACAGTGACACGGTAAGCAGAAGAAATAGCGAAATAAAGGTAGCAAGTCGCCAAAAGTCTGTCGGCTCTGAAATGTAGAGACACGGACTTAAATAAAAATCAGTATTTACTTAGTGGGATTTACGACTGTTGTTTACGACTGTAAGGCCTTTAGGTACACAAATAATCAACTTAGTAAGTTAGTAAGTAAGATGGATGGATTGGTCGGTAGGTAGATATGTAGAGTTTTCCACTTCTAAACACGATTTTAATTTGATAGGTTATAATAGTCCATCATGCCGTTATTGTCGATGTCCATATTTTGTATACAAGTCAAGAGATTATAAATCTTATTTAGATGACTATTTTTCAAAATAATACATACCCATTATCTGCGTTTTCTCACCAAATTAAAGGTCAGCTGAATTACCCACCTAAAATGTGAAAAACACAAGGCGATGTCACTGCCCTCTACTGAAGGTCATATCTGCACTTATTGTTTACTGCTTACGGGAATTCTTATCAACTTACAATGAATAAGCATCTTCCCAAAAACATTGAATATAAAAAAAAACACAAAAGATAAATTACATAACCATCATTTATAAACTTGAGTTATGTCGTCTTAAATTGTAAATAAAAGAAGTCACTTCAACCCTGTTTTATTACATTGGAACAGCCTATATCGGTGCTTGGCACAAATCATTAAACTGATTAGGTAGATCAGGATAATCACACACCGAACACATGGTATGTAAGCAGAATATGTAAAATTATACCTTAGTGTTCTTGGAAATTGTATGACCTGTATATAAAATTAATATACACTAGACGAAGTAGATGAAAAGCAGCACGTGTCTCGTACCTGTTACACTTGTGGTAAATAGATAAACACCGTCAAAATGATACAAAATAAAGTTACTTCAAACGAACACATCTTACCTTTAATCTTTTAATATCTTCCTCTCTTAAAGTGGCACTGATATAAGATTGCAAAATTTGCATGTCTTTGTGCATGGGTTTTTTTTTTTTTTTTTTTTAGTAAAAGAAAGTACTTAACTTTTAATATGATAATACGCTGAAATATGAGTTCGCTGTAATTGCATGCATCACCAAATAGCCCGGTAAATGGTGAAGTAACAAGTCATCTTGGCATAGCAAAACAATACGTAGATTGACTTTCAACAAGAAATTGCGGGTGTTTTCTGTCAGAAGTTTTTATACCTACACACGATCTTTAATCGATAAACATTTTTATTTACACAATATTTCCTCAGTGGTCATGGAACTCCATTTGTTTGTAAGAAACATGATATCGTCTACTGATGACAAGCTGAAGATATGAAAAGGATTTCTGATTTAATTTTAAAGATAACATAATTATAATGCATCATAGCAAAATGCACACCCTAAAAATCAGGTTGAGTATTGAGAAAAACTCTAAAGGGCCAGAACACATCAAAATTAAACTGAAATAACTTTTGAAAAATCTTTGTTTACACATGTATGCATAAAAAGCTACGGAATTCAGTAGTAGACCATAAAGTGTATATTTATCCAACAAAGAAGTACTTACTAACTTTCTCAGAGTGGGTAGGTCAGTCTGTCTGGCTGCTCACAAGATTATAGATATATCTGCTAACACGTATTGTGGAAGTCCACGTCGGATTTATCAATGGTTCTAAATGTATGTACTCTTCTGAGGTAAAACCGAAACTATTTTTAGTCTACACGTACGCACTGAATCATTGTAGTGAGTATGTTGATTTCATCTCGCAGAACGGAAACTAAACACTGTTTTGTATTTAATACCTTTCACTGCCTTATCAATGCTCGTGAAATTATGTTTGTATATTTTTAAGTGAAAAAATAAATGAAAATTACTAATTCACAGTTTGTTGGTATCATCTTTATATAATATTCAACACATAATAAACTGCATGTACGTGTGACACGTGAAGCGCTACGGACTATGTAATAAAGGTACGTGCGCTAGTAGTATTTACTCGATATCGTTGCCTATCTAATACAGGCGTTTATTTCAAAATTTCATGTTTACATATAACTTCAGAACTTTGAAGCTACTTGAATTTATTTCACCTACATAGCGGTCCTGCAGTATTACGTAAAATCAAATAATGGACGACGGTAAACTACCTCGTCCTTACCTAAAGGGATAATAAATAAATTCATGTTCTTGATTTCTTAGACCATGTATCTGTCGCTTTGTATGTTCTATTAAAGGGGACTGCTGCTGTGATTTCGGTAATATCTGCTTTCATCAGTAATCTATATACAAACCAAAAGTAGCTATTTATCTTGACCTTTATAATTATATACACATATATATGCAGCTTATTTCTGTTACATATGTATACAATATGAACATGGACTTTGCCCGCTTATAAGTTCCAAAAAAGCCATTTATATTTACACATAATTGACATATTTACGTCATTTACTTAATTAGAATAGGAAATTCGACAATTAAGATACGCACACAGAGGACTGGTACATTGTATTTGATACTCGCAATCCGAAAGCTGACTATTTCTGTCATGATGTACTAATAGATCATATACATATATGGTAACGCACGGTGTACGTGTAACTGATTCATGTTGTCGTAACCTTGTTTTTAAATGCCATTCGCTTAAAAACGATTTTTAATGTCATGCAGCGTCGATTTTCTGTGTTTTCCAGGGTTAATGATCAGGCTTTAATCACAATTAAACTGAGCTGATTATCTTTGTGGATCGTTTTGTTTCCGAATTTACAGGTGGTTTATAGGTGGTTTAATAATATGGATTAATGTGAGGACAACTGATATGATAGCATTCTGTAAGTTCAGAATCAAGAATTGTGTAAAATAGTGTAAACTTTGTTTTATTTAAATTTCAACATACCATAATAGGAATTATGCAATTTACAAAATAGTAAAGGAAACAAAAAACAAGTGTCATGATTCTTATGTATTGTTACCTGATTAATTTACAACAGTTACAGCCACAGGAATGTAGTGATTTGAACAACAGATTAAACAAAAGGGGGAAGGAGGCAAAGGAATAACACAGTATGTATATCCATAAACTGCATTGAGTATGTGGAACACGAATCGACTTAATACATAGTCAGCTTACTATTTTGGTGCACGCCAGTTTAGCGGATGAACGAATTTAAAAAATCACCCGAAACAAGATTACCACCAGGATATGAACGTTTAAATGTACTAGAATTGTCGATAAAATCATAAAAAAGCTGTAAATAAACACTTGATGTATATCAAAATTGTATTACATTTATACAGCCACTGAATAGATATTGACAAATTTAGAATGTCACCGTGTTCGCCATGATTACTAAAAACGTTGCAGTTCACATGCTAACCATCATACTTCCAAATTAAAGCCCATAAAACACTTTCCCGCCTCGTCCCTGACACGTCTTGCACTTTTAAGGTAACTGGTCACTTAAATGATTTATCATAACAATGGCCACTTATTGACATACTGTGGTATGAAATTTGCACAATGGCAAAATGAAGAGAACGACCATATAAATAAAACATTTTAAACATACTAATATAAGTAATGAAACACAACATGCATAAATACATTGTTATAAGGATAATCTTCAGTTTGAAAGCTGAAAGTTTTTAGAATGTAATGTTGGACGGATTGAAAAATTGTAGTATTTTCTTGTTGAGGTATCACCATACATTAAGAGATTTATAGCTGATGCGGCAAACTAAATGTATGGATCTGTCAAGGTATTATATAATGAGTTTGGTTTTCAATGACACCGCCATAGATTTGACCCAGACGTATTCCTTAGAAGTAGTATGGTGGTGGACTTGGATTATCAGTAGATCAAAGAAAGGCCTTTAAATGAGAAATGGAAGGGTTAGTTCAAACAGTTAAGGGAAGATAACTGCAAATGTTTACAGCAGATGGAAGAAATGCTTTCAGATAAATATTTGTTTTATAAGGAATAGATATGAGACATGATGGGTCAGAAAGTCCGGCATATTAACATCAGTAACTGAATTAAGTACAGAGATTATATAAATGCTCTATTTTGATAAAACAATTTATGAAATTGTTAACATTTTATGAAGATGTCTATCAATATCATCTTTTTCCATCCAGCCTCGTTGTGTAGATTTTCTTAGCTTTTAAGTTTGCTAGCACCTATTACAATCCTAGCAGAAGTTCCAAATCGACATTTTCTAGTTGCAAATATTTGTTCTTTAAGAATGCTATCCCAGACGATATTTTCATATTGTAATAATGATCTAATGAACGAAATGTATGGGTTTTGTAATGTTTGCCTGTCAAGATTGAATTTTAAAGTTTGCATAACATTTAATCTAGTCGTTGCTTTCTGAATAATTAGTTTGACATGTTCAACACAACCAAAATTGTTCGAAAAAATCTCCCGAGTGTTCATGTAAAATGATATTTCTTCATTGCACATACGTAAGATCAGATAAGGTTGATTGAGTCATGTTTCCGTTTTTTAGAATTAAAATCGACTGTCCAGTCTTAAACCATTCAGTATTGTTTTGTAGACTCTACCCTGTTGTTTGCTTTTAATGCGTTATCAGTGATCATGTACATAAAAGTGTCATCAGCAAATAAGTTAATGAAATATTTTATATCGTTGACAATGTCATTAACATAGATTTAAAACAATAAAGATCCAATTATTGAACCCTGAGAAACCACGGCTTTAATTTCTGCCCAATCAGAATGAATATCATTGATAATGATTCATCGTTTTCTATTCGTTGAGTAGTTTCGAACCATTTTAGTAGAAATAAAGATATTTCAATTTTCTATAAGTTATGCAATATTACTCTACGCCAAACCCTTTCAAATACTTTTATTTCTTTGCCAGAGTCTAATGCCTTACTGCTGAACCATTATAAGTTATTTTAAGACAGTCATTTTATAAAGCAATTTAGTATGAAATACGAATGTATAGTTAGAAATTTACATCTGCACTATTTCTAGGTGATGTTAAAGTAAGCGATCAGATATTAACTTACAAATGGTCAACAGTCTTTGTTGATCTACAGCTAATGTTACATACGCTTCTTATACGCTAGTCTTATCCTCCTTTACTTTTATATGGACCTAAATGAAAAACGTTATTTTCTGCATGTTTTGCCCTAAGCCCATCGATATGGGTTTCCGTTGACACGGAAGAATTCGTTTTATGCTGGAATGGAAATTAAGTAACCATATGCACATTTAACAGATTAAAATATAGGAAAGAATATCTTTTAATATGTGTTGTCATGAAATTTCACAAATTGCATTTACGAAAATCCGAGTACATCTAGCAGATACCATACAGAAATCATCAAAACGATGTACTAGTTCCTGAAAATGCTATCGTACACTGCATTCTGAACTGATGACTGGAATGTAACAGACAAAAACAATATCAGTATTGTTCAGTATAATATTAAACCAGTGTTATACATACAGTCATCTATATCGTTGCTACAAACTAAGCTGCATCGGTGATATTTGCATCGTAAAACTGCCCCAATAACATTGTGGTGATTGTTGTCTTATCAAACCGTGTTGTTTAGTTTCTATATTTAGGTTCTGAATACATTATGTGCTTTCTGAAATCATACAGGCAGGTGTATATTAAACAAGGCCAGACACTACGCAGAAAGAACATAACATGCATCAAATATAACCTCCACGTTTCCAATTATCTGAGGTAAGATTCTGCGAATGATATATCGATTTATTGATTTGTAAATTTTATATTATTTCATGATGACATACATGTTTGAAGGATTTCTTTTTTATGATTCATGTTGAAAGAAATTTGATATCACAAAGACTATACACAAAACAGTCGTTTCAGTAAAATAACTTCAACCGACCATATTATATTGCACTGTATATTTTTTAAACAAATATATGGTGAGGAGATAAGCAGAACGTATATTCTAAGTGTTGATATTTTGCCACTTATTCCTGAACTGCACACTACACTGAATTATATGTAAATATGGTTATATTAATAACACATTGGCATTAGGACCAATTATGATTTTTTATCACATAACATATCTATCATGCATTAAATATGGTTCTACAGGATTACATGGTTCTATATTAGTTTGCAATTTCTGTTCCTGGAACTACATTAGAATGACGCAATACCATTTTTATCATCCATATGTGCTTCATTTGGCTCTGGTTCACAACATGTATCGATCTGAAGCAGAAAACATAGATCGGCTGCCTTACTATGGTGGTAATATGGAAGCTGTTTTCTTCAAGAACGTGTGTAACTGAACCAAAAAGTTATCTACAGAGGGTAGAAAGCAGACAATTACCAGGTGTTTGTCAAATATGCACAATGCGTTTCATCTTCGTAGATTCATGACGTGAACGTTGTACCTGTCGGTGTTTTACTAAGGTACTGTCTATTTTGAATTCGTAAAGAAATAATATAATGTGTCATGAATGTCACACATATATTCTGTGTTGTATGCTACATTACAAGTGCAGCATGACATGCTAATTTTCTGTTTGTTTTATGAATAAGTAAACCATATTGTAATCAATGTGATACAATAATCTTTATCACGACCAGTGCGTAGATCATCAAAGCAAACACGTTCCTACATATCTTCATACAATTTCCATGATAAACCCCATTCATTGTTCAATGTTAAAAGTATGAAGTTTTCCCTCTAACAAATTGTACATGTCTAATCTGCGCCTGCTCAGACAGGATGATAAGATTTTAGTTTGCAAGCGTCGCCTGATTTAATTAATACATTTTGCCATCAAATGGCGCTTATATATACACACAAGATTATAGAATTATAAAACATCAATGTTACATATATCATTGACAACTGAAGCTGTGAAAGATCATTATGATGAAATGTTATTTCATGACTCCAAATTCTATTAACAGGATAGCATATGCGAACCAAGGGTGTAACTAATTTATTGTTATCACAGCCAAACCAGACTAATCTGACGACTAAGTATCTATAGTCAGCATTCAGTAATAAAAGTCATATTACTCGGAAAGGATTACTCGAGGTGAACGCACATCTACATTAATTGATAATTCTACTTTATGTATGATTTTGTTCAGATTTGTCTCCAGAACGTTATATGAAGTAATGTATAGAAAATTACATAGTATTTAGTATAAGTTAATCACTATGATATTCTGCTAGCATTTGCTTTCCTACATATCAATTCTTTACTTCATCAGTATTTTATTTCACAATGAATCTATGTTGCATCGACGATCGGGGGGAAAATACTTTCGTTATTTTCTTGGAAATATGTTTTTCTTCTGATCTTTTGCAGACTGATCGTGGTAACGATTGATATGGAGTCAGTAATGTCAGCGATTTGGTCAAGGTAATGTTTGTCTTGATTTATATTGATGCTCTTTTATAAAGTCTCTTAGAACTGCAAATGAAGTCTTGCTCAAAGTCCAAAATTTATTCAAGAAGACTACTTAAACGGTTTCCGAAACAAAAAATTTAGTTTCAGTTTCAATTTCCGCTGCCTTTTCAGAGAGCAGATAGTATTTCTGGGTTAAGCTTCCTTAATTCAGATTTGTGACATGGCATGCAAACATGACAAAATCAAATGTTGTAATTGGAAATACTCTGTGATCTGCATACACGACTTACTAGTGGATGGTATAACCTAGTGTGTTTTTTCAAAAATGATGAAAATGTATGTTATATCAATTATGTTAATGCAAAGGATTATCGAATGTTGGGAACAAAGTGCGCGCGTCACCTGTAGGCAATTTCAAAGCGAGGTAAGGATATTTGCCGATCATATTTCTCTTTTATGTTATTATCGTCTTCATTAACCATGTTTTATTCTTCTTGTTATCCGATGTTTTAATATTAACTGTAATCGGAACACACGGAAAGAGCTATCTAGACATTTTTGTTTAAACGAATTCTTCCATATATAGCGTGACCTAGATATGAATCAAAGTTTAAGGATCAACCTGTTGTTGCTAATGTTTAGTATGCATACTTTGTAGTTCATACTCTAGCTAATTCTGAAAACATGTATATTGTACGGTAATTTCTACATGCTGTTTACATGTAATTTGATCGGCACGTAACGCATTCTAATTTACACATTTTTGTATTTGGTTTATCTATGATTTTACATACAGTACCTACAGAACAGACAGTTTATAATCAATCCTGAAAATATAATTAGCTGCTAATAACTCATTAATCTATGTTATCTATGGCTTTCTTTACATATTTTGCCCAATCAATATACACACTTATAATTCAAATCAAATAGTATTGTTATATTGTAAATCATATATAAATGAAAAATATGATTAATAAAGTTTATTGAAGCAAGCAAGTAACATATAATAATGAAACTTATGAATTAAGCAGAATTCTAGTCAAAGTTTGTGTGTAGTAGTGAAATGTGACATATTAGTACACTCATTTACACGTTTAAAATTAAGCAAATACAAACATGAAACAATGGACGACTTTGTTTATAGATTAGAGAATTGTCATGTTATACTAATGAAACTATTACATTCAAAACACACATTTTTATTTAGAACCTCAAGTTAATATTCTAAAATTGTAAATTGTGTACATCCTCAGTACATACTAACTTGCTGCATAGCTCCTTATCAAAAGTAAAAATTAGCATACACAGTTATTTTTTTATTTAAACATATCTTATTGCATATAAATATACATAAAGGATTGGGCACACAAAGCCCGTTCCAAGTAATTAGTATTTAATATAAATGTTGATGATGGCCTATTGTTATAGATACATATATATACAATCATAAACAGAGAGAGAGAGAGAGTTACAAAAACAACATATACATAGTTATGATTGAAGACATCTCCTATGATAAGCAGATAGTTAATAGATGGACGTTCGAAAATAGCACCAAACATTTATATTTACACATTATACATCAATGGATGTATTCATAGATTTGATGCTTCCTAAGATAATTCTGCGTTTTCTACAAATCATTAATCATACACCACTTTCAGTCAAACTGAAAGTACATTTAATATCGTATTCTTAGGTATCAAGGCCTGTCATTATATTTGAAACTTACGTTTTCCCATATTATCCCAACAACATAAAAATATTAGCTCAAAAAGATGGTTAAATACAAATGATGATGTCAGTACAAAGATATAGGAAAACAATGAAATGCCGATGTCAATCAATATTGTTAATGACAATTACTACTAAAAGCGAATTCCATCATATGATGTATGATTGAATGAAGATACATATATCTGAATTATCAGTCATTCACATTCGTACTTAAAGAGTCCAGATATCACAAGGACATATTCTGTTGCTTTATTAGGGTGTCGTCGCCATGACAGCCCCTTATTTCTTTATTTCCGGATGTTATTGCCATTGCTACACTCGAGTCTCTCTGTGTATGAGGGTCCACGTGGTTATTTTGTGGAGATATCCACGAGATGTGTCCACTTCCTGAATTACCAAATAAGTTCACATTATTGTGAGGGCATCACAATTGACATGTTCAAATATGATTTATAAACATCAGTTCAAGTCTTTACACTGTGATAATATTTGAACAGTCGGAGTTTAAGTGATTAAGAGAAACAAAAACATTGTTTATCATTATGGATATAAATCATGTTCTCTTGTTATTGTTAATTTCAGCCCATTAATGATTATAATAAGTATACATTCAATTGTATTGATTAAATGCAACATGTTTAAACAATAGTAACAGTTAAATATACCTGTTTTGTGGGATACATCAGATCCTACAGCACTGTCAAGCTCGGACGATGCACTGTTAAAAAACCAAGAAAATACCAACATTTCAACATTTTCATAATCCAAACTCAAAGTCAATAAAACTATAGCAAAACATGAACAAAAGAATTATTTACTCGGAGACTCATGAAAAAGTACAGGGAGAATAAAACCAGGTGTTTGTTTCATAGATGACACCCACCATGTAAACGTTTATCAATCCAAGTAGGTCATGTCACTTTCTCCAATGAGAACAAGAAATAAACCAATGGAGACAACAGGCAAACTAACGAGCATCAAACACATTCTAGGTTAACATCGCACAAATGAGATCACTATTGGATTTATTTCATAGTAGAAATCAAACCTCTTATATACTTGATATATATACGCCATTAATTATCATATGATATAGGTTTCAATGATACCACATAAGAGTTTAATTTTTGCCATATCGTTTTAAAGTTTATGAAAAACCATTCACGACCTCCTTTTTAATTGATATCTTAAAGTAAAGATGTGAATTACAAGTATAAATGTTTCGTGATTTACTACTGTGTCAGTTTAATGATTATCTAAGATCAAGCAGAACTTACCCTATGAAAACTTTCGTCTCTTCTGAGTCACTTTGTTCAAACTTCTTGTTTTGTTTTCTGGGCCAGAGGCGTTTAATTACCACTGACAGAATTATTATTATCACTACACATATCACACCAACTGCTATTGGTGCGATCATCCATATTTGCACGTTCCCATCTTTTTCTCCTTTAATGAAAAAGGTAAATGATACACGTAATACTAACCGATATCCCAGCATTAGCCAAGCGTTTCATATAATATCTATAGAGTTTTGTGTTAGCAACTTCTCTGCTTCACATGAGAGTCATAGAAATACGAAAAACTTTTGATATAAATCTGAAATGCGGTTTAAATATACTCTAAATGATTTTACTACAAAAATCTACATTGAAATAAAACGGAAACTTGAAGCATACTTATAGAAGACAATTATATTCTAAAACATTTGAATAGTGCTAAAATTTCGCCTCATATGCTTCGTGAAAAAGTGAATGGACATATAATACGTAATACCTATTTCACGATAAGGTCTGAAAATGGACATATTGTATCATTTGATAAATACCAGAATAATCTCCACAATAGAGACTACAGGCCATTCTTTCCCACTCCTTCTCTCCCAGCTTACACATTGATGGGTCACAAGAACGGACGAGTCCATCCCTTGTGCAGTATTGTTTGAATGGGTCGTATGGGAACTGCTTAAGACTACAAGGAAGCATCCTGAAAGAGATATACGAAACATTTTATCAACATTTCTAATCGGGTGAGGATATTCAAAATTGTATTTAATTGTTAAGATTTCATCTATTGTTTATTAAAACCTTTATCTAAGTATCATATAATCCACTTCATATCTTTCCATGACCAAAGATGAGCCAGAATTGTGAATTACATATTCCCTGCCACTAGGACCTGTGGGGCGTGGCCAAAAATGATAATAATGATCGAAACCTAGTTATGGTAGAATTAAATGTCTTCATGGATGGGAAGGGTCTTAGATTAAAATTTCCCTGTCCCTAACCAAATAACATATGTTTCCGGTGGTGAGTTCACCCAGGTGACCGGTTAGGCCCCTGTACCTCTTGTTCATAATGGTCCGATCAATATCAAAATGTCGATATAAATATCCGAAAATCACATTCTGACAAAATATCATGCAGAGTATTCATATACAGAAAGACTGATAGAGATTTCTAAAGTGATAAGCCTTATAGCAACCATATATTGATTACAAAAGTTTGATGTTAACTATAAATAGAAAATGTGTTTTCCTTCTTAAAATAGATTTAGTCTCCTGCGCATAAATGAAGCTCATATAAATGCTTTTTTATGCGGATACCACAAAAACAAAAAACAAGTGTCAAGTAGTCTAATATCACCATGAAGATACAATAATCATTCATAAATAATAATTGAGAAAAAAACAAGTACAACCATTTAAATGTTAGCTGGTTCTCCAGTGACGTTTCGTGGTGTTTTTAAAACCCGGCAATCAATAAACAAACATGTGGTACAAGTGGGTATTTTCACAAAAACTTGTCCTGATAATAGTATTTATGGAATACACAATGTGAAGACTTCTAAAATGAACTTACCTTGCAGTTTCTTAGAAGTGTGTTGACGTACCTTCTAGAACCAGCATCAACTGGAAAATAACGTGATGATCAAAACAGATGTACCTAATAATAGAGACGACTAACAATTTATTCGGAACTCTTTTGGGCTTTACTTACAACAGACATACGATGGCACACGTGTATTTAAGATACAAATTGGGGATTTTCATTTGTAAAGTAACGGTCATTTTTGGGTTAAAGAGTTTCCAATCTAATTTATGTGGCCAACAAGTCCTGTGATCAACACATAGATGTTTTAATCTTCATTATTTGGTACCTTGCTAATGTAAATGATTAAAGGGAAACAACTCTCTTGGACTTCGCTTCAAAACATCTACAAAACTGCTTGCAGTTAAGGGGGAAATAATCATGATACTACACATAACCAACAGGGTTCATTAAAGATTTTTTTACTAATCCGAGCATTCAAAATGGTTGCGTCATGTTAAATCATTTGATTTGATACACATACAATCATATTACATTTTATGGTACACATTTATAATTTGCTAACATGTGATACATCCAATAATATAATATTTCATGAAAAATATTTATATTTTTTTTTACATGTTATACATCCAATAATATTATATTTCATGAAACATATTAATTATTTGTTAACATGTAATATATCCAATAATATCACATTTCATAAAACACATTTCTTATTTGCTAACATGTGATACATCCAATAATAAAATATTTCATGATACACATTTGTTATCTGTTAACATGCTATACATCCAATAATACTACATTTCATGAAACATATTCATTATTTGTTAACATGTAATATAACCAATAATATTACATTTCATAAAACACATTCATTATTTGTTTTCATGTAATATATCCAATACTATTACATTTCATTTACGCATTACATATAATTTTACATTACTTTCTTACATAAAATAATATAACATCAATATAAATACATAGCATATATTTCTTGATATACAATACAAATACATACACATGAAACAGGTAGGTGCAGTGCAGCTAATTGCACATTATAGTAAACACCTTTTGAGAAATTCATTCAATTGAAAAAGTGGGGATGCGTTTTGCATATTCCACATGTAACTATCATGTGCAAGAATTCGTCTACAATACTTATTTCTAAGCTTTTTGGTCATTTACAGAGCATTAGCCATGCTGTAGTTGTCCTTGAGTGGATAGTATTGAGTAGTTGTCATGGAGTTGGTAGTGGTAAATAGTTGTCTTGAGGTGGGTATTAGTGGATAGTTGTCATAGAGTTGGTAGTAGTAGATAATTGTCTCGTAGATAGCAGTGAATGTATATCGACTGTATTACTTCAGGAGCACAACACTTTAATAATATCAAGGAAGATGGTTCTTAAACAAATATATGCTGAACTTCGTTGGGAATACCATTACTTGGCAATTTAAGCATAAAAAATTAAATATGAGATGAAGATTTTGTTTTCATAAAGGACAACATATTATTTCAGCACCACTATTTAACTATTCTTTTAAATTAAGGTATGTCATAAGTTGAATTAATTTTTTTAACACAAATAAATTAATAAATTAAATATGATATAATATTCAAAAATATTCACTTTCTTTTTACATTATTTTCTGAGTCGCCTTAATATGTAGAAAACCAGTATGTAAAACTTTGTTTTTTTAATTCATTTCTTTAGAAAATTCCTATAATGTAATATACTATCGTCCGACATGGGCTAAAAACAATGGTTATCACAGTAAAAACAGTAGGAAAATTGATATGAAATAGACTATAGTCCTTCTAATAACCTTTCTCTGCCCATGTTATTTTAAAAAGTGGGCAAATCAGGATGTTGCCGATACAACACGTTAACTGGTTATTATCTTTCCTACTTCAAGATAGAAATATTGAAATTTATCCCAAACAATATCAGCATTTTCTAAAATTGAAATTATAGGAAATATTAAGTATTGATCGGGCCGAATTTCTTCGATTTTTGTTTTCAAAGGTCTCAAAATGATAACATGGAATCTGATAATTGATTCTTTGTTCTTTTTCAAGTTCAGATCACAAAAGAGCTATTCAGAATCAACACATTCTCAATGGAAAGTAATGATGTGTGTATGATTACCAATGGAATGTTTAAAATTAATTAGATATGGGTAGTCGTCCATATTCTATTTATATTTCCATCATCTTAATCGATGTTAAGAAATACATTGTTTACGGTGTATAACTATACCAGATACATAAACAGTTTATATCAGTGTGTTGTGTTTGGCTAATATATAAGTTTATATTATGCACTTATACCTGTCTGGAATGATTTCTATAGATTTATATCAAATGCATTAAAAATTGACATGATTGTATAAAACTGTTTGTGGTTTACTTACTCTGTGATTCGAAATCAGATATCCAAATGATTGTTACAAGTATGTTTGCTTCTATTTATATCCATGATGAAACAACAGGGATTGGTCCCCGGTATTTACTATCCCAAAATGCATTGCGAACCCCTACAAATACCATTTTGTTTGTGATGTTACTTTGCAACGAAAAGGGTATTCAATATGCACTAAAATGTAATTATTAAGTCAAGATAATTCAACGATTTTGTCTCCATGATACGTTTTTGTCCTTTTTTCGATAACACGTTGAGCAAGAGTTTCTTATTGAGGCTAAGAACATATAACATATAAATGAGTCGTGATTCATCATCATAGTCTGACCTGATTAAATCAGGGACGTGTGATATCTGTATTTTATGTCTCTGGTTAAACCTTTTGTATAAATTGTACAGTTTACAATGAGGAAACTATACTGATCGATGATAATGTAAAAAAACATAATGCTCAACATCATTTTTCATGAATGTTTATTACTGGAATGCAAATAATTAAAGTAGCTCTTTGTGATTTATATCAGAAGTATCCATATTAAATAATAGAAAAGTTTTCTGTGAATTTATTTTTTTGTTAGCAGATGTAAAACATTGGGGAAAATGTTTTCCATGTCAGTGACAAAAGCAATACCTAAGAATTTGTGATATTAATATGACACATGAAAACCATAACTCTAATTGGTGAGACATAGGTTGACATAGTTCATTAACAGTTCTTTACTTATTACAACAGTCTATTATAATATTACTACTTGCACTGAATTTCTCGAATTTATCACTATTATTTATAATTCAATGGATAAATTAGACACATAGTATAAACATCAGCATTTAGTTATCAGTGACTCAGGTCTCAAGGGGATGGCTTGTTATGTGGAGGGAGAGGGATCCATAGACGTGGCGGGTAGGTATAATTAACACGGTCACACTTTACACACTTTGCATTCATAAAGGTAGCTGCAGTGACAAGTGTTCACCTTATTTTTGAGGTAGAGTGAACATAATATATACTACCCTATTAAATACAGATGTACGAAGGGAAACAACTCTTATTCCTAACATGAACATGATGTAACAATGTTTAGTTTATTAATGCTTAACAATAAAAATGCCTTCTTTAATGTCTTTTACAATAAAATTATTTTTAAAAACTAACAAAATTCCATCCCAAATTAACATGAATTTGTATTTATCAATCAATATTTAACCCAAATGAGTGTTGTTGGTTGAAATATCATACGTATATATTAATGAAATACTTTTATGAAATAAACTTGTCAATGTGTTTATGATGACATAATGATTCGTAGTTATATTGCTTACAATTTGAAATAACTAGGTATAATAGCAAATTTTTGTTCCCCTTAATTATTTAAATTCGATCCTGTCATAAGATATACAATCAATATGAATGTAAACAAGCATTGTTAGTTTGAAATGTCATAAATACCATATACTTACCCAAGTGATACCCTTTAAAAGTAATATCAAGATGACCAGTTTCGAAATAAGGTTTAAGTGGGATTACAGTATGTTCTAGCTGAAGTTATGGTATGATAATATGTGGCCATCTTGTGAGGCTGACGTTTGTTTATGTTTTTTGAAATATCTTTCAACGTCTTAATGATAATACATTTGATAATCGTCATGAGAGGTATTGTAAACGTACAAAAATTCATATGATGATGTACTACATTTCTTATGAGAAGAAGATCGCTTATACAACAGCTTGATACAGCAGAACTCAATTTTTGTAATTCACATGAAACAAAGTGTATTTATCAAATGCATTTAAAAAATCTACAAAAATATTATAGATATTTACCGAAAGGAATTTTCTTCTACAATGAAACCCCAAAACATCCAAAAAGTAAAAAAATCGAAACAAACAAAAAAAAAAAAAAACCCAAACAAACAAACAAACAAAAACAAAAAAATAATAAATTAGTTTGTTTATATTATCAGCAGTTACATGAGAAATGTCCTTCAAGGAATATGATAAGCCAAAGTACTATTCATGGTATCCAGGTACCTATATATAACGTTAAGGTAAAAATTTAAAGACTTAAAGAAGTTTTTGGCATGTGTTGTTTCCTTATGAATAAATATGATGAACTGTATATGAGATTATTTTATAAATCCGGTAATTTGCGTTCTGTTGATAAAATCGAGAAAAAATAACAATTACCCCCCTCTTGATATAAATAAATAATACTTAATTCATATATTAAATATACTACAATTGATATGCAAGCAATGGGAAAACCGTCATGTAAAACAGTTATTTTGAGATCACGTATTTGTAGCTGATTGGCTCATGATGCTTAATAATACTAAAATACACCATTTCATATTGTTCAAATTCTGTCAACAAAACAACTGTCATTCCGTCTACATCAGTATAAATGTAATGCACATACCTCTGTTGAAGACTGGTACTAATATACCATTTTCCGGTTTTTCAGTGAACATATACTATAGTTCGCGCATGCGTAGATGTAGTGTTTCTTGATACAAACGCATGACCAATGAAATAATATATACACATGTAGACGTGTAGAAGTGGGCGGACACAGCCAATGACTAAGTAGGTACATTGTAGTTGTATTGTGAAATCCTTATGTCAATGGGCACTTAATGGCGAGACAACTGTATGCCGTAACCTTCCTCCGGTTTTTAAAATGTGTTTAAGAATAGACTTAGAAAACACGTACATGTATGGTTGTTGACGTTCAGTACTTTATTTACAGTTGCACTTGTAGTCTCAATGGAACACTATACACAATAATCGTATCGTGATTGTGTATAAGTATCACCAGAAAATATGTAAAAACATTTTAAAAGAATGAATCGTCCTATCAGTAGTTGTTTTGGTGGAAGGTTTATATTGTTATTGATCAGAGAATGTGAATCGTTCTCCATGAGAAAAATGAATTGTTAAAAAAAAACTCCTCTGGCGTTATCAATAACGACCGCGATAGCTATACCGATGATCTTGCGCCAGCAATCTAGTCTGTATAATTGATTTCAGATACGTGTTTAAGTGAAACCTCGGTAATATACAAGTGTTCTGGACTTGATAACAGTTTTACTTACATTTGGTTGAGTGTATTGCGTGTGTAGGAGAGGGTGAGAGTGTGGGAGACTGTGTCCGAAAGTGGGAAGGTGCGGTGACGGTGTATGTGTGTAAAGGAAACGGGAACAATAATTTAAAAATTATCATAACATTAACATAATATAAAGATTTTCTAGCATACATGTGTATGATACTCACAATGCTTTTTGAGCGAATGAACAAGGTTTTGCCATAGCCATCAAACTGTTAAACTACTATCTATAACATAAGGATTTTAAGGACTTTTACGTTTACATGAACTTTGTATTTAACACTTATAGTGAATTTCTTCTGTCCACTACATATTGTCTTTATCTTTCCTTGAATTTAAATCAATTTTATTGCATAAATATTACACAAAAGGATCGGACGCAAGTTTGCACAACTTATTAATGTCCTCTCCATAATACAACTATATATATGCACAACTTAGCAATGGTCTATATCAATGAGTATATAAATGAAGTTTTCAAATTTTAAGTAAAGAAGAAAAAGGACAGAAAGGAAAAAGGGATGCTGAAATAGTAAATAAGAAAAGTAGGTGCTAAGGACTAGTGAAATGGCACTATCGACATATAGAAATATAATGACCAGTATTTGTACTTACACAAATCTTTTACTATCGACAATAAAATTTTGCACGTCTTTACAAATAGCTTTATTTAATTTTACGTCCAAGAAATTATCACCATACACAAGGTTTTCATATGTACTTTCACCATACCATATTTAATGTGTCAGCATTTTATTTCTTTCTACATTGTATAATGGGCAATGAAAAATAAAATGTTTCCCGTCCACTACAGTATGTCTACATCGATAGTACGGACTGTCAGTTAGATTAACACGGAGTAAATCATTATTAAGAATACTAGCACCAATAAGGATACGACAATGTAAAATATTAACTCTCCTTTCACCATACTCTTTAAAAATCTTCCCATATAAAGGTAATTTTGCTGGTCTGATAGAATTTTGAGGCTGTTTCAAATTGCCGCTATTTCTTTTTTCTAGTGACAAGTTGTTCCATAAATTACAGGTGTTAGGAATAAAAGAAGACATAGTTAGACTAAGATGACAATAGAGAATTTGATATTTATCTTTGTTTCTGAGATATTAAGTGGACAAGCCAGAAACTTTCGGAGGAAGGAGAGACACAAGATAGTTTGGTGAATTACAAGACTGAATTCTATATAAAAGACTGAGTTTTCTAAACACCCTACGTTCTTTCAAGAATTGCCAGTTTAATTCTTGATATAAGAGTGATTTACTTGTAAAGATGGGCTAACCAGTGATAATTCTGGCAGCTTCATACTGTATATTTTCAATAGCTTCTGTATCTCCTTCGTTCAGTTATCCTAAACTTCACAAGCATATTGTAGAAGAGGCCTAATATACATTAAAAAGGATTTTTAAAGAATTTTCCTGTTTAGAGTATATTTTAGTTTTCCAAGAGTTGACGGATACTTCTTAGTTTTATGTATAATGCTATCAACATGAACACTCCATTCATGTCTTAATCGTGAAAAGATTACATCATATCACCAGCTCACTGTCACATCACATAATATAGACGAAGAATTATTTCTGGAGGCATCAAGCTTCAAATTACTATAAATCTGTTAATACTGACATCATAACTCAAAGGTACTAACAGTTTAGATATTCATGAGGACAGTAAGTATTTTTTTCTGTTGCAAAAGCATTGAATATTTTATTGAAAAAGCCATACATTCAACACATACCTTTACGTGTGCACCTATTGCATATTCATTTGTTTGATTTTCTATGTGTTAAGTAGACGATATTCGTTAAGATAATTTAGTGTAACCTCTGAATCGCTAAACAGAGTTGCAGAAAGTCAATTTTCTCTCTATTTTATGCACAAATTTATCTGTATTTATCCTACATCTCATCCATTTGCTTCCCGTAACCCTACAATCTGCACATTTAAGCTACCACTCCCTCTTATATAGACTCGTCCTTGGCTTTCCATGGGAAATGGAAGGTTACATACATCGTATCTCTCTATTGCACTACATGCTTTATGGTCAATCCACTGATCAACTTCCGCTCGTCTCATATACACATTATCTTGATCTTACATGAAATTATTTTTCGTTCAAACAGAGAAAAAAATCTCACTGGTAAAAAAAAGGTTATTTGCTTGTAAAAATAAACCTTTGATAAAATGCATGCATATAAAATAGAACTATTTCTGACTAAAGGACATTCCAAATTTACGATGTTCCTTTTGTGTTTTGGGTGGGTGGCGCAGTTAATGCACCGGCCTTTTGCTTAGCGGTTCAGGGTTCAATTACCGAAACCTTCATGAAAAGGTAGGGGGTCACCTGTCCGACCACGTGGGCTTTCTCAGAGTTAACTGGTTTTCTCACAGTGATGCATTTACATCCAGGCCAACACGTGTATATATATGAAGAAATGGGGGAAAATGTGAGAGAACCTGGGGGAATGCAATTCACAATTTTGGTAAATGACCCGAAGCCCCTTCCTTCTATGAATAACATTTGATTCTACCATATTTGGGTGCTGCGATAAAGAGTTTTGAAATTCGAGTCAATTTGATCGCTTTTGGCCCCGCCCTTCAGTCACCTGAGGATGGGGACTGTATAATTAACTATTTTGGTTCGTTTTTGGCCAGGGAAAGCTTTTGCAAAATTTTATTGAAATCGGTTTCGCAATGAATAAGTCGGAAATGTTAAACGTTTATGGACGCACGATGCCGGATAAATGGCGATAACAACTCATGATGCAAGCAAACACTGTCATAAATTAAAAAAGTTACTAATTGATTTTTAAAAATAATTCCATCTCCACTCATAGAAGTCTCCTCTAGATATGGCAACATATGAAACAAGAACCGTTTCTGAAACTTAGCATAAAATGGTCCAAAACAAATGGAATGGTCAAACATGATCATTCATACTTTAAAAAATGAATACTATTGGATGATATTATCGTTCATTAAGTTATGTAAAAGATGTATTTCTCCTTTTCTGTCAGAAAAAATTCATTTAGTATGCACTAGACCATTATGTTCGTTCTACGTTGTGAAAAAGTTTTTTTTTAATCCCTGTTATTTCACTAACAATGAAAACGACAAGAAATTATTTCATATCATAACAAAAACAATTTATAAAAACTACCTCATAATAAATACGTGAAAATGTAATGTAATGTCTAAACTTTTGTTAAAGCACGAACAATTCTTTAATAATAACATGTAAACGATGCTTTGGTAGAGTAAAGATACTTGGCTATTCCAAGCTATTCCACAGTAATCATTCAGGCTAAAATTTGATGTATGTATAATTACTTTCTAATGGAACCAGATTTAGCAACATCCAAAAGTATCATTCAAGTATTATAACTTTGTGAACTGTACGATATTTAATGTTTCTGGAAATTGTGTTGTTTTCGTGGCTCAAAACAGCGAAAGTGATATGCAAGGAAGATGTTCTTTTAAATGACAATGCCATCTTTTGTTTAAACTACTAAAGAAAGTGCCAACGAACATTCCAAATAATTCAGTACTTGAATTTAAAGTTGATCCCTTTACTATAAAAAACACTCGTAACCAAGCAAACACAAAAAAACTTAGCATTTCTAAAACTTCATAATGTGGGGTCAAGACCAGATATGCCATAATCTGCCGGTGGTGCGCTTGGAGACGGCAGGTCAAGGTCAGATGTACCACCAGGTGCTGATAGTGCTGTTGGGAACGACAGATCAAGGCCAGATGTAACACCAGGTGCTAATGTTGCTGTTGGGGACGACAGGTCAAGGCCAGATGTACCACCAGGTGCTGATGGTGCTGTTGGGGACGACAGGTCAAGGCCAGATGTAACACCAGGTGCTAATGTTGCTGTTGGGGACGACAGGTCAAGGCCAGATGTACCACCAGGTGCTGATGGTGCTGTTGGGGACGACAGGTCAAGGCCAGATGTACGACCAGGTGCTGATGGTGCTGTTGGGGACGACAGGTCAAGGCCAGATGTATCACCGTCTATTGGGTGTTGGTTGGGAGGCTGCAGGTCAGGTTGAGTTTGAAAGCCATGTTTTGCTTTTACTTCAGACGGAACGAGTAAGGATTTACCACCGTTATTTGTTGGTGGAATCTTGTTAAAGTCATCGCCTGAAATGCAATCAAATCTCCTTTACTTGTTTTTCACTGAAATTTATCAAAATTTTAATAATCATTGATAAGAGTATCATCAATAAGATTTAACTCAAATTGCTATTTTATATCAAGAGGCCAAGAGGGCCTGTATCAACTACCTGAATATTTAAGTCAATAATGCAAAACTTTTAATATTTCCATATATCCCCGATGAGCCTCACCCCATGGATAATTTCAAACTTCCTAGGGGTGGAGACAGAGATCAGTTGTCAATCTCTTAATGTCCAACATTGCTATTAAGTTAAGGGATGGTAATCTCAATAGTTTCAAAGATATGATCTGTCCTGGGATTGGGCCAGACAACAGGGCAAATTATCAGTTATGATTGTGTTTGTCGCCTGATGCTCAGCAATGTTATAGTAATTCATTGGGGGTCACAACTGTTTCAAAGAATCATAGATCCAAATAAATTATTGATGGTGCAAAGCAATGATTTGAAAATGAACTAAATCTACTTGGGGGCCGAAACCCGCGCTTTAAACAAAAACTTTCCCTTCACCCTAGCATGTTTCAGATCAATTTAGGACAATATCCTGCAATTCCTACAGAACAAGACAGATTTAAAAAAAAAAATGACAGATTTTCTCTATTGGGCCCCGCCCCTCTGACCCCAGGGTTTATACGAAAATGATTTTCCTTCACGCAAGCATGCTTCAGACCAAACTTGGACAATATCATGCAATTCCTAAAGAACAAGATAAACTTTTAAAAAATAACAGATTTTCCCCATTGGACCCTCCCTTATGGGGGCCAAGACCCATCGGTTATGCAAAACTGATTTCCCTTCACCAAAGCATGTTTCTGATCAAACGTGGACAATATTCTGCAATTCCTAACGCACAAGATAGATTTTAAAAGAAATTGACAGATTTTTCTTATTGGGCCCCGTCCATCAGGCCCTAGGGGGCCGAAATCCACCGTTTAAACAAAACTGGTTTCCCCCAAGCATGCTTCAGACCAAATTTGATTCATGAATAATTGCAATATCTAGTAAAAGTTGAAGGTGTCCCTATAGCCCACTTGCTCCTTTGGACCTGTTGAGCTAAAATGTTTTTAAGTTTGTCACTGGAGTAATATACCATGACACGCTTTTCATTGGCTGTGCATCAGAAATCGATTGTGGTGTCATAATGGGGACAATAACGTGACATCATTTATTGAAAATGTCGCAACCCCCCCCCCCCCCCCCCCCCCCAAAAAAAAAAAAAAAAAAAACTACCTCCTTTGATTGTGTTCTCCACATGTTTACCTTAAATTCTGTCAAAATGAAACGTATTATCTAATAGGTATTTTTTAATTGGTGTGTAGTTGATTTTATTCTAGAAGGCACTTTTTATTGTTGTTGTTGTTAAGGGTTTTTCTAGGAGGTACTTTTTATTGATGTTGTTGTTAAGGGTTTTTCTAGGAGGCACTTTTTATTGTTGTTGTTGTTAAGGGTTTTTCTAGGAGGTACTTTTTATTGATGTTGTTGTTAAGGGTTTTTCTAGGAGGCACTTTTTATTGTTGTTGTTGTTAAGGGTTTTTCTAGTAGGTACTTTATATTGATGTTGTTGTTGAGGTTGTTTTAGTAGCCACCTTATATTAATACTGTTGTTAAGGATGATTCTATTAGCCACTCATTATCTCACTGGTCAATGTTTAATCATTAGTCTCTTAAAAACATATCTTGATTAAACTGTCCCAATAGAATTACATCTCTGCTAGTGTCGGACAACTTTGCAAAAAACTCATCCAATATTTCCCAATAGCCCACAAAAATGCAATGGATTAATTTAGATGGGACTCCCTAACACCGCGGATATCAAAATAACCAAACCCAGCACCAATAATATCAAGTACCAATAGATTTATCTGGCGAAAAAGGATAACATACTTTATAAAATGTGCATTTTATTGGGAGTCAAGACATTGATGTTTCTAGTTCCAATGGTTTCTGTGGTCAGAAAACAATCACTCAAAAAGAATTCTGGAGTTTGATCAAAAGAAACATAAAAATCAGCAAAACAAGAACAAAGGACACTAGGTATATTGTAATCTTATATTCTTTCCATTCATGTTTAATACTAGTGTAGTTTAACAACTTACATTTGTGTTCCCATTTAGATGATTTATCCGCGTCAGGAGTAGAGAATTCGGAAGTGCTGTCTGTTCCTTTGCTACAGCTTGAGAAGCTTGTTTCCTTTTCTTCCTTCTTATGTATTGAACTTGATCTAAAAGCAGTGATATAAGTGTTACATAATAACTTGTCCTATTTTTCTTCAGAAAAAAAAATTGTGAGTGTTTTCACTTCGTTCTAGATAAGATTTTTGTTCTATGATAAGTAATTCCTCCGGAGAAGATATTTAACTATCAGCCTATTTGACTTCATTGGGCACCAGTTTTATATCACCAGCCCGAATGGCTGGCCGTCTGTCCATCGTCATTTTTTCCCTTTACATGAACTATTTTCAATAACGAAGAGGTCCAGAGTGAGTATATTAATTTATAATGATGCTGAGATAAAGGGCTGTCAATTTTGTTCAAATGAATGACCTTAATCCAATTTCAATGTTATCAAGGTGTGATTTATCAAAATCTTTAATGGGATCTTCTGCACAAACTGACAAATTTATAACTGTTTTGTATCTTTTCTAATAACTTTTAAAACCAAAGCAAGATAATACCGTCTAAATGTAGCACATTAGGGTTTCCGGAACTCAGTCACTGACTCATCATTGATTGTATGCGACGTATGAGGTGGTAACACAGATCCGTACGCTCTTTACTGCTAAATTATACTCAGATCGGAATTGAATTACTCATATTTTTGTCGATTTTTAAATAAACACAATATTTCAAACTGTTCGATAGGAAAAAAGCGAACATGTTGTGTCTCAATCATAGTTGAGTGAACAGTTGTAAAATTATCCAGTTTATCAATACCGTATCACAAAACATGCGTTACATTCAAACGTGCCAAAAGCCGTCGTAAACTGAAAAAAATGGTATGGCTTGTGGTGTAGACACATTAAATCATTTATTGTTTGTGCTTATGATAATGGTAATGACATATGACAAGAATACTTACATTAAGCTTTCCTCTTCCAGTGTTTTCTGCCTTCGGTTTACGCACAGCTTGTAGTAAACAATCCCAACAATAATAAATACTGTTGCTAAAACACTGATCACCGAACAGAGTATCAAAGCCCATCTCCAATTTTGTAGTATAACAATCTGTTCCTGATACTCGGTAATCTTTTCGTTTTTGTCAGCGTCAGTTTTAGTTAACTCAGTTAGTCTGTTTTCCAACTTTAGCTTTTCTGCTTTCAGCATCACAATCTGAGCGTGTGATTTGTTTACCTGTTTCCGTGTCAATGCCGATTCGTTTTGCAATAACTTCTGTGCTGCAACTGTTAAAAAACAAAAGGCCCATACAACATGTATCACACACATGATTTTTTCATTAACCGAAATAAAGGAAAAGGATTCTAGATATGTATGATTATGTATCCATTCTGCCCCGCCCACCTACCCGCAAGGGTGCCAGCCCAGTTGTTTCTACAAAAGTCTCTTCTACATGAGGACATTATTCAGATCAAATAGGGACAGAATCCTGAATTTTCACAATTTTCCTTATTTAGCCCCGCCCTTTCCACCTTACTACTTCTTCCGCCTCAGGAGGACGAGATCCACTGATGATACAATAATAATTCCTTTTCACCCAGGGATGCTTCAGATTCAATTTAGACAGAATGCTGACATTCCTACAGAAGGAAGATAGTAAAGAATTTGACCTATTTTCACTATATGGACCTTTCCCTTCCGCTCCAGGAGGGCGAGACCAACTGTCTTGCCAAAATTGAATCATCTTCACGAAAGAATGCCTCCGACCAAATTTTGACGAAACACTATCATTCCTATAGAAGAAGGATTTTAAAGTATTCTGCCATGTCCCTCAGGGTAGTTAGACCCACGGTTCATACAAAAGCGAATTTTGTCAAAACCCATTATGTCGTTCATGACTATTAGCGATTGTAGAAAAAGGCAGTCGGACACCCAATGGACGACGGACGTTGCGACAAATCTCTCGCCAGTCCTTGGAACCAGGTGAACTAAAATCAGAGCATGAAATGTGTTTAAGAGTGATTCAATTTTAAAATGTATAACGGATATCTGTTTTTATGCCCCCGCCATGGGGGTGGGTGGGGGGGCATTCATGTCTTACAGACATTTTCTAGTTATAATTATATATTTGTAGAACACTCAATAACTGTGATAAATTGATTAGAATTGGTGTCAAAACTAAATAAGAATAAACTACACAAACGATATTAAAAGCAACAAAACACATTGTTGGGCGACGAAAACAGACAGGAACGCCCTCGCTTACATGAATCTCATGTGTCCTTTACCACTCTGTTCCATGATGAAATATTTTGTATTTGATAAAGATCAAAATGATTCATTGATAATGAAAATCGAATAATGTGAAATAATTTATTATAACTTAGTAATGAATAAAAACAGTATTGAAAAATGGATTATACAGATGTATATTAACTGGCAATAGTCTAAAGCTTGTACTTACTTTCTTTCGGCAGCTGTTTCAATTTTTGTAGAACTGAAAGAAACATGAAATTTCAAGTTACATTGTGAAGACAAATATAATCCTATGGCTAGAGACTTGAGGGAGTAAAATACTATTCGTACTCGGATTAAATGTTTTTGGTCGATAAGAACCATTTACATTAAAAACTACGACTAATATTGGGAAGTAACTAATACACCCCCAAATTTCTTATATATATATATATCGTTTACTTGTAAAATATTATATCATTTTCCTCCTTGGGATTTTCAATTTGATTTATTTCTTTTTTTTTCAAATTATTAGTTCAGCGTAATGTTATTTTTATCATTATTTTCATTACTATTATAATTATCATTAATGCAGTCTCAACAATGTTTTCCTATTGCTAACAGAATTATTATCGTTCCTATTTTTCATCAATGTTCAATATTTAAAATCACATGTATACAACACACAATATATTAGTCAAAGTTGTAAATGTCCTATATCCAACAAGATTAAATGTCGTCTTTATTTCACCTGAGAAATTCACACGAAATGACATTAAATTTGTACCTTGTTCACAAAAAAGTGCACAGCCTATCCTAGATTGTTCCGACAGACGTTCATTACAGTGACTCGTGTCACATGGAATTGCCCTTCCATCCAGACAAAAATAATGGAACGGATTCAAGTCATACCAGCCACATCTTACTCGGTAATAGTCATCAATGTTGGTGTTGTTCTACAAGATCAAGACAAGAAACACCTGTTACCTAGATCTTCTGGTGTTTATAGTTAATTAAAGAAACCAACAATCATGGTAATATATATAGCAATCTACATTTTTAACACATGTACTAAACGAACTGTCAATGTTGGAAATATTTCACAACGTTAAATACCTAGAGAAAACGAAATCGTTCGTCTGAGAATTGCGTGCACATCTGCAAATGGGCGATATTATTTCTGTATAGTTTTAATCGATTAAAGGCTCCCAATTTTAGGAAAATTCTAGACAAGAGCCCTTTAACGTGATGTCCGTTTTCTTTACTATGCCAACCAAGTGATATTGAACATTTTGGAAAATACTATCATTGTAAAACTCATTCTTGAAAATCTTAATATATCAATTTTCGACAAAACAGGAAAATATTTGAATTTCGACCATCATGAGCCTCCAATATTTATTCAATAGTAACGGTTCTTGAAACACCTGATGTGTCAAATGATAGACTTTGATATGTGACACCATTTGACTGAGTTTCATTAAAACTGATCTACGACCTGATTAGCTATAGGTCTTTAACCCAAAACCTGTGTATGTTTACGTAGTAACCATGACTACCAGAATTTCTAATGGAGGAAAAATGTATGCACATTTACACATGGTTTCAAACGTTTCTGTGTAGTTTCATTGAAATTTGTTCCCAAGACGAGTTGTTCAAACAATGATTTTCTATGGACTGTCAGACAGACTTTTAGATGCTGTTAAGTTTCATTGAAATTGGTTCAATAGTTGAGATGTTGTCAAAACATTGTTTTTCTGTGGACAAACGGACTTTCTCGCAGCAGCAAATATGTATCATGTGTGTTTAATGATGGAAAATTTAAAATTCCTTTACCTGTGCCCTGGCGCCGACTAAAAAGTAGTATACATGTGTTAGTACGTACAAGTACACGTTCCATTTAGGGTCCATATCTGTAAACAAACACAGGAGTACAACGATAAAGTATACTTTAAAATTTATAAAAAGTGTTAGTTTAGAAAAAAATCCACCCAAAAATCATTTTAACGTGTCTGTGATTATACTCTTCGTCAGCCAAACATAATGCATACCTTGTATAACCTGTTTTGTTTGGGTTATACATTAAAAGTATGTAAATCTGCCGATTTTTCTAAATCGCCTTGTTGATTTGAATACTTCAGGTCTTTAACATCACTGACTAGTCCTACAAGGACGAAACAGCTGTACGTTGCAGTGTAATTCAGAAAATGACTGTGGCTGTTGTCTGGCCGATGAACCAGGCAAGTTACAATGGGATTTCCATCGCCTATTTATAGCACAGGGATTGGTCTCTATAAATAGTAGTTGCGCAATCGTAAATCTCTGCAAAGACAATATTTTAATTCGGATGACGAGTCATTATTGCAAATAAAATGTACTGTATACATAAGCGAAAGTCCCAAAGCTAACAACATGGACTTTGAACGAATCAATCATATATATTCCGTATATATGAATCCTTTGAAGTTTGGATGCATGTGATTCTGGCTGTTCAGTCCCATTGCCAAATTTCATACACGTGACCCAGAAGTGTAAACAATCACCTACGAGAACTCTCAAATGGAAATAAGTTAGTAGAATCTTCACCAAAATTGTAAATTCCATGACCCCCGGATCTCAAGGGAAAATTTACTATAGTGTATATAGGAAAATTACATTTAAGTATAATTTGTTTATTTCTATTGGAAAGATTTCAAACTGTTTAGAATTGATACTATATGATAATAGTCTACAATAACAAAACAAATCTTGTTAAGATAACGAAAGGATAGCTTCCCAGAGGTAAGTACCCCGGACATCATAAGTTTTCAACCCGTGATAGCTGTCAGTAAGACCGTTGGCTTACGTACCCTTAAGTGAAAATCCGAGGTGCTTGGTACGACACTTCCAACCTGTAAAACTGAACAGGGACTGGTCTGACAAGGCGGTGTCCTAGGGCAAGACACTTTGCTCTAACTTCTCTGAATGACAAGCAACGGAAGGAAATCTGTAAATAGTGTTTGCGTAATGTTGAATCTCTGGCATGAATAGGAAACCGTTTAATATCCGGTTTTTTAGTTTCCTGAGCATTGCATTCACAAGCCGATAGACAAATTTTGCATAAAACAAGTCATGTTACAGGTAGATAAACATTATTACCACAACGTAAGGGCCCTATAAGATGTTGACCTTATAATCACTCAAGTATACATCGAATACAGATCGCATACTGGTAAACTTATATAAGACACGTCTATGAAGATGAGGATAATTCCCACAAACCGTTTTAACATGGCCTCCTTGTAAAGCATTCCTATGATGGTGACAATCGTGGAGAAGGTAGGAGAAAAACACACTTCGGTCTTACTATCACAGTCATTTATATTTTGTTATTTTGTTTTCTTTGATAAGAAGAGTGCCACAAAATAGGACTCGTGACAAATAATATGACAACGAAAACATGTGTTCAGTGACTTCATCAAATATATGGTTTGTGGAAAGTTACACCTTTGTTTCCATGTATTAAAACACTGTTTCCATGTATTAAAACGAGAGAGAGAGAGAGAGAGAGAGAGAGAGAGAGAGAGAGAGAGAGAGAGAGAGAGAGAGAGAGAGAGAGAGAGAGAGAGAGAGAGAGAGAGAGCAACTATCTTAATATATACTTCACAATAAGCATATCCAAACGACGTAACAGCAGTGTTTTTGAACAAGTATCTCAGGCCGAAAACTATTAGCAGATAATTCCCATGGTGAAACTGTTCTGTTATGTACATATCTATATATGTAAGTGTTTACACAAACACAAAAAAGACACTTAAAACGTACCTTTTAAACTACCATTAATCCCGAGTCCGAACAACGTGTAAATATCGCTGAAAAATTGAATAGGATACACATATCTGCAATAGACGGTGCGTAAATTCCGACCAGATGTAAGTCTACAATTTGAACCATTATTCTATTTACTTTTATTTCCTTTTAAGAATTGAATACGTTCAGTAATTAATTATCAGGGTAAGGGTATTTTCAATGGATCAGGGACTTTACCACTGACCCGTTAAACTCACTCGTGTTGAACACGCTTGAATCGAAACATCGGATGAGTCAAACGTTTTGTTCGGACCTGATAATTTCCCCTTCTTTATCTCATTAAATTAAACACGGATGATTCAAACACTGTTGAGTCGATTACTAAGTGTGTGTTAAACATATCGTGTGGTCCATCCCTTCTAAATTCTACCTAAATTTCGTCTGATGTGTCGAACATTCAGGCGGCACCTCGTCTCAGGTTAAACTTTCTGTACCGTACGATATGGTATCGTGCGGGGGAGTGAGAGTGGCCATTCCACGTATACAAGTGTCACTATATGCAAATGAAGTTAGTTTCTGGTATGGAGTGCTGTCTACAATTGGAAATCACGATGAATATTTATAGCACAAGAAGTGCCATCTACAACTAATAAATCCCTCCTATTTATAGTACAAGGAAAGTTATTTACACAAAGGTAATCAGTAAACTGGACACGGTCGTTAGAATATTGATTTCTTGGATATTTCAAATGTTAGTTTCAAATTAGGGAGTTGTAAGCAAGTGGAAGAATTGGTAGGCAGTCTAGGTAATCACAGAACATCCACGATTTGATATATATTTCAATTATTTCAAAACAATAGAAGAAGCAAACCTAATGTGATCATAATTAAATTGATAGTAACGTGTTTGTCCACTGTTTCTAAGCCAAGTTAAAAAAAATCACTCCGAAATTTATGAACAATTTAATGAGATTTGATGGTGGTAACAATGAATGTGAAGTAAATGTTCCTTTTTATGCTAAGAGCATTTTCAATGCTCTTCATTGTACCGTACTACTTACGCTACCGTGAATAGATCTAGGAATCTATCTGTGTCATATATCGATTTTACTTTAAAATATCGGTCACTGTCCGTGCTATTGTAGATCTAGCTCTTTCAAATTTTTGATCGGAGATAATTTATAAGTACCCCAATGCCAGGGTATGAAATCATAAGGGAACTCTACAGCTATGCCAATTTTAAGGTTTACATGTGAAGCTAATATATATAGTTTTAGCTTAAATTCAGTTTTTGTCTTTCTGACATGATGTCTCATTGATTCTGTTGAAGAGTGATGCATGTGAACGATTGCAATATAAAGATTGGGAATAATGAAGACGTCAGTTAACATCTGAATCCCGGAAAGTGTTTTAATAAAGATTAGGATAAACCTAGCAAAGTGTTAGATCCCAGTGTGGTACAATTCTTATTATGCCTGAACTTTTAATATATGTACTGTATTTGTTCATCTCAGAAATTTCAGTATTATGTCATCTGCATCCACTTTCAGTTCAACACTTTTGATTCATCAATTTTACACAGCCCTAGACTCAATATTTGTCATTAATTGTCGACTGTTTTTTATAGTTTTGTTTCCATGGTGAATGGAATGAAATGGGATAAATAGTCTAACCAATACCCCTCGAGAGCTAATTAAGACATTGCAGTATTATCACTTTGGGCCTTATTAAAAGTCAAATTGAAACTTTAAGAAACTCAAGTGACCGTAAGTACAACAATAAGATGTCAATAATCAATGAAATTGATTAATTGAGAGGACATTTTCTTAGTACAGTTAACCAGGCTTTGTAGTGGTTTGTTCAGAACTGTAGTTCTGGTTAAGTAACCATTAATTATATCCTTTCAGCTACAATGACATACATTTTTGAAATACCTCTACTGTAGCTAAATGTGGCATTTGTAATAGACATAGCCAAAGTTAATTTTGTGATAGAAGTAGCCAAAGTTAATTTTAGGATCAGTTAGGACAGCTACTGTTTGTAACAGGCATGGATTCAATTACATGATGATGTAATTAATTAAATTTGAATTATGTTATGAAAATGGCATTGCCATTACAGGTATTTTCAAAATAACTAGATTACCATTACATGACGGTCCAATGTAATTAATTAAATTACACATTACTTTTCAAGTCAAAATGAGTTTTGAAATACAAATGTCAAAATAAATTATCATACTGCACAGATTTTAACTTTCTGATTCAATCTCTGTATGACCATGGTCGAGATATTATTATTTTGCTAGCTGTCCATCGCTTAATAATTTGACAGTCCTGAATGTCAAAATAAGCAATTACAGTATATTTAATATAGACTCCTATTGGGAAGTTCAAGACTACAAGCTTATACAGAAGTGTATATTTCTTGCACATAATCATAGCAATAATGAAATATAGTTATTTATTTCCCTTACTCTCTTTCAGCAGGTGGATGTCCCTGAAGAAATGAAATCTGGAATGGTAGAAGGTATCTCTATTGATTCTTCTAACTTGGAATTGGCCATTATGACCAACAATGGATTTGAGGACCTTATGGTGGAGAAAAACGTCCTTCTTTCCGGCCTCCAATTAGATGTTGAAGATGATTATTCACTTGAGGAGATGCTAACAGCCATGTTGCCTTTTAAGATCACAGTACTCTCTAAAGGCGGCAGTATATTTACCATCACAAAAGAAGAATCAACAAATCGTGGAAACTAAAAAAAATGTGGAAAAGATCTTTGTATACTGCATTTGTAGTAAATTTGTATACAATCTTCAATTTACTTGAGTAGAAAGATTCACTAGTTATACCTGGTTTGTGTAGAAAGGATCACTGTATACTGAGTTTGTAGTGTACATAGAAAGGTTTACTTATTTATTTTTTTCTGAGTTTAGTGTATACAATATATATATAAAAAAAACTTTTTGTAGAAAAGATCACCGCATACTGAGTTTGTTGTTTACAAATGTGTAGAAAAGATCGCTGTATACCGAGTTTATAGTTTACAATTGTCTAGAAAAATCACTGTATAATGAACATATTACGACTTCTGTTTAAAACCTTCCTTAAACTTAGGCACGTATTTTTTTATTCATCTTAAAAGTCTACCTACAACAATTTTGTGTATGCAATCTTGTACTAGGATATTGACATGACAAGATTACATTGCTGATCAAAGCATGGAAAGAATACTGTATCTAAAAACTGAATAAAACAAGATATAAGCATCTTTATCATGTTTTTATTATTATCATTATTTTTCAATGATGTCTGTCCACATGGAATTTGTAAGCACTCTTGTGCATTCTTATACCACCAAAAGGTGGGTAAACTGGAATCAGGTTGTCTATCCGTCCATCCATCTGTTTGTCTGTCTGTAGACACATCTTGTCTGGACAACTCCAATGAAACTTTACAGTAATATTCGGGACAATGTGTAGATGTGCATGCACCATTTTCCCTCGAAATATTGATTGCCATGGCAACTGGTCAATATAGACAGGTTTTGCATGTTGGTCAACTTCCAAACCTGTGGACCAATTTCAACAAAACTTCGCAGGAGTGTCAGGGAACATGTGCACATGCCGCTGTGTTTCAGAGGATGTTTCTGTGCAAAAGGTCACCATGGAGAGATAACTAAGGCTGTGGGTGTTGGGGGTATTAGTTATCCCTGGGCAATGTGGAGAGGATATAGTAATGATTTTGAGGATTGAATGTAGAGGTCACAGTACTTGCATAAGTACAATATGATTACCTTGTAAACGCATTGAGACTAAAACAGTTAGTATACCTTAATCAAATTTGGAACATGTATCCCTTATGAGATTTCGGTTTCTTAAGAAATTCAGGGTCAGATGTCCGAGATCAAGGTCACAGTCAAAAATCGGATAGTTACATGGGTGTGTTTTCCTTTGCATTACCCTCATTCTTCTTTCAAATTTCACAACCTAAAAGATATTCAAATCTTGCAAATTTCAAGGTTCAAGGTCACTCTAAGGATGTTAAAAAATGATAATACAAGAGGAATAAAATATCTTGCGACAAGTTTTAGAGAACAAAGAATATATAAACATGTCAACAGAATTGTAGAACCAGCAAAACAAGTGTAAAATTGAAACAAAGACAATATCTACTTGAAGATTCCCTGAAAAAGTACAAGGAGAATAAGACCAGGTGTTCCAGAAGAATAGGCATCTTCTATTTTAAGTTATGGTGACATATCATATTTGTTTTAGAAAATTGGCACTCTTATGCAGTCATTTACAAACAATCTGGAAAATGAAGCTGCCCAATATTTGTATGTAGCATGTTATTTGCATGATGGTCTAACTAATGGTCTTAAACCAATAAGATACGCAGTCTTTAAAGTGATAATATGGTGTCCAAGATCAACATTCCCTACAATGTATCCAAATGGACAACTCCCCTATCATCTTGGAGCCTACTTGGGACATGTATTACATAAGTAATACTACTATGCTTGTTATTTCTGATATCTGCTGGTCATTTTTTATGGGCTGCAATGATGTACTGCTTTCATATATTTTTTTTTCAGTATATAGCAAGCTAATAACAAAGAATTTATTGTTTTAATGGTCTTAGCATACCAGTACTTTCAGTACTTTGATTCTACTAGTTTTCTAGCTCCTATGTTACATAAGTATATTATTATTATCTTAAGGATATTAAACATACGGTCTTTATATCGGTTCATGGCTGGCACTGCCTTTTCAGCGGAGAGGACATTTCAACGGAAATTCAAAACGATGCTTATGTCCCCACCGCTGACACATAATCTGATCTTTAGACAAATAAATGATACCCATATTTGCATGCAATGTTTTAAATGAATACAATAGCATTCAACATGCACTTTGCTAAGAAGGCCACCTTTATTTGATTTTTTTTCGAGAGAGCCAACGTCTCAATGTCGTTCACATTGTCTTATTTGCTGATGTTGATAAAAATTCATGCGAAGAGCGTGTGCAGCGATTCGGTAAAGAATGTTTCAAAAATACCTGATAAGTGCATGAAAATCCAGTAAAAAAATATAGCTGCTCGGTTGTTTACATGCCGACCATCCTGAAATGCCCAATTTGAACCGTATACAGGTTATTGTGTCTGCATGCTACATACATACTGATGTGAAGATTTGGGGGGAGGGGGGCGTGATATTATTAGCCAGGAATTCCCCTTACCAATTTATAGGAACTTCAGGAAAGAAAGGTTTTAGAAATGAAAAGTAAACAAGACATTACATATATCTAAATATTTCCTAATCTTAACCTAACACTAACCTCTGGGCCGGCGTTATCAAGTATGCCCTTTTCCTAATTTGCCAGGAATTCCCCTTACCTATTTATAGAGACGAAGTGGTTTCTTCTATAAATAGCTATGACACAATATACTAATTTCAGTCGATTGGACAACGCCCGGCAACGGGAATAGTCATGGAAACGGTATCCCATCACCTTATACTAATCCTTTGTTACGTCATGAAACATCAGGAAAGAAAGATTTTAATAATAACAAGAGGCCTATGGGCCTTAACGGTCATCTGACAAAAAGCAAGCCAAACTCTAACAACAGTGAGTCTGCCGTTAAAACAGTGGGCTTTATTCATTTGAATAAACTTGGTAACCCTTCCTCCCAGCATCCTACAGGCCCAATATCAGCACTCTGAGCCTTTTGATTACTGAGAAGAAGTCGTTTACAGATTTTAACATATTTGAACCATGTGATCCTGAAATTAGGTCAAACTCATTCACTTGAACACATTTGGTAACATTTCCCCAAAGCATCCTACAGGCCCAATATCAGCACTCTAACCATTTTGGTTATTGAGAAGTCATTTGCACATTTTAACATATTTAACCCCTGTGACCTTGAAAGTGGGTTAAGGTCATTTATTTGAACAAATTTAGTAGCATGTCGTCCCAGCATCCTACAGGTCCATTATCAGCACTCTTGGACTTTTGCTTATTGAAGAGAAGTTGTTTGTATATTTTAACATATTTAACCCCTGTGACCTTGAAAGTGGGTTAAGGTCATGTATTTGAACAAATTTAGTAGCATGTCATCCCAGCATCCTACAGGTCCATTATCAGCACTCTTGGACTTTTGCTTATTGAAGAGAAGTTGCGGGCGGCGCATGCTAGACGGCGCACGGCGCACGGCGGACGACGACGGACGAAGCACGATGGCTAAAGGTCATCTCTACCCTTCGGGTCAGATGACCAAAAAAGTAAACAAGACATTGCATTTATCCAAATATTCCCCCATGTTAACATAACACTAACCTCTGGGTCGGCGTTATCAAGTATGCCCTTTTCCTAATTTGCCAGGAATTCCCCTTACCAATTTAAAGAAACGAGGTGGTTTCTATAAATAGCTATGACACAATATACTAATTTCAGTCGATTGGACAACGCCCGACAACGGGAATAGTCATGGAAACGGTAACCCATCATCTTATACTAATCCTTTGTTACGTCATGAAATATCAGGAAAGAAAGATTTTAATAATGAAAAGTAAACATTACATATATCCAAATTTTCCCTCATGTTAACCTAACACTAACCTCTGGGTAGGCGTTATCACGCAAGCTCTTTTTCCGAAATTGCTAGGAATTCCCCTTACCTATTTATAGGAATGAAGTGCTTCTATAAATAGCTATGACACAATATACTAATCTCAGTCGATTGGACAACGCCTGGCAACGGGAATAGTCATGGAAACGTGTTTGTATGTCTTGATATACAAAGTACATGAGGATGTACAGTATTATGATTAACTGCACATGTGCACATGTTTCTTAACCCTGAATTTTACAACGAAATCCAAACTCATCCCGTCTATTTTTCTGTATATACGTGACATAATCATGACCGTCCTGGCAAATTATAAAATATGCAGTATAATTCATCTTTTTTGTAATCGACATATAGATAACGCTATTTAAAAATAATAACTTAGAAAGAATCTCATGAGCTAAAACTATTTTGATATAACCATTTCATAGGCTGAAAAAATATATCAGCTTTAGGTTTATAGCATTAGATGATTGAAACATCAAACAGCATCAAAGATTCAATCTTTTGAATGAAATTAGTCAAAAAAAATAGTTTGAACCAACCTGTGATAGACTAACTCTCTGAGGATGGTAACTAGTTACATGTCGTGTTGACTATGTTCTGTTTTTAGATTTGTGGAATCCAATCTATACTAATAGACACTATGAAATTCCCATACCATTCCATACCACCTTATGCATTACAAATTAGAAATTCATGTAGTTTAGGCGCTTAAATAGCACTATCGAAATTGATACGTACAAACTTTGTCTGAGACAATTCTCCACGGCCTGATTCGGTACGTACATGTTTCTTACGTAACATTTATCAGCCTAGCGTATACACATGTATGATAAATCATGTTTTAAACAGGCTTCTGTTGTGTATAGAGGTCGTTTTTCTTCATTTCATTCAATTAACGACACAGACTTACTGGTTAATTGAAGCATATCTTGACACTTACCTCCGATCTTTCCCCGTTCCCAACAATTTCTGACAATGAAAACCACTATACACAGTCTGCTTTCAACTGGACGATTCCAGTTTCTAGAATGAGATAAATGCGGACTACGGATTTATCGATACGGATTAAAATGTTTAATGATTACAGGGATAACATACTGATACTCTTGAAATGAAAAAAAAATTAGTTTTATAGGACGTCATAATAATATACACACATAAATATGGAGTAAATGCCAAAGCTAATGGACATGAAATGTGAAGTCTCCACCTTTGAGAAAAGGTACCAAAACAATGTGTGTTGTATTCAGAAGATTGGTTTGATCGCAAAATAGATTGTCAAGTGGGTAGAATTAAAAGTGTTTTTTTTTATTTCAATACATACACTTTTCTACCTCGTTACTGAAAGATATACGTTACACTGACAGATGTGAAATGGGTGGAATGTAAAGTCTTACAAACTACAAAAACGAAAAACGAAATGAAACGAAAGAAACATTGCTTGGCTACTTTAAAATAAGTCTAGATAGAGATATAAAGTAAAATGTCTCAATGTTGAAGTACTAAAGAACTGCAGACTTAAGATTATAAAATCTGATGAAAGAAATGACACTAATCAAATTTGCTTTCATCTAAAGTCTCTCTCTTCATGAAGTTCATTTTTAATGTACCCTTCCCGTGATGGAATCAATACACTTTAAATATTTATTAATATTTATAGATGTTTTAGATGTTCATTATTTCGGCTTGTAACATGTCTGTTAGTGTAATTTCATGTTGCTCTATATGAAACCTACACTAATTACGTTAATAAACAGATTTAAATTCAATTTTACGGAGTTTTTCTCATTCCGTTGTCCGTTTTCTTTCTTGTTGCGTTAATTGTGTGTAAAGGGGGATAAGTCGTGTATACTTACATTGTCATGTATCACCATGCTGCTACTATGATTCTGTAGTGTAATTTAACTATTTTTTAATTACTTATTTAGTATCAGAAATAACTCTCATTTTACCGAAATCCGCAATATTCCGACATGTGTTTAACGATGAATTGGAAATGTTATGAGCTAATGCACAGAAAGATGCATACTTTACATTACTCAGAAGATTCTCGTCATTTTTATTAACCAACGATCTTTGTTCCCGTCACGTGATAAAGATGAAATTACGCAAGGTGTTTATCTAGATGATATATTAAAGTATATAAACATTGTTTTTCATAAAATATAAAAAAGATAAAAGATGAAAAAAAAGTAAGAAAGAAGAAAAAGAGCGGGAAAAAGTATTGGGGATCAAGAGTATGTGACAATCACCACATAGAAGACTTCTCTGAAAAAGGTTTTCCGGGTGTGCTGCTGGAAATTGTGCCATTAGTATTTTTATAAAGTCCATATGTCAATGAGAAGTATTTATATGTGGATTAATTGTCATTGTCAACGTTCTCTATCACCGAAGAAGGAAACCCAATGGAATAGTCTGCTTCATTAGACTATACTGAAATGGCGTTGTTTCGAGTGTGTTTGGAGGCTATAAGTCACATACGAGGCCTCGGAAAGATATATTGTTGACGCTTTCGTGATGAATGTTAAACAAAACTGTTCTTGTAACACTTTTATTAATGTATGTCTACAATAAATGGGAATCAACTACCACTAAAGTTTAATCAGGTAAACTAAAGGTCACACGTAACCATCTTGTCATTATGACAGTAATACATTAACGCGTGTCTCTCCAGTCATTGCGTGGACATTCCAGTTCCGTGTTGTATTTCTCTTTTCCTTTCCTCTTTTGCGTGTTTCTTTCTCTTATAGAGACAAAATATTGTCTTTTCGTTAGGACTTCCGGTATTTCCTCATCTTATGGGTTGAATTTCCGTTCATTTTTCTGTCATTATTCTGCATTACCTGTAAACCACACTTATTTTTTTCCGATTTTTTTTTTTATCTTTTTGCCAGTTTAATAGATTTCGTTCAGCTTTTGTCATTGCTTAATTCAGTGCCTCCACAGTTAAGGTATTTGTCATTTTAGCTTAATTGCGTCCACAATCAGGTATTGTCATTCGTTTTGTTTAAGTGTCCTTTCACTACCGGGCTTCCACAGTTAAGGTATTTGTCATTTTAGCTTAATTGCGTCCACGATCAGGTATTGTCATTTTAGCTTAATTGCGTCCACAATCAGGTATTGTCATTCGTTTTGTTTTAGTGTCCTTTCACTACCGGGCTTCCACAGTTAAGGTATTTGTCATTTTAGCTTAATTGCGTCCACAATCAGGTATTGTCATTCGTTTTGTTTTAGTGTCCTTTCACTACCGGGCTTCTACAGTTAAGGTATTGTCATTTTAGCTTAATTGCGTCCATAATCAGGTTTTGTCATTTTAGCTTAATTGCGTTTACAATCAGGTATTGTCATTCGTTTTGTTTAAGTGTCCTTTCACTACCGGGCTTCTACAGTTAAGGTATTGTCATTTTAGCTTAATTGCGTCCATAATCAGGTATTGTCATTCGTTTTGTTTAAGTGTCCTTTCACTACCGGGCTTCCACAGTTAAGGTAATATCGTCCCTGACATTTTAGTGTTTTTGTGGTCCAGGTAAGGTCGTTCTGATCAATTTAGTGTTCAGGTATTGTTGTTTCATTCACTTTCGTATGTCCGGGGTTCGATTGGAACGGACGTGAAAAGGTTAAGTTCATTTGCCCGACCACGTGGGTTTTTTCCGGTTACTCCGGTTTCCTCCCACAATAAGACCCTTAGCACGCTTACATCCGGGTCAACAAGAGTGATTAGTATAAGTTGAAATAACTTGTTTCGCAATTGTTGTAAAATAAATAAAGTTTATACACACCGATACTCATGGAATTACTGCACTGTCGCACTATACACCACTGGAACACTTTATGGCAACATCAAAGATTCCATGTCTGACAGCTGGTGGATCAGACGAGGAAACAAGGTTGATTGTTGATGTACATAAGTCAGGTTTTTGTCGTTCCTTTCGTGTCAGTGTGTTAAAATACCAGGTATTGTCATTCCTTTCGTGTCAGTGTGTTCACATGTCAGGTTTGTTTGTTCCTTTCGTGTCAGTGTGTTCACATGTCAGGATTTGTCATTCCTTTCGTGTCAGTGTGTTCACATGCCAGGTATTGTCATTCCTTTCGTGTCAGTGTGTTCACATGCCTGGTATTGTCATTCCTTTCGTGTCAGTGTTCACATGCCAGGTATTGTCGTTCCTTTCGTGTCAGTGTGTTCACATGCCAGGTATTGTCATTCCTTTCGTGTCAGTGTGTTCACATGCCAGGTATTGTCATTTCTTTCATGTCAGTGTGTTCACATGCCAGGTATTGTCATTCCTTTCGTGTAAGTGTGTTCACATGTCAGGATTTGTCGTTCCTTTCGTGTCAGTGTGTTCACATGTCAGGATTTGTCGTTCCTTTCGTGTAAGTGTGTTCACATGTCAGGATTTGTCGTTCCTTTCGTGTCAGTGTGTTCACATGCCAGGTATTGTCGTTCCTTTCGTGTCAGTGTGTTCACATGCCAGGTATTGTCATTCCTTTCGTGTCAGTGTGTTCACATGCCAGGTATTGTCATTCCTTTCGTGTCAGTGTGTTCACATGCCAGGTATTGTCATTCCTTTCGTGTCAGTGTGTTCACATGCCAGGTATTGTCATTCCTTTCGTGTCAGTGTGTTCACATGCCAGGTATTGTCATTCCTTTCGTGTCAGTGTGTTCACATACCAGGTATTGTCATTCCTTTCGTGTCAGTGTGTTCACATGCCAGGTATTGTCATTCCTTTCGTGTCAGTGTGTTCACATGCCAGGTATTGTCATTCCTTTCGTGTCAGTGTGTTCACATGCCAGGTATTGTCGTTCCTTTCGTGTCAGTGTGTTCACATGCCAGGTATTGTCATTCCTTTCGTGTAAGTGTGTTCACATGTCAGGATTTGTCGTTCATTTCGTGTAAGTGTGTTCAAATGTCAGGATTTGTCGTTCCTTTCGTGTCAGTGTGTTCACATGTCAGGATTTGTCATTCCTTTCGTGTAAGTGTGTTCACATGTCAGGATTTGTCGTTCTTTTCTTGTAAGTGTGTTCACATGCCAGGTATTGTCATTCCTTTCGTGTCAGTGTGTTCACATGCCAGGTATTGTCGTTCCTTTCGTGTCAGTGTGTTCAAATGTCAGGATTTGTCGTTCCTTTCGTGTCAGTGTGTTCAAATGTCAGGATTTGTCGTTCCTTTCGTGTCAGTGTATTCACATGCCAGGTATTGTCGTTCCTTTCGTGTCAGTGTGTTCACATGCAGGTATTGTCGTTCCTTTTGTGTCAGTGTGTTCACGTGTCAGGTATTGTCGTTCCTTTCGTGTAAGTGTGTTCACATGTCAGGATTTGTCATTCCTTTCGTGTAAGTGTGTTCACGTCTCAGGTATCGTCGTTCCTTTCGTGTCAGTGTGTTCACATCGCAGGTATTGTCGTTCCTTTTGTGTCAGTGTGTTCACGTGTCAGGTATTGTCATTCAATTCAATTTAAGTGTGTTCACATGTCAGGATTTGTCGCTCCTTTCGTTTAAGTGTGTTCACATGTCAGGTATTGTCGTTCCTTTCGTGTAAGTGTGTTCACATGTCGTTCATGTAGGTATTGTCGTTCCTTTTATGTAAATGTGTTCAGATATCATGTATCAATGTTTCTTTACCATCAGTGTGTTTAGTCTCTGGGTATCGATGTTTCTTTAACATCAGTGTGTCCACTCTCTGGGTATCGATGTTTCTTTAACATCAGTGTGTCCACTCTCTGGGAATCGATGTTTCTTTAACATCAGTGTGTCCACTCTCTGGGAATCGATGTTTCTTTAACATCAGTGTGTCCACTCTCTTGGTATCGATGTTTCTTTAACATCAGTGTGTCCACTCTCTTGGTATCGATATTTCTTTAACATCAGTTTGTTCACTCTATGGGTATCGATGTTTCTTTAACATCAGTGTGTCCACTCTCTTGGTATCGATGTTTCTTTAACATCAGTGTGTCTAGTCTCTGGGTATCGATGTTTCTTTAGCATCAGTGTGTCCACTCTCTGGGAATTGATGTTTCTTGGTGTTCTGACAGCAATTATTTCATTGTCGTGCTAAATACATAAAGTTCCATTCTCAAGATTTGAAAATCTATGCAAAATAGATGATAAGCTGATCTAACAGATTTTTATTATTTTCCTTATTTAAGCTGTTCAATTATAATATTTTAAACAGAAATCTAGTTTCATACTATTTGAAATAAGTGGCATACTGTTTACTTCCTACATGAATCCATCTGTTGTTTGTTCCATTCATTATAGATATCTAAGAAATTCATAAAGTAGTAATTAAAATTCCATTTGACCATAAGTTAAGATCTTTAGTGTTATAGATTTACGTCAAAGAAATGTAGCTTTACCTTTGTGTCTTCCCCTGTACGTAGCAATCACATTTAAAAGTACTGATCACTTTACTTACCGCAAGTCTTGTCAACTTGAAAAAATTAACTAGATAAAAACATATCTATGTGTACCTTTAAATTTGATACCGCCAGTTATTTGATAAGTTGGTTATAAGGAATATATGTAGGAGACGCGTATTACACATACATACACATTTTGTCTTGTTTTCAACTATATCTTATGTATTATTATTACTATTTTTTCAATTTTTGAAGACAATCTATGCTTATTAAAAGTGTATATATCCTTTGATTATCCATTACCGTTAAACAGATTAGGACCGAGAAACACTATTGCTGTGGTCGGCTTTATATGAATGTACGTTTGACTTCATGAATAAGAAAATTTAAATCCAGAAAGAAAATATCATTATGTGTTTACTATGGTTCATTTATAAAACTACCTGAAATCGACACAGCGTGATTCTGTCATCGCGTGCTCATTATCTCTTTTGACAATATCTTCCAGCCAATCAATGCCGTCGACACATTTCACAATGCGCCTGTCGTGATTTTCATTGATTCCGTATAAAGTTGGGTTAGTTATAACCTGGAGTGTCAGCTAGTAAACATGGAAGTGGTAACATTGTAGGATTTTAATGATTTCTGATATTCTTAATCAACTTTGGATTTCGGTATTTCTACAAAGAATCATGTCAGCTCTCACAGTAATATTTGTATTGGTTGTTACGTTTCACGGTAAGTAGTTTCTCCTTAACTTCACTAAACCAAGTTGTGTATATCCATGTATATTCTCTGCATATGCCTTGTTTCTCATGTAAACGTCATACTTTGACCAGTGTATAATACCAAGTACATTCGTGTTAAGTAATAACTTGTCTCGTGAAAGCCTGTGCAAGCATTCAAGGAACATTTACTTACTGTGTACCTTATCTAGTAGTATATTTGAGTAATATGTTCAGTATTTGGCTGGATGGTTGAAGTCAGGTAAATTAGTACTGAACGCACAAGCAGCACTATGACTACTAGATTTCTACTTTCATCGAGATCTAGGTATGAAAAAGTTCAACTGGTCCATTTTCAAAATTTTAAAGTTGAAGTTTAAATATTTTTTTGTTTTACTTGAAGCGTACTTTACATATTTCACCAAAACAAATAGGTCGGAATGTTTTGAAACGAGTGCAGACTAACAGAAAAAAAATGTCTTTCAAATCTAATCGATATTTTCATTCGACGTTACAGTTATTTCGGAAACAAATTGTAAGCTTGTATCATCAATTAATCGCCAACGAACAACTTTTCACAAATGTTCGAATAACGAGTCACTTTATAAAGTGTTATATACTTCGCTGGGAACTCATTAACAAAATTGCATTCTGTTAGATTAAATCATAGTTAATTCCTAATACGATCTCCTTATAACGTGACGATTTTCAAAGTAATGTTGAACAAAAGCTTTATCCGACCTGAATATTTATCTGGTATTAAAACAATGAGACCGAGTCGAACCGTTTTAAAATATGAGATAGGATCGGTGTTTGAGGATGTGTTGAGTACAAAACAAAAGCTTATTGTGATACACGTTTACATTCTGTCTCTACAAAATTAATCGCGCCAGAGAGGTCACGGGTCTCAATTAATTATTCATAGAGATACCTCTGTGGGTCGAGGGAGATGTGTACCGTTTACCACTTGCCGAAAGACAGCACTGGTGTATCAAATTACGTGCAGTCGTATGCGACCAGTGTGGATTCATAAATTGTTTAAGTGGAGGTAATTTATATCTATGTAATGCTACAATATTAATCAGTTGAGTGGAATATGAACTCATTATAATTGAGCTGTAATTTGAGTTATGAGGTTTCATGTAATGCTACAATATTAATCTGTTGAGTGGAATATGAACTCTTATAATTGAGCTGTAATTTGAGTTATGAGGTTTCATGTAATGCTACAATATTAATCTGTTGAGTGGAATATGAACTCATTATAATTGAGCTGCAATTTGGGTTATGAGGTTTTATGTAATGCTACAATATTAATCTGTTGAGTGGAATATAAACTCATTATAATTGAGCTGTAATTTGAGTTATGAAGTACACATGTATACACTATGTTAGGGATACCCTGTTTTGATCCTCCCCCCCCCCTCCCCCCCCCCCAAAAAAAAATTGAAAACTAATTTCAGAGATAATATGTATTCATATCAAACACAATGACACTTTAATATGACATTTTTCAAATCAAAATAAAATGAGTATGAAAAAATAGATACATATGGATCAACCGTAGCGGAATCCCCTTCTCTATAGAATTAACGATGCCATTGTTTCTCATTGAGAATTACAAATATTTCATAAGCATTACTTATGATTACAATGTAAGTAAGATTACGCTAGTGAAAACGGAAATATAATTTTTGATTGGTTTTAATTTAACTTACAAATAATTAATTTAAAGATATCAGGCTATGCTCGAACCGTTAGATATATGTAACAAACAGATCTATACTTCACGTTTTACCGAAAGTCCGGTAAACCGGTAAATAAATGACAAACACATCCTTGCTAGCACACCCCGAAGTGACTTATAATTTATATAAAAAAAAAAAATCAAAGATATAAAAGTAGAGATGTGCATATCAATGTAGATTAATTTTGTATCTGCGTGTTGTAGACTGCGAGACATATCATACTGATTTGTAGTAAAAAGATATTTATAAGCACGCCAAGAATATTAAATGACCCATGAATCATATTGAGTAAATTATTTCACCAAAATCAAACCAGATTTAGTTTATAAATGATTGACATATATAAAACAGACGTACCATCATTTTGTGCCTCGACTTTTAAACAGCTCCATGGAAACTCATGTTTGTTTATCTAAATACGTTATATAGATTTCATGGTATACCAACGGACCTCTGAATATGTCCACACATGTACAGTTAATATTTTTGAATGTTCGATTTGCCAAATCATGTGGGTTGTAAATCAATTTATGATCTTTGAAAATCAATGTTATTTCATACCGAATAGTGCTCATTTATAACCCAAATTAAAAGATAAACATACAAAAAAGTACATATGGATGTCATTTTATAGTCGAAGTGTGAATTGAACTTATCTTTATGTTTACAGCTTGAATTTTTATCATTGAAATGTCATTTGTGATTCCCGTGTAAAGACTATGAACATGTCACGGAAACGCTCTGAGGGAGGTATTAATGGAGAAAGCATGTAAAAGTGGTTTTATGTGAGTACATCAAACGCACCGATGAATCAGACGAGATGTTCTGTTTGGGATGGTAAAGTCTGAACCGGTATCCAATAAATAAGAATAAGAGGGAAGCTGGTTTGGTGGGTTGGTTCGTTGGTGAATGGTATGTTGGAAGAGATGACGGTATTTTATGATAGGTTAGAGGGAGTCGAGAAAGGATTCTGTAAAAAGATTGGAAATTGACGTGTTGATCGGATAGGGGTAAATTGTCATTGGCAGGGTGTAGGAAATTTTTGATAGGGAGTGGGAAATTTGCTTCAGTATGCTATGGTAGCCTTCCTCTGACGATGTGGAAATAATTGAATTTGATAGATAGCTACAATGTACCAATGCCAGTACAATCCTATAGAACAAAAAATCGAATTAAACAACAAAGAACAATGATAAGTGAGGAACTCTTATATTTCCTACCCTAAAAATCTACCTCCTTATTTCACAAATCGTCTGTGGTTCTAACAATGTAGTTCGTGTTTAGACCATTGATTCGTATGAATGCACCACTTTCTCAAAAACCAGTTTTCCACGCCGAGCACCACTGGTCAGCTTCCGTCATACTGGCGGAGAAAGAAAATCAACACCAGTCTCAATGGGATGATAATGAAGAGATTAATTGGTACAGTGGACGACGGGTGTGTGTGACAATGTATGTACAATTAACACGGCTGTGGGAACGATTTTTATCGGTAATCTATAAAGTTGTTACATGAAAACTCATTCATGTACTTAACGACTTAACTACTGACACCCGCAGCTAATAGTCTGTGTAAATAGTTTCGATCGATAATGATAGGGTCATCCATACCCGGAGAAATGGAGGGGACTGAGGGCGACAAGCGACAGGAAATAAATAGAACCGCGGGGTAGGATGAAGTATCTTTCGAAAAAAAACAAAATGAAATTAAATATCAGATTAATTTTTAATCATAGCAAAATATGAAATACGTGGATAAGAGAACTTAAGAAATGAGAGGAATTTTGATTCTTTTGATTTTCTCTGTAATTTGTTTTCTCTATAAAAGTTTCAAGACTGGAAATACAAAAGTTTTTTTATTGTAGATGTATTTAACTGGTATGTAGGTAAATTTCAGACGGTCTTTGGGGTATTTGTTTGAAGTATTTGATAAGCTATATCGGATCTTTCAGAGTGTATGTCAAGATAGCTGGATTACCATGATTAAGAACCGCTATAAACCGATAATACATTGCCATGTATTTGTTACAGTAAGTATTGACAATACTTATGTATATACAGGCCGCACGGGTACACTGCTAACTCGATATGTTATCTACAGTTGTTAGTATATACCCCGGCTTGTGGTACCGCGAATTTCTCCCCACCTCCTGGAATCTTGTCTAGGGTCGGAACGTTGCGCAACAATATCACATACATCACAACACCGTATAGCTCCATGACTCCAACCTTATTGTATTAATTCGGGGATCAGAGGCTTACCTTAATCTCCCCGTGGTGTGATTCATAATGTTCGGTTCGGACTGAAGAAAGTTCAAGATTTTGAAATCACCGTGACGAGTAAGGCGGGAAACCATTTTGGAATTTGGGATTTACTTTCCTGCTCTGTACACGACAAACACATATATACTACTGTTTCGAGATAATACTGCTGTTTCGAGATAATACTGCTGTTTGTGATGACAGGTTTTTAGCGAATAATACAGAACAAAAAACCAGGAAAGAAAAGAAAAATAATGACCGCACATGTTTATTGCTGATTGTACTACGGTAGTATTTTTTTAGCATGAGATTAATTTTCTGAAGCTTCCCGATACCTCTTTCAGTGTTCATCAGGGAATTTTGTTGGATGAGGTATCACCTATATGTACACTGTCCATTTAATGGTACCATATATGGTACTGGTTTCCGGAGTGTGTTACGTTTTCCTTCTTTTCAAGTTATTTTTTATTCTTGAATGCCTTATAATTCCAAAATGTCGCATCTAGCCTCAGTGTTGAACTCCACTGGAGAGGTAGGTCATCCAGCTTTTACAGAAAGTAGTTCTTATTTGGACCATATTTCACAATATAAATCGAGCAATTTAAAATAGAAAACACGAAAAATAACACCAATATCTAAAAAAAAATATGTACCATTACGTAAATTCTGTTTGATCAAGATAATCATCTCAATTTATTTTAAACTCCTTATGGCATCACACTTTACAACCTAAATTCCGTGTGCTTATCTGATTTTTTCCATTGGAAAGTACACTTAAAATTGAAAGACAGCATGTTTAGAAACGTTGTTACAAATGTAACAATCAATAAGCTTTTCAATACTTTGTTACTTGCAGTGTTTGTCAATATTGAAATTAACAAGCAAACACTTTAAGATATGTTTTAATGTGTTTTTGTTAGAAGTAAAAATCTCAGATATTCATTGATAACAAAAGTTCTCGGTATATACCTATACTCACACATAATCACTTACTCGACTTCATTTGTTCTGTATAGTTTATATAGCATGAATATTCATGTATTGTCCTTTCATATTTTTAGAGCTTTAATCAATTTGAAGATGCCTTAACGCCCCTCGATCGTAAATACACAATGGTGGTTTGAATAAGGTTGAACCATGTCTCCGAATTAATTCGCGTCCCTGTATACACACGAGGGATTCTAGACATTTCCATATTGTTCGTACGTAACTTAAACATTCTTAATAGCACTCAGATATGAATATTGTCATTCCCTTTAAGATATTTGTAAATATTTCCCATGTCAAAAGATTAGCGCTACAAGAGTTCCGCCGTGATTGTCCTAACTCGACTGGAAGTTAAAAGTCGGGTACCCTAATATTGTGTAAACAGTGTCTGGTTTCTACTGTTAAGAGGCTTTAATCAGTTAAAGTGTTGACGCAACAGTTCAAGGCAGATATCGCCATCTAGCGAGAACAATTCTAACCAAACAATGGTAAACAAATCTGGAAGGGTTTTATAGTGTTTGAAGAGAGTGAGACTTCTTAAAAGTCATGAAATCCATCACGCCTCTTCAATTCTTCCATAGCAAATGTCTTTATTGGAGCGCTATTAGAATATAAAATATGGGGGGAGGAGTGGGGGACGCCATTCTTTGCTTCATACAACAAGATGCGGCGCTGCTGTTGGTTGTTCTGAGATGAAGAATATTCAGTCCTGATTCAAGAACGTTCGATCTGGTAATTCTCAGGTTGTGAAGTGGTTGGTCTATTCTAAGGTTTTTGGCAAATGTCTTTACTTAGTACTAAACTTAAGCTCTTGTACCGTTCCATGATTAAGTTTCTGACAATTCCAGTGATAAAGTACACGTAGAAAAAATTACCGCCACTTTGGAAAGTTCAGAGAGCTGTATAGAGATTTTTGACATTTTGGTCATTGCGCGTGGGGAGAGGCATTCCAACCAATACAAATAATTAATCAAGGTCCTTAGACAGGGTTTATATGAAATTCTGATATTACCTGGTACGTCTTCAGAAAACGATCTCGAAAAACTGCTCGATATATTTTAAACAGTACATTATTACATACGGCTCCTATAAAGACAGGTGTAACAGAGATTGGGGATATATATACTGGCTTCGTGTAGACAGAATGCCACCGTTCATTTACATTGACGGTTCAACATTAGGTTAAATACGCATAGTCTTTTAGCTACTTTTACAACGTACCTGAACGATGGGATCATGTCACGCACATTGCATTGATTTGTAGGTATGTACACATGCCATAATGGTACACTATTTATTTAAGCTGAATCGAGTTAGTGTACAGCAGTATTAAAATCGTAATGATGAGACAGTATTGGATAATAAGCTTAAGAATCCCTATTACGACAGATTCAGCTGTGTGTTATGGAAATTTGTTTTTGTAGTTAATGTACATAAAAACCTCTTGATTACATCTTCAATCTCAAAACCTATTGTCTCCTTGTTAATTGATTAATCTTCATGTGTTGTATTTTATTATGTTATGTTCTGATCAGGTCGAGCTATGAAGTTTGGGGGAAAATTAAAATAGTGTTCTACAATACATCAAAGAGACTCGTTTTGCATTCCGTTGTACCATTCTTATCGGTTGCTTACTATAAAAGGATGTTACGTTTTCAAGATTTGATTATATCCTCAAAAATAATGAAAAATTAACGATGAAAATTAAATGAATAAACTGATATGAAAAATGAACCCCCTCGTTTCGATTAGTGAAGTAAGATTTTTTGCTTCAGTATTCTAGATGAAACGAATGAGTCAAAGATATCATGTAGATGTCTATATATGTATATATAAATCTATTTCGAACTTATTGATTTTATTGGTGTAGGAATTGAGCTGTCTAGAATGCGTGTTGTAGAGGCTTTATATTCGGTGTAAGGCGTGAGGAATATGAATCTTTGACTAAAAATCATCCCTGAACCAATATACTTAGCAATACTATTGAAATATTTCATACATACGTAGTAATTTTGATGTGGACAAACGTCAGTAAAGGTTTTGTTGGCAAGGAATATGTAAATACTTCTCTGTGCAAGATTTACCATTTATACAATGATATTATATGTTAATTATACCCTATAGTCATTTGTAAAAATACATTCAATTTCGGGTTCTGTTATCTTGTAGCGTTGAACCAGATTTTCTTATTTTAGGTATTGTATTGAATCATTTCTTGAAATGATCATTACTATGTATATTGTAATATGCTTTAATGGTGTTTTTAGCATTTGAATGGAACAGATGGAGATTTCTCTCGATCAAACAAAAGTGTCTTGTGTAAGGCTCACTTTGTTTAAAGCATTGTCAGCTTAGTTCTGTCTAGCGCTTTGGATATCTCCTTTACCTTGTGCAAGATATGAAACTGACAGTACTTAACATTTAACAATAAAATCATCTCTAATATTCTATTGGTCAAACTACAATAGCCAACTCTATTAAAAGTAAACAAATCTAAGAGAAGGTAAACTCGGTCTGTTTATAAGATTGGAATTTTAAATCATGGTATATAATTATCTGGTAATTATTTTAAGAAAAGCCAAGACAGGTGTCTCTACTGACAAGTTTTAACAGCACGACATCGTGACATGGCGTTTCCCTTGTGTGTTCATTTCAGCAATTTCTCATAAAGCTCAGAGCTGTTTTTTTAATAAATTCTATATAAGTTTCATGTATCTTCTATCATTGAACGCATTTTTCATAAAGCGCTTTCGGTGTTATTTCTACCTGTAAAAATCAATATATCTAAACGTAGTAGTGTCTCTAGAAAACGGCAGTGTCTTGTGTTGCTTACACTTTCGACAAACGAATATTTCTCCAGACTGATGTTTAGGTTGCATATAAACCTTGTTAATTAATTTCGCCATTGTTATATGTACTTGAACAATTTCAGTCAGTGAGGGACTTGGACTAGAAACAGACGCTCCAGACAAAATCAACGTATTTGTTATCTTAGCAAAACTCTCAAAATATGTGTGTTGGTGAACGTTACTTCAGCCCTGTGATTAGAACTAACGTTTGATACTTCAATTAATAAGGGCTAAATAAATATATGCAATCAATCGAATTTACCGAAACAAAATAGTCATGCTTGTTAGCGAAGACGTATAATAAAACATCATTGTTAAGTCATTAATATCTTCTGGAGCGAGCCCAATAACAAAGTAGAGTAACAATTTCCCGTATAATGACCAATCAGTCGGTGTTTTACTGCCTGGTATTCAAAGTAAATTGTCTAGCCCTAACAGCCGGAAATGGAGTGAACTTCCGCTTTGAAAATAAAATCTCGATTAGCGTACTTCCGGTCTTCAAAACAATGCTAATAGTTGAACCGATCACCATGGCAACCCATTACACGTGGCAACAAAAGCGGAAGTGAGGTACCGCGGCCTTTTAATACTGAGAAGTAGGTGGCGTGTGATGATTTTCGTTGTATACTTCATTGCTATCGACGACTAAACCTCTTTCTTTTACGATTGAACGATAAACTTCATTCCTGTCGATATTTCGGTTTGTTACTGGTTGAAAGCGTATCAGTTAAGGCTAAGCGAGTGACACAAGAATCCTAGATAACAAATAGTGTATGCTTTGTATATCTTTGACTTTTAGGTAAACATTCTATTATTGACTACACTAGTAACGAACTTATTTATTCTGCATTTATACCAATGCCAATTTTATAGGAATTTAAAGTATTGTAAACTCTATTGTAAACGTATCTGGATGTTAATTTATTTATCGATGGGTATCAAATTTTGATTTGTTAATCCAGATGAACTCTGACACTCCATAACCTTCTATACAAAAATTCATATCTTATAACTGTATACAAAGGCAGGCAATTTAGCAGCAAATGTATTGAGTTGCTTGGTTACTGGATGTTTTCTTTATTGAAAAGTTTCGAGTCGGAGGTGTGTTTGATAAATTCCTAAAATATTAGGTCATGTTTGTTCCCATCTCCTCTCCTCGTATCTAACTTTCCGGAAATGTTTATAATTTACCAATAAAAATATATTAGTACATAAAAGTATAAATACAAATGTGTTCATACATTACCTTTTTATGTGTGGTTGCCCTAGGTTGATTTGTCCCTACTCCAATTATAGATATCAGCTTTGATTAAAGAGAAAGCCCTTTTATCTTCCAAATACTATCAATTAGAAAATATCTTTGATGGAATTTCAACCTACTCACATCTCCAATAAAAAAACAAGTTTAAAGATCACATATGACAAACTTGTGCAAGACAACGTTTATCGTAACTTAATGGCAAATGTCACTTTAAAAACGATAAAAATCAAAAGTATTCTTATACGATATAAATGAGATCACGTCCTCTCTTCACCAATGGAAAATATACCCGATTTGATTGGTGTCTTCAGTAAAATGCATGTTTTTCGTTTTCTTTCGTATACGTGCCCATGAGTCGTGGAACATTTGATCACAGAAAAATTCCTGCGTTAAAAATATACTATATTGCAGGCGAACAGTTTCCTTACTATTTAAACGAAAGACAAAATGATATAACGCTTTAAGAAATACTTTTCTCATTGATAATAATGTAGGTCCCATCGACTTTAAAACTAGGAGGTCACCATAGACAATCAAAATTGATGAAAATAAATGTTAAAATAACCCATTATCGTAAATTTGGATTATAAATGATTTCTAAATAACGTTTTGTACATTCTTTATATTCTGAATTGTGCCTTTATTCATATGGATTGAAACGTGGCGTGTGGGGGTTAAAAAACTTTGCACAAGGAACACAAGTCACAAAATGTGAATATGGAAATGGAATGAACAAAATTCAGTTATTTTTTTCTTAAAATCTTGTGTACTGCAGGACATATTTCATATCGACAAGAAAGCAGAGTGTGGTAAACACCGAACGTTTCTTATATCATACTGAATGTACAAAGTATATGTTTAAAACACGTTCCTGTATATAAACGATTCTATACTTTAGTTTGTTTATTATCTACGAAAAGGCAATCACAAGATTTTTCCACAAAACCTATCAAACATATCCTGAACATTAGCCTGTACATGTCCTTACATGTATTGTGATAATATAATATATTCTATTTCAAGTCATTTGTCTGTCATCAACACTGGTTTATTTCGTAGTTTCAAAACTGAATTATCCTTTAAGAAATCACATTTCATTTAAAAGTACTGGGCGCCTCGTTCAAGCCTCACTAGGTTCATGGTTTACATTTACATCACCAGAAAAGACTTCTTTCATTTTGAAAATTGAGATTGTGCTCAATCATGTATGATAAGCCTATCTATGTATATATAGTGTTTCCATCAATATATTATTAAGAAACCCGTCCAAATTATTTTATGTTCTGCAAGCTTTTAGTGGTGTAGCAAGGTACAACCTGTTGAAGAATACTTTAAATTACTCAAAATATTGAGAACATATTTATACAATTTCTGTTTATATGTGTCGAGAGATATTAATTTCAGATCGTTATTTTATTTTTTTATGAGTATATGTTAGTTTTATATGCTAACTTTGCAACAGATATATTCATGTGATAAAGTATTACTATGTATCAAAATATAACGTTAATTTATCTTAATTTTAAACTTAACAAAAGGAAATGATTTCTGTCAAGACGCTTATAAGATTAAAAGGTTTTGGATAATCTATGAAATGTGTTGGCCAATATAGAAAATGAATCACAAAGTAGGTGGGTACCTGATGACGTCACTGACTAATTAGACGAGATTGACTCGAGGCAGGATTAGGAATCTCTAACACATAAGACTTGTTTTGTAGTGCTGTTACTCTTCAAATAGGATCATTTTACTTACATACCTCCCAGAGGACAACGGTCGATGTAATATGACTTATTTGCCTTGACTTCACCTTAGAAGGTACCAGATATTAACGAAGAAGAGCCTGTTACTGTAATTACACACAAATATTGTGTATTTGAAAATACATTAAGAACATTATACGAGCAATGAGTTGCAATAACTAATACGTGTGACTATCCGTTTTAATCTAACAAGACTTGATCCTGTGTGCTCAGCCATGTAGGTATATTCATGGTCGTGTGACGTATGTAGGTCTCTGTGATATGATAGAGTGACACCCCATCTAGATCTTGTTAGTTCTCGTCTGATTGACTTCATTGTCCACTTGACTTTCATTAACTTGTGTCTACATTGTCCAAGTATCAATACGTATGTAAAGTGAAATTCAATCGGTTTAAAAGGATCGGCCTCGAAGCTTTATTGAAACTGTCACATGAGGAATGAATAAAGTCCAGCGATTTGACTTTTATTATTTATTATTATTTATTATTATTTATTTATCATTTATTAAGAATTGTACTATTCAATTTCTCTACTATTTACTATTATCAATCATTTTACATTCATAATAGAGGTCATGTTACTTTATTATATCAGCTGAATTCCTATTTGTGTGAATAAAGACATTTATTTTAATTCTGTGTGTATTCACTCCCATACTCATTTAAATTCCTTGAATATGAAATATAACATATTGCCATTGCATCCTTAGTTTGAAAAAGTAAACCACACACGTTGTTATGGTTACCAAGATCAAGTTTAGATAAATATACAAAATATGCTGTTGATGGCAATTAGGATGTTTGCGGATTTACTTTATAAATAATTTACATAATCATTTGTTATTCAATAAGTTATGACCCGATGTTATAGACAAGGTTTCTAAAAATACCAGAAAACTACATAGTACGTATAATTGAAATAAAAATATTTCAAAGTATCATCTTGTCTTATATATAACCTTTATCGTCTTCAACATATTTGATCTTCGATTCTGCTTTAGCAGTGAATCAAACATAATATCGGTTACAATAGAAAGATACTATGCTATTTTCAATGATACACACAAACTGAAAGGACACTTGAATGCTTTCAGAACAAGTACTGAAATAACATCAAGGGAACAAGTTCGTTTCTTATGACACACTTAAAAAGCTAAGCAATTATCACAAGTATTTAATCTGATCAGTAATGTTCTGTGTAATAAGCATGTCAAATTTCAGCTATTATGTGAACTTTAGCACACTACCTCTGCTTTCAAACATATTTCTAAACGAGTTACAAGAACATTAGAATAAAAAAGGTTGCGTCTTAAATTATTATATACTGATAAAACAATTTAATAAAAACTTAATCCGCAAATTCCAAATTTCTATTCCAAGCAAATGGTGATAATTACATCAATTGTATGTTAATGAAAATAATACTATATGACCCATTCTGGATTTATCTTGGCAGGAGTGACGGCAATGACCAGTACCAAGTCAATGGCAGCATTATCGAGGGCGAATCTTCCCATCCACGTCAACGACAGTGTGATTGTGGAACTGACAGAGGAGATACTGGAGGAGAGGTCCGCCAAGTTTCTACACTGTGCTGTCGACATTATCACCGACCCTTCAAGACGTCTTCTTCTCCACTTCCTCTCTATAGACATATCCAAGGACAACTTGACCCCTGACAGGTATGGTCTTTTATGTTTTTATACTATTCATATGAAAATATCCATATTACAAAAAGGATAATAATTGAATGCAAGATTTAGCCATTTTCTATTGAAGTAATGTACACACACCTCCCCCCCCCCATCCCCGCCCCCCACCACCACCACCAATCGAAATCCGTTTCCCATGTCTTCTGAAACGTACACTCTCTTTTTCCAGCGAATTCTGTTTCCCATGTCTTTTAAACAACTTTTTTCCACTCAGTTTATTGTGAAAAATTATCTCTTCATTACCATAAATGACAAACTAGTTACTGCAATATGTTTTAATTCAAACCATCCAACATTCTCATCATCAACGTTACATTCAATAACATTCCTCCACTCTGTCTTCGGCATTTGTTGGTGAAAAGTAAATGAATATGGGAATGTTTTCTGGTTTTATTTAATCATTCCGCTCGGAAAAGTGTTCTTAAAAAGATGATTTGTTAAGTTTCGGCCGGTCTGATGACATATTTCCTTCTAAATCGCTAATCATTTCAGTGTTTCATTGGTATGGACACATCTTTTACAGTTCCGTGACCTCCTTATTTCGGCGCACTGCTTCTATCTACATATTTCGTCTTTAGGCTGCCATTCTTGCAGACCTCTGTCACAGTGAACACATTTTAGTAAGCAATTAAGGGGAAATAACTCTTAGAAAATCGAAACATAAAGCTGCGCTTTGTAATATGTTGGTCATCTTTAACAATTATAGGCTACACATATACGACTACCGATTGGGTGGCGAGGTGAAGCAGGTGACACCTGTGATGGGTCTATTTGGCGTGTACGATTCCTACTTTAAGGACACAAGCCCGGGGGTCATGGATTACAAATCCTCCCGTAATAAACTCCGCCTGGATTACATGGGCAAGCCAAACCTTATTTATAGCGGTTTCAGAGTGCTCATTACGTCATTTACAGGTAAGTGGAGTTTCAGAAAATTAATAACTCATTTACAGGTAGATAGAGTTTCACAGTACAAATTACAAATTTTGCAGGAAAGTGGAGTTTCAGAGAATCCATTACGTTATCTAAAGGTAAATGAAGTTTCAGAGTACTGTAAATGATACATGTTACTCGTAAAATCAAGTATTTGTCAATAACTATATCTATATACATAAGTGTTTATCAGTTCTTAGACATATCTGTTCCTTGATTTATTAAAGTACCTACGAAATTAACGAAAGCAAATTCCAACGGAAGTTATTTCTTGTACAGCATGCTTAAATCAGAGTGAACAATGCTTTGTTATCTTTATTCCATAATGAAATGCAGGATTATTTGGCACTGGTAATATTTGAATGTCACTTTCACTTTCTTTGTGTCTAGAAGCTTTAAGCATTTAAATGTCACGATATTGATGACATTATTGAAATACCATTTCCATTTACATTATCAATGCTGATATTTTTTCAAAATACCTATATGAACCTTTCTCTGCTTGGAAAGGTGCAAATATACAAGAATGTAAGATACATAGTCACCAGTGCTTGATATAGAATGCTCTCAATTGCTTTATCATTTTCTAATTAACAAACCAGACGCGCATAAGGATGACTGTGATCGTCTACATCACCACTGCGGGAGGACCCAAATTTGTGTACCATTGTCAGTCATGTGTGACACTGAGTATAATTGTGGCGACGGCGACCAGACCGACGAAAATACCTGCCACCTGGTGGTGGACTCTGAGTGGAAAGGGGCGGGTAAGTTGTTAAAAAATGTTCAAACATCTGAGACTTTGAAAATGAGCAATTTTTAAGCTTTAAAAGATTATTCTAATTAAATCACCACCAACTTATAACTCAATGAAACCTTATTTGCTAATAAGTCAAGTTGTTTTCTTTCAATTAGTTAATTGACATATCTCATGAACTGTGATTGTAAATTTCATTTCCCTTTAATTTAAGTGAACCCAACATTGGATCTTAACGAAATAGATCATAGATAATGATGTTGTAGACTCTAAACATACGATGTAATATTGTGACATTAACTTCAGAAATACTTGCACACTTTTCAGGTATTCCTAGGCATGTTATGCTATACTATAATCTTCTGAAATAACGTTCTTGTGCCATACCACGTGTTTTGTCTGTCCATGCTCTAACAGTATGATGGTTTACATTACAGAGGCTACCATTACAGCTGTGGTAGCTGCTGGTGTTTCCATATCTCTTTTCCTTCTGGTGATTGTTGCTGTCTTTTGTTACCTCAAGAAATACAACAGGAGAAGGTATGTTGTTAAAAAACTTTTGTAGCCTGCATTTTCTATTAAGTAGACACAGGTACAGTCCGTTACTTATACAAATAATTACATAAAATGAAATTAGTATGATTATCATTAGGCAAAAAGTTCGTGAATGTACAGAAATTAACGATATCCAATGAAACAAACTTTCAGGAATTATACTTCCTTTTACAGCTATATTAGACAACAAAGTGTCCAAATGTATGCCAAAAGAAAGGCCAACGGGGACTGGACAATCGGGAATAACATCGACACGTTAGGGGTCACTAAGATATACGCCCCGCCCACTTATGAGGATGTCGTTAGAAAGGACGAGAATGAGGAACCTCCCCCTGCATATGACATCGTGTCTACACTACCCCGTTCAGACAACCAGGGGTCACCATATTCAGTGCGGTCAATGAATAGGGTAACAGTTGTGTGTATCGAACGTCCCTGCGATAACGACAATACAGAAAATCAAGAAGAGTGCCAAACAGAATCAGTATGTGTTGTTGCTCCTGAAGAAGAACAAAATAAAACGAATGTATATCAAAATGTCACTTCTTGCCTTCAGGAAAATACTTACCCTGACAGTGAACCATTGATTAGTGTCTCAGATAAAAGTGTTTCTAAATCCGACAATTGTTCCCAGTCAAGTTCTTCCGGTCACGAGCAGGATTCTGGGACTTTCGCTGAGGAGTGCTCTCAGGAAAGTGGAAGCAGCAACTTGGAGGAGGATTTGATATCTGTTACATCAGATTTTCAAACGACAAACGATAAGGATAACATCGACAACGGTACTTTAAAAATGGGAGATAAAACTCCAGACTACTCTAATCGGATATGTCTGATGAACTGTGATGATATTGAATATGTAGACACGGTGGATGACATGAACGGGAACAAAGTGTAACTATAATTGCATGGCATGTCCATCACAAGAAATTATTCTTTTCTGTGAAAAGCTGTTAAGCAAAGTTACATCTGTCTGTTCATTCCTGTGAAGTGAATAATGATTGAAATAATCTGCTCCTAAATATGTATGTATAAGAGAATTTTTAACACAGACAAGAATTTTTCTTTGAGGATCTTGTAGTTATGTTGATTTCATCATAAAGGCCGGAATTAAACTTTTCTTTGCAAATTTAATATCGAAACGCAAAATAACACAGTACAAATGTATTTCAACAAAATCTTCAGCTGTTACAGACAGAAGAAAGTGGAATGTATCGTGTCTTTTTGAATTCATAAATAGAACATTTATTTAATTGAATAAAGCTACCAATAGCTGATTAAAACATGTCGCATATCTGGTCCGCCTACAAACCAAATCATATATAGACTTAATGTATAGCACCGTAAAACAACTTGCCAAATTCGTAGCATTTAACAAAAACCCATCACGGTATTGATTTCAAAGTACATCGATCTGGAATTGTTCTTTCGCTGTTAGAAATCCTACTGATATTCTTATTGTTTTACAAGAAAGGAAACGACACATCGAATCAGGCTCTTCCTTACATACACATTATCGTGCTGTATTTACATCTAGTTCTCCTTCAATAACTAGATACGTCTTGTTTTCTATATTTTATATAAGTTTTATGACGCTGGTGCTATTAGATGTATTTCATGTATATATATGATCAATGAAGTAATAACGACAATACGGACACGTGAATTGTCAATCTGCCCCTTTATCAAGACACAAATATTACATAAATTACATCACATACATAGAACATAAAACATATACAAAGTTATAAATAAAAATCGGGAACGGTAATGTAAATTTAGGTGTCTCGATAATCCCTATGGACGCCAAATGTCCTTTATAAGGGGCTAAAAACCATCTGATGATGTTATATGAAATATGGTAATCAAATATCAAAAATGTTTTATATAAATCATATATATATATGATTCGTACCCTGTCGATCAAATTTCCGGATGATTTATACTTTTTGACCTTTAATTATCCCACATATGATTTGAACTTATGTTTATTAATTGATCGTCATGTATCGTTTGTCAAATCAAGCAACAAGCGTAAATCATATCATTTAATTCTCTTGTTCATTTCATTCATATCTTTCTGTTCTCTTGTTATAATTGGATGAAAGAATGTATTGGTGATTACAATTAATTATTAAATTTATTTCATTCGAGAGGAAAAGATGTTAGTTTATTTTATTGTTAAAGTCCTTTGGGATGCTTTATATATTCATTTAATTAAATATCGACATATTTCATACATCACTTGTGTTACATTTAAAATGAAGGTAGTTGTAAGATGTGTTCATTTTGATATAATACTTTTAGCTTTAGAAAGAATTGTGTAGTTGAATGTTGCTGCGATTTTATTATTTTGAGTACAGTGAATGATAGCTTCAATATGAATAAATTTCAATTTGTAATAAGCCTAGTTATTATGTTTTGAATCACGAGTTGCGCCCCCTGATACATTTTAAAAACAAATCTATAGATCAGTGTATTTGTATTGACTTTGTATTTTATTTCCTACTCTCTGAAAAAAAGTTTGAAATCTTTCCACTTAATTATGTTAGCTTGATATCATAGCAGAATTTCTTTCTGTAGAGAAATCTCCTTGTATGACAGTAACACTCTTCTCGCTACTACACTTAATGTGAAAAAATATCTTGATTTAAGTTTTCCATCACAGCATACGTGCATTATTTTCTGATGAATTTTGTATAATTAGTCGGCAAGTTTTTTTCATCATAAACTTTATTTACCTCATTCAAGCTCAGTTTGTTACAGAATAAAGTTACAGTGGATTTAGACATCCAGAGACCAATATAAGTACAAGGCCTGTTGATCAAATAGTCATGTTGGCAAAGTTTTCTACTTTTTGTCAATCTAGGTGTGACAAAGATTGGTCATAGTGACAGAAATTCTGCCAGGTTGAAAGCTCAGTGTCTGTAAAGACCCATTCGTTTTATCTTAAACAAATATAACCTTGAGGTTTCCTGAATTTAATACTCCGGTATATGAATCAAGAAAGCTTACCTGAGCACCTGGTCCTACACCTGGTTTTCAATGAGTGTTAATGTAAATCATGACTTTGTCTTATGTATGTGTTGATATCTTAAATTAAATATACTATTAATATGAATTGTAGTTTGTAATAGAAATAGTTTCATATATAAATAAAACGGACATAATGGTTCTACTAAAGCTTTTAATTCTAGAAAGCAATATTCAACATTAATAAATATTCTAGCATCTAACTAACTAAGATATGTAAATACTAAACACAGATACATAATGTACAATAGAGAGAAATAAATCATCGTTTGTCTAACGTCCAAGTAGCCACGGCTTTCTAAATGTAGCTCATATAATGATAAATGGTCGTTCACACCTCTGACATATAAATTGGGACAAATTTTATCGTCAGTGCGTTCTATGTATACAATTAACTGAAAAACATTTATCAGAATCAGCATTAACTCGTTATTATTTCGATATTATTTGTTGATATCTGTTATATAACAATGCGCTAAAAAATAAACGTTTAATCAGGTGTTGTTGAGCTTAGTTCAATAAATCAGATAACTGACATATACTTTCAAATTGGAAATTAGAAACCAAAACGATAAAGTTCAATATTGTCATATTCAATATCAAAAAGAACCAGTGGAGTGGTTTTGTTTTTTGGAAATTAAAGAAACCATCTACATCACTAATAACAGAAAAGTAAACAAAAACACTATAATAGTAAATATATTAGCTAATAAACAACTAATTGAGCATATTAACATATGTAAATAACTATTGACTAGAACTACCGCTTAATAAATAAATAATAAATAGGCCTACGCAATCACGCACACAATTATGTATCTGATCATTATTGTGGAAATGTTGTCCGCAGAAATAATCAGTTACATAGATACTTAACACCATCACCATTAATGAACTAACGATTTCAATCGTATATCAGAACATTGCATGTTCCGTTGAACAGTGCTAAACTGAAGAGTGTATAAAAGACACATCATACCAACGCTGTAGACACTGTATAACTGGGCATATACACATTAATCCGTGTGAAAATTCCTTATTCAATATATATATTGTCATTTTTCAAGATATTGTAAACCATTTCATTCGCTGCTCACTTTCACTATTTTCGTAACACGAAATAAGTGCGGTTATCAACAGGTCATTGACGTGTTGCAGAAGGAGGAAACAGATGTGAGATTCAGGATAATTTGTTATTTGGATCTATTTTGTCTAATTCTTAATTTGTATCGGAAAGGCGCTATTCACGTCTGCGTATATATCCTCCCTGACGTAATTTACGGCTTAATTGCTTGATAAATCGCCAGCGAAAAAAGGTAGTAGCCTGTTTGCACTACGAGGTCAGTGTATGATGGTTACCGCACAAACTCGCGGTAATACCAGTTATACAGTGTTACTACTACTATTACTACTACTATTACTACTACTACTACTACTACTACTACTACTACTACTACTACTACTACTACTTTTACTACTTGCACTACAAATCATATTAGTAAATACACATCCGTAGATTTAATCAAATGATGTTTGACATCGGAATGATAAACATGCTGTACATTCAAACTGTTATTATATTTGTATTAGTTTTTGTTAGTAACTACGTCTACAAAACACAACCAACACTACTAACCACACCTTCTACTAACTACTGTTAAAATACTAAAACTACTGCTACAAAAGAAAACCAAACAAGTGTCACGCAATTATATGTATGATATTGTACATTGTGTTTTCATGTTCTGTTAAAAATCGAAATAGATTTGGAGTAATAAACCAAACAAAGTTATCTGAATTTTGATAAAATATCGTTAATGTATGCAATAATCAAGTCCTTTAAAGAAACTTTCATTCTGCTTGTATTTAAGTAACGCGGTAGGATGTACGGTAAATATTATCTGAGAGAATATCTTAGACTCCAATACATATATGGGTATGTTATTGTTTCAAATGGAGTCGAAAAGACAAAATAAATTATGCATGTTATCTTGGTGAAAGACTGTCGATGAAAGAATTCGTTTGCTTTATATCTTCTGCGTTGGATGACCTTTAGAATTCTACTTCAAATTTTATAATAAAACATTAGACCTATTGTAAATCTTATGTATGTCAATGCAGTTGTAAAACGTATCTATGACTTAAAGTGTAATTGTTATACTGAATGATGATAATGATAAAGCACACTACTTGTATTACTATATGAATGCAAGCTATCGTAACAAAATCAAATCCATGCAAATTCTCGAGTAATATATTGAAAGCAAACACTACTACTACTACTACTACTACTACTATTACTACGACTACTAATTACTGCTACTTCTACTACTACTTCTACTACTACTAATTAATATTACTTCTACCTCTACTGCTGCTAGTACTGCTACTTGTAAAGCCTCCACCACAAACGTAAACACTATAAATTCTATACTACTTTATAAGATATAATTTGTTAAAAACCACCACCAAAACAAACATACTACTACTACTACTACTACTACTACAACCTACTTCTACTACTACTACTACTACTACTACTACTACTACTACTACTACTCTACCACAATAATATCATGCATGCAGAAATGGAAAAACCGATAGAAGATCGATCATGAAGTGATAAAAGTAGTGTGCATTTCAATGTGATGGCGTTTTCAAAAATCTTCTTTTCTTGTATTGAAGTGTATATTCCACCAGTCAACATCCATCTGTTGTCCACCTTATCTTTAATGTGTCTTCCAATCCCGACACCATTTGCATACCCATTGCTGAAAGAATGGAAAAGTTCATAAACTAACATAATTGTTAAAACTCTTACAGTTATCCAGGATTCGAAAATTGAATAAGAAAATTATGTTTATCCTATTTTTTGTTTTTAAAATGAGCATGGCAGATATATTTTCTTGTTGCTTGAAGTTAAATGTATGTTAGTGCATCACGATTTTAAATCAAGTGCCACAACTGTCGGGTTTTAGAAGAAATGTATACACAACGAAGGAAGATGACGTTCATGGGTAATTTATCATTTTTCTCACTTAATTAACATGTACATTATGAAAATAAGCAGTGAGACACACATAATTGACCAGTAAAGGACTCTGCTACGAGGAGAACGTACACTAATGAAAAGCCAATTGTAACATTACAGTTTGGCGCAACCATTTTGTATGGTATTCTATAGAAGCTCTTTATATAATTTACACCGACAATGCTTTTAAATAACATTCAGACAGAATAAGGTGGACCATAGCTTTATTTCTATTATTTCCACAGCTATTGTTCGTTGCCAACAATTAATCATATACTTACCGAAGTTATTAGCGTCCCCAAAGTGATATTATTGAAATCAGAGTGTCTGATATGGAGACTGCCTTTACCAATCAAGAGACCAAGGGTTGATGGCGACTTCTGGCGCGGAAAATGTAGCTGCTTTATCATGATGAAGATGTCGACTATATCTTCCTATGAGGTGGCAAGTTGATATGCGAAGTATTCCCGTTTATGACAAATCCATATGTCAAAAACAGTGTCTGACGGAATATAATAATTGCATTCATCTGTTGTCTCAAGAGTTCATGCACGGTGCTTGTGGAATAGTAAGGGATAACGAGTTACAGATGTTTTCGGATTACGATATTGTGCAGAATCCAATGAACTGTGATATCTAGCTGGAGGTACCGAACATGACATCCTGGCAAGAGTGGCATGTTTCCTTGCCTGTGATCAATGGTGATAGTAGTCATGAGGTGCTGTATCGTAACAGGACGATTTTACGATAATCCGTCTCTTTCGGTCATATGTACTGTTTCATGCTCTTACGATCTGAAACCGCATAAATATAATTGTAATATAAGAGTACGTATGAACATTTATGTTTAATTACCTGATAAATTCAAATTTAAAAAGACATTGTTGAATGATCAAACTTTGATATGCAAAGAAAATATTGAAAACAAATCAAAGAAAAGAGACCAGAAGAAGATCTCGACGCATGGATGATTTTAAAAGTGATTTATAAACATTCACAACATATATCAAGATAACTTCTTTTGAATCTGTCTAATTTCTGCTTTTAACAAAAAAAGAAGTTTAACAAAAATATTTTGTTTCATTTGTTAACGTGAAAGATGATGATACATCGAGTGTCGACATGCACTGATAAGGATGTATACAGTTCACTTGTTTTAAGAGTATAGATATTTTATGGTGTGTTAACAGTTCAACTTAACTCGTTGTCCTCGTTGTTCTGAATGTGTGTTTTAAAATGAAAATTGCACTTTAAACTTCCCGCAGGAAACATTCTATACCTCGTTCTTTGATCAAAACTATGAAAGTTTGTCATCAATTGGCTTAAGTTTCCGTATGTTGAGTCTTTCCATGTACACAAGGAAAATATTCGTAAAATATTTAATATTTCCTTAATATTGATATACACAAAGAGCAATTATCTTCATGTCATATTTATTAAATTAGTGGAGCATTAGAACCGTCGCATAACAATACAGAATGAAATGAATTAGTTTTTTTTTCATAAATTCATCGAAAACATCTTTCAAAATAATATAACTATTAAGAAAATAAAGCTACTTACATCAGCGTATACCATAACACCGTACTGTTTCAATGGAAAGACTGCAAACCATCTGCTCATTTTCACAGTATATTGGGTATGTGATAATCCATTCACGGGTTTTACATGGATGTGAGTGTGATGTGTGTTGGTGTGGAGGTGTGATGTATGCGAGAGTGATGGTGATCGTCTAATGTGTGTGTGCTGGGTTGAGGTTTATACCCCCCTATATATACGTCTAAGATATGTAGGTCACAAGACAGGTCAGCGATGTTTACTCATGTGTGATAATGTAATGAACGAGGAGGAAGAATATACATTACGTTTCAGTGAGCATACTAAACAACCACCAGCCAAGACGTAAATGTATGATAAGCTTGAAAATATATGAATCATTTTCTTCTTTCATGTTTTATGTTTATTAACGTACTTTAAATGAATATGCAAAAACTGAAAATCATTATCACTTTTATTCGTTATAATAATAATTGATTGATTTGGTATACATATTTTTTTAATTGAAAAGAAGAATTCGTGTTAAAGCTGATGTCAAATGATCGATAAATTCGAGTAGATATAGGATACACTAGCGAAGATAACAATCAAGTATGTGTTGTGACTAGACAAAACATAATGAAAAACGCATCCCAGTGGAACGTGACAATACAATATTATCGCCACCATGGAATGATCTGATACGAAACGTAACACACTAAAGTGCAGATTCGGTGGCAACAGTTAAATGAAATCATTGTTAAAATCATATCCATTTGTCAGTCATATCGCTCCCCTGGATTCTAAACCCATTCATAAGACCAACATTTGCTGATATGAAGAATAATAAAGTATGACCATCTCCTAGTCCAATATATTACATTATCCCGACCTTTTGACAATTGAACGTAAAATACAATTCATTGCATTCTGTGGTCTATGAATACTATTACATACCATTTGGCATATGGCTTGTTCGGGGCACGAAGTAGAAAGATATAACCGATAAATTTAAATGGTGAGATGCATTTTACGGTGGAGTGTAATATTTCCCACTATGTGGATTTAAGATGTAGATAAAATTTCTGCTGAATATGCGGAGTCAGATATATTGAAGCAGATTAATAATTTTGTAGACATTTGATAATGTGTGGCAGTGTTTTCTGTTAGGGTATTGTACCTTCCACAATAATCCAACTCACCTGTATGTATTGTTAATGTTGAGTAGCAAATAGTTAAGATAGTATACATACATATTGTTACACTTATCATAATATATTTCTAACTATCTAAATGAGGCATATAAACAAGACAAAGTTGGGAAGATGGTGCGATATTTTGAATGTATAGTTTACGTATTTATGTGTACTCGTTATTAGATTTAAGGTTTTGAAGTAAAAAAACCGGGTGTATAATTTTGATTTCCTTGATGTTAATACAATTTCCGTCAGATTATCGGCTTTGCAAAGTATAAACTATACTATACAGGGTAGTTTAAGTAGCAACAGACACTACCTACATGTGTATGCACATCGAAGGTGAATATTTAAGAGAATAAGATGCATACACATAGTCACTATATTGTGACCTTGTCATATTATTATTGTTTGGGAACTTTTGATGAATTACAAGCAAACTAAAAATCGAGTTTTATAGAGGTTACTTAAGTTGGACCTACTTCAAGTATAAAGCTATTTCACATTTATTCCATTGATAGTATTAGGGGAACATTATCTTATTTCTGAATACTAGAAATGTAAAAGCTGTTTGTAAATGTCACAGAAACGAAACAGCCTACATGTACACGTAACCCAAGGAGCTCAGTAACTGAATCCTGGTGTGTTGAAACTAATACACATGTGATACCCAAATTAATTTACATCGATCTAGGAAATATGTCATCTAATCAAAGTACACATTGATAAGCTCACTGTTAAATAGCAGATTATGGCGGGGATCGCGCGACCTAAAGTGATGGCATTTAGATAGATTGCATCGGCTATTTCATTCAATCAGTAAAGAACAGCAGTTGATTTCACACACTTTCCGCTTCTTTTTCAATCTACCTATCGTTCCATGAAAAACATTATCCTCATAAGTCAACATGTTGGAACAGGTGTGGAAGTATAAAAAGAATCTTTATCTCCTGTCTTTCTCTCAATGCTGTCATTATGGTGTCAATTAAGTATTCCATATATTAAATCATACATATTTAACATATATCTTTGTGGTATGAACACTCCGTGGGAGATGGGATAATTAACCTATGAACACGTTTTTTAATTGATGTTTTGAAGACCTTGCAGGGGCTATTTTGAATCTAAGGAAGATAATGTCAGAAATGTACCCATCTTGAATTGATCTTTAACATAGTTGTACAATATCTTTACATTATACCGACATAAAGATTTGAATTAGAATATTAAACAATAACATGTATCCAACTAGGACGACCATATATGTATTATTCATGTTACCATCTATTATCGTTTACCGCATGTGCTGAAAATCCTATACTTTTTTGTATTATGTCGAAGCTAGCACTAATAGAGCAGCCATTGAATTTTAACCATAGCAGTACATAAATTTTAAAAGACTGCTCCTTTACTTTTTAAACGTGTCCGTGCATAAACACATTTTCTAATGGTGACAGGTCTTTGATAATTTGATACTTATTTAATCAACCTCTGACCTATCTGATAAACTTGACGTCGTTTCATGGCTATTAAAAAGGGGTCAAACGTGTAACTTGATATTACATTTTGCTGCTTAGCTAATTTGATTTCAAGTTTCTTGCCATATTAATATTACTGGTGGCATAGTCTAATTTCTTAATTGTATTAAATAATATTTTATCATGTTGAAGAAACGCCAAGAAATTGTTTCAAAAGTGGTATTAGAAAGATTATAAGGAAAGTTATGGCTCAATTGATGTACTTTTTGTCAGCAGTTTTAGTGGGTTTTTTCTAATGTAAATGTGGAAAAGTAGTATTCCATGTAGGTTACATTTAACTTGCCTACTGCCTTAACAGGACCATAAGTTTTCTCCTATTATCATTCAATCTACTCATCCACCCTTTGACTAGATTATAAAAACCACAGACTATTTCTACATACAAATTGATATTTTTTCAGGGACAATTAAAGAGAATTAAAACAAAGAAATCAACCTTGTGTCATAAAATATTTTAGAAAATTTGATTTTGCAAGTCAGTGTAATAGTATCAGAAAGTTCGTCGAAATTTAAGTTTGGTAAAACATGCAGCATCTTCCAAAATAGGAGACGTATCAGACTCAAATGATTAAAAAAGCTCGGAGATCGATACCAGTATTTTAGAGTACAGTGTAAAATCAAGACTACCCAATCCTTCAACGAGTAAATACATGTGTATCCACTGGAAGATGGTATGATATACCATGCCTTGTCAACATTTAACAATTCAATATCTAATTTATTTCAACAATGGTGTAATGTTATATCAGATCATTGCTGCATTGACACATGCCCTGATCAGTATTCTATGGATTATACCAGAGGGTAAAAAAACACCTGACATTTTATGCTCGAACGGTTTTTGACTTGAAATGTATGTGAAACCAATCATACCAAAATCAGAGATACGTGTCTATGTATCCTGAAGTCAATAAGAGTAATATATAGATTTTTACTTTACAGGTTTATAAGTACAAATATCTTCGAGATATATGAGATTGAAGCATATGGCGTTCGTAATTCAAGTTACTAAGTTTATACTCCTGTGAATACTTCGCAGGTGTGTGGGTTATATGAAATCATAACCACAAAACCATTTCGAGTACATATCGAATGTTACCCCTTGTTATTCACGCAATAGGCACGATATCGCATTTCGTAAGTATGAATTAATAAGTTCAAATCAAGTCGTCGAATATAATCTCAGTGAATTACGAAAATATGCCCATTGTTTATTCATGTAAAAGCCATATATAATATACATTCGACTCATGTCAACATGATTTAAATTCATATCTTCACTATACATACTTAAAGTATAGTGTTGACCTGTTTTAGATAAAGGTTATGTATTATTATGTAAATATTAATTTTATCCATATTTAGCGTACAAGTATTTCTCTATTAATTTTCATCATTTTTACACAAATAAATGCGTCCATTTTACAGATTTACGTAAGTCACTTTTCATACACGACGTTCCCGTCACAAACAACAAAATCAATGAGATTGTCATGGAAACCAAGCTGGTATATAATGTGTTCCCATCTGAAAATAGAAAACAAGCAAGACAATGTGTAATTTTTTCAGGAAATCACAATGCACTGGAAAAGATATCACAAACATTATAGAAATAGCGAAACAAGACATCATGAAAAATATCAAGTCGTTGAACACGATATCACAGAAATCCTATCGACGGCAGAAAAACAAAATGTACCTCATGTCATTTCAAAGCGACTACAATGTACTCAGAAAAATGCATAATTTTACAAATATTAAAGGTGAGATATTAGACGACAGATAAATATAAGCGGGAAAACGCATTAAGCATTGAGCATTAATAAAAAGATAAGAATGAGAAGAAAAATGTTTCCTTGCCTCGGAGCGTCGATGATTACCATGTTGGCACACTTTCCCTCAATAAGGGACCCGTGGGTGTTGGACTTTCCCAGGGCGGCAGCGGAATTTAAAGTGGCTGCAATCAATGCTTCCGGCATTGACATGCGCAATAACACGCATGCCAGATGTATAACGAGTGGCTGAATCACAAAATTAAAGAACAATTTAACTATCATTTGCATGTTTAAAATAAGACACACTCCAAGACCTTAAAAAATTTTAATCTTGAGGTGCAAAAAATCCGATTTTTTCTCTCTCTCTCTCTCTCTCTCTCTCTCTCTCTCTCTCTCTCTCTCTCTCTCTCTCTCTCTCTCTCTCTCTCTCTCTCTCTCTCTCTCTCTCTTCGGAACTTGTTATGTTGAATAATGAATGCATAAGAAATTGTTTATCTTATGGGTATATTAGACATACCATCGATGAACAAAATGCATTTGGATTAAAATCCGAGCCTAGAGCAACTGCCATCCCAGACTCTATCATTTTCCGGACCGGGGGTGGTTTCAGTCGCAGAATATAGGCCGTTGTAGGGAGGACGACACCGATGGAACCTGCTTCCACCATAGCAGATATTCCACTGTCAGAGATCTCCTCCAAATGACTTATCGCAAGTGCCCCAAGTTCTGCACCCATCTAATGGAAGAGGTATGATTTCATTTCTTGAAAATTACCATTTTCAGAATGCACTGAAAATAAATCCTCAATATCATAATCTTCTACTAGCGAACTGAATTGACTTACATGATTGTACCTGTTAACAGCATACAAACTGGCATTGGTTGGCGCCCAATCAACATATATAAGTATTTATTTAAGTATACGAAATATTTAGTTTACTTTATCCCAAATCATGCATGTAAAATATTTTAGACTCTACAAATGAAAAAAAAAATCAACAGCAGATTGAACATCTCTTTTCATTGAAACCGTCGCCACTAATTAACCTTACCCAATGAGCCATAGGAATTCATTTGTCATTCATCTTCCTTTGTGATGAATCCAAGCAGATAACACCAAGTTCAGTGTATAAACAAAACCGAAGCAAAAGGTAACAGTATCTACCTTAGCTCCCTCTAATGGATGAAGTTCGTCCCCGTGGAAATTGATCTGAAGACCCATGTTCTTGCCCTCGGTAAGAATACGACGTGACTGATCTATGTCAAATACTCCCTGTTCACAAAACACATCTATGTTGTCGACGGCTAGCTCTTTCTTCTTCATCATGTCTAGAATACAGGGCAACTGGACGGAAATTACGTCAATTGTGGCGTCTTCTGGATGCCCTCCTCTGAAAATATCACAGGTTGTTATTTCCTGTAATAGCTGTAATAATTGTTGCTTGTGATTTATTTCCAGTAAAAGAAAAAAGGTTCGAGTCTTGTTGTCATAGCTCTAGAAATAAAATTGTTATGACGTAACGACAAAGTCAAGTAATGGCGGGAATTCCCTAACTGTTTCTGACAGTTGTTTGCCACTCGCAACATCTGGCACTTATAGAAAATAAGGCTTTAGTTGTTCCCTCATAAGATAAAACATTCCGTATAAAGAACATTAAAAGCCAACAGGAACAATATAGATCGATGGAATACGGCTTATTTTGCAGTTTTGAACATTTGCCTCTATTCTTTTCGTCGACTTGGAGTTAACGTAACACATAATCTATATTTTGATTGTCTTCTTGTTACAAGGTAATACAATCTAGATTTAGTTACAAAAATATTTCAATGTATATGTTATTGCAAGCACATCAAAGTGAGTACAGAGGACTAGCCAAAAGGTACCAAAAAGACTTGCATACTTTGGCACAGCATGGGCACCACAGAATGTAGATGATATTCCTATTGGCATTTCCCTTCTCGCCCTTTCAATAACTTTTAGCATCTTCACTTCCGTCTCTTTGTTCAGTCCATAACCACTTTTACATTCGACTAATGTAGTCCCCGTCTTTAGCATTGAATTAAGTCTTTGTTTCAATCCGTGATATAGTTCCTCTTCTGACGCTTTACGCGTGTGTTCTACAGTGAAATGTATCCCTCCGCCAGCTTTGTGAACGTCCATGTATGTAGCACCTGCAAGCTGTTGATCATAAGGTTTGTATCATAATACATGATATAAAGTCATAGTATTGGTATCAGTTTGTTTCTGTAATAACCAATATGGTGGACAAAACATTTGGTGTTTGAAACTGTTTTTTCCCCAATATTTTGAACATGGGATGACAAATGGAACGCTTCGCCAGTTATTTGTAATGTGTATCTAATATGACCTAACATGAAATGGAATATTGTGGTGTTGTTAGCAGTGTATTGTAAATTGATTCTAATTCTGATCGCCTCCCACCTTATTCACACACCCCACCTTTCTACCCCATCCGCACCCCTCCCACTTTCCACTCAATCCACACCCCTTCGTCTTTCAGCCGCATCCACATTCTCCTCCTTTCCACCCCAACCCACAGACCTCCTCTTCCATCCCATCCACAGCCCTCTTCCTTTCCATACCATCCGCGCCCTCTCTCCTTCCAACCCCCACCCACACGTAATGTGGTGTTTGAATAATAATATCAAAACAAAACAAGCATACAAAGTCTATGTTATAGAAATAAATCAAGTTAAATGCTTGCTTACCTTCATCGCGAATTCGTGGACACGATCCCCAGCCCATACGGGATGTGTGTGTGCATCGACAAACCCTGTAGAAAGCATTTAACACGGATACAATGAATTATATATGCATAATTATGTAAATATGGCAAACATACAGAAAACATGGTCAGCGTCTTCAATTTTCACCTATTCTATCTATCCTGCAACATGGATCGAAACTCAGACCAGAGACGTATTCATGTGATATATACGTCTCTGCTCAGACAATCAAAGCTTCAACAATTTTGTTGTCCAATCTTTGTTTACCTGACGTTGACTTTACGCTGAATTTTGCCTGATGACGTACACCAAAATAATTGTTCCGCGTAGAAATATAATTCCAAACTTCAACGGGTATGACAGCGACTTTATTAATTTTCGTAAATAACTTGGTCTTTACAATAATATAAAACAGCTTATTCTAAAAGTTACTTATATTGTTAAATGTAATTTTCAAGTAAATTCAGAAAGTAATTCTGTCGAATTACCGCACGTGCTAAAATACAGCTGTTTCCCGTCATTGCCAAATACAGCAAAAATACATGTAGCAGATTTATTCCAGCAATAGCAGTGAGGATATAATCATCAATGGCCGGTGATTTACACTTCCCATGGGTCCTTTTTGGTACGTTTAAAATGAAGTTCATTTGTTACATGCAGTATTTGGCTGTTTTTATCACGTTACCTTAGCAGTTACGTCCTGTACTGTCGTCTGAAGAAAGCAACATTTGTCGTCACTGGAATGTTTACATTACCTGGCAACACGCATTTCCCAGAAGCATCTATGATACGGGTACTCTCACTCTCGATGTATTTCTGTTTCCGCTCTGATTCTTTACCAATAAATATGATCTTTCCACAACTGAATTCAAAATTTGAAATAATGAAAAGAACACGTTATGCAACAGCTGTCATTGAAATGATAAACGATATTGAAATTCAAGTTAAGTAAGTACAGATCTCCAAAAAACTCTGAACTGTTGTAAAACGTGTTATAAAATTATCATATTCAAGTCAATAACCAAATGAAAGGGATATTTTCCTCTGATGAAACATCTACAGACACAACTCAAGGAAAGTGACTCGTATACAAGACAAATAAAGTATCTGTCACAGCTTTATATTACCTAAAGAAATTGTGAAAGGAGCGCAGTTTTGATAAGTTAAGCTGTTGAATATGAAAATGCAAAAAAAAAACCGAATAATTTCCTGAATTTTAGTTACGCCAGTGATTCACTTGATATTTGATAGTTTAACCGTCTGACCCCTCTAACCGATAAAGTACCTGTTTGACACGACACTGATCCCGTCTCCACCTTCCTCTTGCAGTGTGTCTACCCGTTGCATCCCTTCTCCACATACCTTCAGGACGGGGTACTTCCTCACCTGCACCACCTGGCGAGCATTCTTGACGATGAGCCTTACGTCAGACATGCCGATTTCAGTGTAATGGGTTGTTTATAAACATGTGGTAAGTCGGTTAGTCGAGATAAGCTCCCGATAACCTTGAAAGGTCGATCTTAAAACTACGCGGTTCTACTCCCTCTTTTATCTACTATTACGAAGTTCGGATTTCGTGATGACGTAAGACGTGTTATCATAGAAGGGGTTTGGGGAGTGAAGGAGAAAGAATAAAAACAGGGGCAAAAGATAGTGGCGTTTTTTTTTAAAGCTAGACAATACTAGATTCAGAAAATAAAGCTTACTGGTAGGAAGCTAATTCTACATGATGAGTGAGTCGTAACTGGTAATCAACAATAATAAAAAGGCCAGCGAAAGGCTGTCATGCTAAAAATAGATCATGATGACCAAAGACCGCAATTTATCTGATTTGTTGACACGACGGTCACTGCCCTCACAAATCTCACCTTAAACTTGAAATGTACATTGCATTGGCCAAGTATGTCTCCTAGTGTGGTTTTGTACATCAGTGTGGTTTGTGCCAAATGATTCAGCTGGATAAAGAAACACACACATTTTCGTGGCCCGTGACATATCAACAGTATTTTAGTGTTAGTCATACTGTTACGATTTTGATGATTAAATGATTCGGAAATATTCAGATTTCAGAACTTCTACGGATGGCACATCTCTCATCATCATATCTAAATATAGATCTTGATTTCCTTGATAAGTGGGGTTGGGTGTAGCTGATTTTAATACTAGATTTGCGTATTTCAGTTCCATTTCATGATTGTGATTTCTAGTAAATGTTTATCTATGATGTGGGTATTCATTATGCTGAAGGTAAATCACAAATGGTGATCGGAGATATGACATATATTAGCTATACACAATTATACCAGATCAAAAAGGACAAATGTCATAAATGTGAGGCAGAATTCAATAATGAGGAAAAATACAAACAAAAACCAAACAAGCATGTCAGAGGACAATTTACAAAAAAAAAAATCGCCAGATATTTTAACAAGTTTCCACAAAGTCAATATGGCATTAACTATTTATTACGATTCGTGCCGAAATGTTGAGAAAGGACCTTTTCTAAGCAGAAAAAAAAAACAAAACAAAAATAGAAAAAAAAAGTTCCGGTTTCTAACAGAAATGGTCGGTAGTTAGGGATTATTTATTTAATTAATGTTTGCTCAAGCATCACATATTAATTAGGATATAATTATGCCCATATGTCAGGTATTTGTAATTGTTGCATGTGTGAATTATGATATATTTATCAAGTTCGAAGGGTTCTGATTATCTATCGGCGATTTCATTTTTGTTTTGGTCGTGGTCGATAGTCCGAATTTCTCACCATATAAAACATACAACTTTATTTTATTTTATTTTTTATTGACCTAGGGATCTAAGTGGGACTTAAATTAGTATAACTGGGGACATCTTCTTCAGTGTGTGGCTAGATGTCCTGCACTATGACCTACTGGAGCCAAAGTGATCATCACTACATCTACACATTGCATGGCTATAGTTATCTAACTTTTGTCCGCCATCTAACTAGTTGTTATTTTGAATCTTCAATCGACATTAGACAGGAATTAATTGAATTTTCTGGTTTTCAGGTGCCTAAAATTAGTACATTTCACCTTCAAATCTGACAACGTTATCGTGAACATATCATATCATTATGGCAAATCAGTAATAGTGATAGACTTTCATTTTCTGATCGATTTAAAATCAGTAGGTGACTAAATTGTCATTCTGAGATATAAGCAGGATTTACCTCGATGACGTCAATGTGTGTACTGTCGGAGTTTTGGCCCTTCTTTCGTGTAATTCAGATATCTTAACACGGCTCTTTATGATCACATGACATATTCTATAATCTATCTGAGTATTAACACATCATTGCATATGTCACATATGATGTCATTTTTAACAAAAGAAAAATCATTCTTTAATAAACATGAAATTCAATTTTAATCACACCGGGATACAACTGGCACATTTTTCATATCATGTTTCAATAAAACTGTAACAAGAGGTATTTTGAATAATTTACCTGAAAAAGCATCCGGGCAATGTAAACCCTTTACAAACATGAAATAAACCTGCACAAATTCAGTCTTTACGTAAACGTGGCCAGATATGACTATATTTCATTGATTGGGTATGTACAGTCTATTAAAGAGAACATTTGTAAGTCCGGTACAAGTATTAAACTGCACTGAACTGAGATTGACTTAACTTTACTCAGTTTAATAAACTAAACTTAATTTGTAAAAATCAACTCATTAGTAACAGTTAATAAAAAAATTAACTTGGTTTTTTAAATCTAAACTAACTAAATTTTATGTTGATTTTAAGGTCTATCTAATCTGTCTGTCGGTATTGAAATATATTTTGCTTAAAATGATTACATTTCCTTTCCATAAATGTACACATGTACACTGTAGTACAGCTCACGTCTGTCCTTAATGTCAATAAGGATGTGTTACCTTAATGCACGAAGAGTTACGTACCCTTCCAGTATATGACATCAACATCCGCTGAGCGTTTTAAAATTGTTACGATTCAAAGCGTTTTGTAGACGTAGATGATGTTGCCACGGAAATTGTAAACAGAATCTGAAGGGAAAACAAGGAATCGTTTTCCCGTTTCTTACTTGTCAGGTGAGACATAAATGTAATCTTTGACGATCGTCGTTTGCTAATTCAAAATGTACTGAACTGTTGTTATGTTGTTAATTTATATCGTCTCCTTAATGCCATAACATTTAAACAGATTAACAGAACAAAATAGTCAAAGAAACACGCCTTCGGCACCATGCATTAAATGCACACATTTGTGTGCCTTACTGAACATGTACAATTGTAGAAACATTTAAGTGAATAATACAACAGAGACGTTATGTATGGCTTACAGTGTGAGTCTATCTATACAATATCAAGATACACTTCACATGTAATAGCTTTTGCAATATAAATACTTTAATACATGTACATGATATGAGACGAATTTCATTTCAATTTGTTCTTGTTTACAGATCTGGCTTAAACGAAATTAACATCATGGCTGACTCACCCAACAGGTCCAATGCTGGATCTCCAGATACAGATGCTTCAGGCAAAAAATCACGTGAGTAATTAGGGGATGAAATAAGGAGTAAAGAAAACAAAACAAAAAATATAAGGTCATTCCATGATGTTAACTACAATAACACGGACTCATACTCTTAGGAAGGAACGACAAATTATACCCTTCCTCGTGATGGGAATTTAACTGGTCAGAAGGATTCTAGCTATCTAGTAATTTTATTTTCTGTCGCGATCAATAATCTATTGATTGCGACCAAGAAAAAAATTCACGGATAGAGTCAGAACCCTTTGGACTAAGTTAAACAGCATCACCCCAAAGGCTAATGCTGTATGGCAACCTGTACAATCTGTCCATGATAATATTTATCAAAACAATATTCCTAAGAATCAAGAGTACATGCAGGATTTTATCAAGTGAATGGTGAATTGTTAAATATTTTGCTACTATTTTTGCATTGATTTGTTAGGTGATACAATTTTTCAATCCGATTTTGCTTGCAAGCACATCTAAATATACCGACTGCTAAGTAAATTCTTGTGTTTTAGGGCAAGCTATTTCTGGACAATCAGGACGGGTAACCTTTCCTAACTCAGCAAAATCTGGATCAAGTCGTTCCATAATGTCAGGTATGAGATTGCTATGCTTTTTGATAAATTAATTGTTTTATTTATTTATTGTTCCATTTCCCAATATCTTTATGGATTTTAAAGTAGCATAATTGTAAGCTATGTTGTATATTTCAATGTGAAAATAAGTACAGATCAAAGAGCCACATTTACAGTGAAAATAATGAATAGAATAAAATCTTGTTATCTTATTTCATAACACAATTGACAATGATACCTAACACATGCACCAATGCCAATATATTTTTCTCATTGATAAATAAATGAAACAGAATATGAAGTTCTAGTTTTGTTGCTTGGTGAATTTTTAAGAAATACTCACTGTCCAATGTGAAGGATGACTACATTAAACAATATTTTGCTTTTTTTCGCCTGTGAAAAATATATTTGTTTTTATTTTGTGAGAATATCAGAAATATCTTCTCTACAAGGCTTTATATAAACACACCAAATGGGAAACTAAGTTTATTTTTTAAACGAAATACATGATTTAGTCATTTTATTTAGGAACTATAATTAGCGCGATCTATCACAAATTTTAAAATGACATATTTCAGATTTCAGAAAATGAAAAAAATTATTTTAATAAAATATTTTACAGTGGATGACCCAGGCACACAAGGGAACCCATTCAAGATGGCCCCAGATAGTGACATCTTTGTTTTGCGAGACAAGGAGCGACAAAGAAAAAAGCAGGTACTGTGTATATACAAAATGAGGGTGATATTCTTAAATTTTCAAATTAAATATCTTAAACATGTATCTTATTTCAAATATATCAAAAGTAAACACTTAGCATAGCATGTTCATTTTGAAAATTATTTAGTTGTCTGCTACCATTTATTTTTTAAAGATTAGTTATGTATTTTTTGAGAAAAATGGTGTGTAAATACAACAAGGCATGTTAACTCAAACTCATTAGCAGGAGCTTTATAAGGAAATATACATAGCATTTTATGCCACTGGTCCATAAGCTGTATTTGGTTACAACTTTTGTATGCTGCTCTTTTTAAAATTCACTTGTTTAATTGCCTTAATGATAATTGATATTGTATAAATATGGAAAAAAAATTTATGAGCTTTATTTTTAAACCAGTAACAATTAATATTGATTTTTAATCCAAAATAAAAGACATAATATTTGGTCTACAGGAAAGACTACGACAAAGAGGATTACATGTGCATGAGAAAACAACGTATTCATCAAAAGTGAACTTCCGCACAGCTTCCATGATCCGACCAGCTGACTCAGATGAGGAAAAAGATGGTGAAGATGGTGACAAAACTGTGTCCGTTAAAGATGACCCACAATACACAATCAGAGTGACCAGAGGTATAATTACAAATTTGACTAAAAGGATTTTAGAAATGGATGATAGAAAATGTTAGAATGTGATGAAAAGCATTATTTTATAATTCCATGTAACAGCATTAGTAATAAATAGGCTAAATACCAAGTATGGACATATTGTCTTAGAGATGGTTAATATTTGTAAAACAAACATGAATGTACAAGTATGATTATTTTTTTTCTAATTTGTTTTTTTTTTTTTTTTTCCTAGATCGCCATGTAGAAAAGGAGTCCCTGGCAGAGTATATTGCTAAGAAAAGGGAAATGTTTCTTGTACAGGTATGGTCTGAAACATTTTACTGTTGTTTATGTTGATATTGATATGAAATGTTGCTGTAATTTTTAAGAAATATACTTAGACATTGAATTCTTTGATGTTTACATACGTATGATTCTCATTCCTGTAAAAAAGCAAATCATATGATTTAAGCCTTCCTGAATTGCTTAAGTCTACATAGCTGTATAACTGGTTCTTTATTGTAGTACTCACTGGGTGTAAAGCGTGATGAGATGAAGAAGCTTGAAGAGATGGCACAAAAGGAGGAAAAGAAACTAGAGCTGGCAGAACAGTACCTAGAAGAAGATGCTGCCATGTTTGATGAATTTCTCAAAGAAAATGATGCCAACTCGGCAGAAGCAGTGAGAGAGTAAGTATGTCAACAGTCTCTTTTTCAATTTTAATTTCAGTAAATATTGTGGAAAAAATAAAATAAAGGAAGACTATCTGTCATAGAAAACAAGCCATCAAATAATTGTTAACAAATAAGATTTATGGAAAATTTGAATCTAGCAATTAAATTATATATTTTGTTGTGCAGAGCAGAGAATGAAACAAAAGCAAAACTGGAAAAAGTAGCAGAGGTCAAGAAAATTAACACACAGATGATGACCATAAAATCTGAAATTTCCAAAAATGAAGATACGTTGAAGGAATATCAACTTTACAGGAAGTTTCTGGACAGCCTTACACCTCAGGTAGTATAGTCTTACTGATAGGCTACAGTTGTCAGTTGTTGTATTTATTAATGGTTTAGTTTAGTACCAAGTGAATGTTTAAGCTGGAGCTTTGATAAACTTTGGTTTCAAAAATTCTTTATTATTGTATCATCCAAGAGTGATATAACAAAATTGAAATACATGTATGAATGAAAAAGTATTTGTCAGACTATACCAGGCTTAAGGTTCCAATATAGATATCAAGACAAGTGTTATGTAAATAAATATAACATTAAAAAGTATGCACTATTTACATCTAAATACTCAGTTTTAAAAATTGAGTATATACACAGACCAAAAACTGATAGTGACTAAGAGCTATCTGATTTAGGTATCTGAATTATTTCACCAAGATTTTGTATTTAAAAAAATAGCATTTTTTTAGCCAAGACCTATGACTGTTTTCAGGAAATAAGAGAAGAGAGAGATCTCAAGAGACAGAAGAGAAGAGAGGAAAAACAACGAGAATATGAGAAGAATATGCAGGCTATGAAGAAAAGTGGCGCAGCCTTAGCAAGTGACAAAGGGAAGAAGAAGGTACCATCAAAAACAGATGGTGTACCAAAAACAGGATCAGCTATCAAAAAGTAGGTGACACGATTGCTAAGCTATTCAACTCTCATGATGATGGACATTTATGTTAGAAATATTTAATTAACCTATACTAAGAGCAATATTGGCTCTACTATATCACATAGGTAAGATATCAATATTAAGGTAGAAAAACCATATACTGCATGAAAATTACCTAAAACATAGCAATTGTCTTTGCATGAAAAAATGTGCGATTGAAGATCAGAAAATTGGTTTTTAAATGTTGATTATCATTTCTTTTTGTTGATCTTATTATTGGTTTTTCAGTATTTCATTAGATTATGTAGAAATGATATCTAGGTCTCAGGGTTGGGGATGGACTAATCCAAAACTTACTCCTACGACTATTAAACTGCAGTACCATCCATTGAAATGTTTGTGGTTAACTGTTTTATAGGCAGGTGCTCTGACCACTGACTACATGGATATAGGTGTAGTTAGATGTTTATGATAAAATCTCTTCTATGGGTCCTAATGGTCTTATTACTGACATTATAAAAGGCATTTCTGTAGGTGATCATCATGTGATGACAACTATGGACTGTGGATATAGATCTATGGTCACGTTTCTAGTAAAGTGATGGGTAGATTTTTTTTCTGTATAAAATTAATATTTATTGTTTGCTGACAATATTATGCGGATGTTTTGCCATCTTTACATTAATACACTGGTATGTTATGTTAACGGAACCTGAACAACAAGATTTACATATACATTAGGAAAAAAAAAAAAAAACGGGGGAAAAAAAAAAAAAAGAGGAAAAAAAAAAATTGGTAAGCAGGACCAGACAACGCCAATGAAGATCTTCTGTAACTTTATTAGTTGACTAGTTTCGGCACACTAGGTATGCCGTCCTCAGAACCATATTCTTCGTATTATTTAAATTAGGAGTCAAATTGGTTAAGGACTGAGTTAAAATCAAGGCCCCTATGTCAGTTTGATAGACTCTCTATATTTCAGTAGACTGACAGTAACTTTCTGAATAACTAACTATACTATAATCATCAATAAAATTATTAAGGTTTGAAAGACATCTAGACATGTCACTCTCTGTGGTTGGAAACTGTGTATTAATGTTGTCATTTTTGTTTTTTCTAGATCAGACCAGGATAGTGTGATATCAGCGATGATAGAATCGGATGATGATAGTGATGAAGTATGATATTTTTTTGTCAATATTGTTATTGTTACAGATTTAACAGCAGTTGATTATCTTGAAACTGTCTCTAGTTATATTTAAGTAGAAGGAACAGTAACAGTTTTTTAGATGTTACAATGTATCATAATAACAATATAACAATTACTGAAGGATATCTTATCCTACTTTAGCTAATTCATTCAAAAGTATTTACATCTTGATAATTTTCTTTCTAAATGATTAAATCAAGTTGTGAAATTGAAAATATTGCATGATAAGAAAAAAATATTTCCTACAAAATGTACAAATGCTGTATTTCTATTTCTTTTGTTTCAGGAATTGGATTTGTACTTCAATGACCCCCACCAATTATTAGATATATTTGCTGAATTAGAGGAGCAGAATCTATCATTAATTCAAAATAGTCAAGAAACAGAAGAAGCATTAGAAGAAATGAAACAAACCATAAAACAAACCAAAATTAAAATGTAAGTATACAGTTCTGAAAAAATAACTCTGAAATAAGTTGACATTTAGCCTGTTTGGATAGAAAAGTCTGTTGAGAGTTTTAATTTTGCTTGTTGTGCTCAACTATGACTTGCTTCAGTATTGTTTTGGATAAAATATGCCCTATCCTGTTACATTGAAATTACAGGTTTGGTGCTGTTTTATTTTAAGGAAGTTTTACTGTCATTGGAAATATTTAATTTCTTCTTGCAATATGAAGTCAGTTATGTTTGATGCTCATCAGTTTGCAAGGTGGTTTTTTAGTTATAAACCAGGCTCTCATTTGGGAAAGCAGCATTTCTTAATTTGATCTTCCAAAAAGTACATAAAGAGTGTGTTGTCAAAGTTGTCGTGTTAAATTACAGATGTATGTCTTCAAGAAAATTAGAAACTTTTGCCAGTGTAAAAAATATTCACCAAGCTGAAATTACCTTACATATTTTAACCTAATTATCGGTTAATTACATATTTCTGAAAGGAGAAGAGTACAACAAAAATACATTAAAATAAAAATATATTTATTTATTTCAGGGAGAAAGAAACGCAAATATTAAAAGATCAAATAGACAAATTAAACTCACAGATAGATAAAGAAGCAGTACGAGCTGAGGATTTAAAAATCAAAGCCAAGTAAGTATCTTTATTTATTTGATATTTATTTTTAATCACAATGATTTCATAGCATGGTCTATTACAAAAAAACATGTTTGATTCACTTAACTGTTTATACCAGCTGATAAATTGAATGTTCATTTGTTCCTGTGATGTCAGTCAGAGCTGCCTATTTGTAAACAATATGTTCTACTAGTTGTTATCAAAATTTTGTCTTTTATCATTTGAACCTTCAAGGCAGATTGGAAGTTACTTTTCATGATGGGAATAATTATGTGTAATTATATTGTTATTTACAGTGTATTCCTTGTTTTAGCACACAAGTTTTCCTATTACAAGCTAACAGTACTTCCATATAGTTCTAACTTACAGAAAAAAAACTAATAATTTCATTATATATGTAAATGCCGTGATTTTTGTAGTTCATAGTTTATCATATTGCTGTGCATATATGTATTGCTGTTTATTATATAATTTACTATTAACTAACACATTACATGAGTGACATAGCTTATTACACGATAGTCTACCTTGTAAATAATCAGCCTTGGTTCTGGTTATTAATAATGTGTTTGTGCCTGTATATATGTTAATAGCTTTACATTTCATGGAAATGACATATTTGTATAAATATAGCTATTTTACTAACAAAGTTTGAAATTTTCATTTTTTATTACATATATGTAACTGAAAAAAAAAAAAAAAAAAGATTGTGTCAGTAGTTACTGTACTATTCACTTATGTAATTCTTGCATCACCTACTAAATATTTCAAAATATTTTTCAATACCATCAAACTTATTGATTAAAATTAAAATCAATGAAATTGTAAGATTCAATAAATACTGCTTGTCAGTCACACTTCAGTTTTGAGAAACATGACGTAAATTTATTTCCAAATGATTTAGAAATTGTAGGTGTATGCGCTACATTTTTTCAAAATTACAAACATTTTTTTCAAAATTATCATCAAAACTGAAAAGAGAAAACATCCCTTCCTTCACCTATGAAGCAGTCTTATGTGAATTGAAGATGTATGTTTGTACACTGGTGCTGATGTTGTATACTATATGTTTGTTTTTAGTTCAATGTTAGACGAAGTAGAACAATGGGGGTTTGTACAAGAAACTCAACTCTTTTACTACTGAATTTACAACTTGAAGCTGAAACTTTTAAATCAAAATAGCATTTATCATATTTATCATTTATCATATTCATAATAAAATCATTTGAAATATTTGTGTAATAAGTGACGATTAAAAATGTTGATACACCTCTTATTCTTCGAAAATCCAGATCGGCAATTTTATAAGTTTCAGCTTCAAGAATTAGTAACCAAATAATAGAAAAATTAGTTAGTTGAGAGAATATCATTAAATAAATAGTTTCCTTTTCAGCATGAGTAGAAAGAGAAACAAATTTTTTTTTGCGTTACCTTTATATTTAATCACCCTCAATTTCCCCAACCCGAATCTGTTTTCTACCCTTCATGACCAATCCTAAATACCCGAACTTAAATATCCTTTTCTTTCAGGTTTTGGCAATGGGATCTTACTTACTTCAAAACTTTACATATATATTCTCATACCCATTACCTTTACATAGCTTTTTGTGAATCTGCACATACACAAAATGCATGCGAACTGTCATACAGCCTATCTGTGCCGGCTGTCTTCATTACACTTTCATTAAGTCCTAGCTTATAATTAGTGATACAAGTCTAATACCAAAATTATACACGAATCTTTAACATAATCAAATATAATGGTAAAATACTACCATTTATTGAGATAGAATAGTTAATATCAAAGTTTGTTGAATAGCGTTTCAAGAATTGGAATAGAAAATAAGCTTTTAATATCATATCGGTATTCGATTGCGTTGGTGAATGTGTTCTCTATAATCCAGAATTTAGACCTTGTCAAACATTGCTGACTTGGGAATATATTTTACAGTCATCATACACTTATACCACAGTTGGTAAACTGTAATAATATCAGGCAAACAATCAAAGCAAACAATGAAAATGATGTCTAAACCATTAGAAAATGAATTTTCTAAAATAACTAATTCGAAAAAAAAAACATTTATACAAAATTTATGCATTGTAGTATAATATTAATTACAGCATATTACAATAGGATCTTCACCTCTTTTTTACAGAATGTTTTCATATGGTGAGTTTAAGGCTGAGGACCAGGAGAAGATGCTACAGGCTCTGAACAAGAAGGTGGAAGAAGTATACAGGAGTTGTATTGGTGACAATGAGGCAAACATTAGGTTAGTGAATTTAATGTTTTCATGGCATTTGGTTAGTTGAGAATTCCGTGACAAAACTCTGAAACAACGTATAGCAAATTTCGCTAGTTTGACCTGAGTATACTACCGTGTGTAATTTCAATACCCATTTTATTCATCAAAGATAATACATAAATATTGTAGTAAATGAATTAAACGTTTAAATAAAAGCAATGGGCAATGTTTTTCGATCTTTATGTTAATATATTGTCATGGGTTATTCAGACAAGAATTTGAAAGGAGAAAAAACGGTGTGATTTGCTATGTACGATGTTTTGAGGGTTTATACACGGATGTAGATATCAGGTTTTGTCCAGGTATTGTATTCCCATCATTACGTTACTCCAGCTTTTGCTGCATGCTTATCTAACTACCGTATTTATACTTGTTTTGCTGCTTTGCTTTTGTTCTAAGCATGCCTTTACCAATTTCTTATTAACTCAGTCGTGCATGCATGTTATTAATAACTTTTAATGCTTTTTACAAACATGCAATTTACGACCATTTTACATACGCAATACTGCTTTTGGCATTTCAGCTTATCCAGAGACAAAGCATTATATAGTAATAAAAATAATGTCAGCAAATGCTTGAAATTGGCATTAAATATATGTTAAATATGTGTTTAACACACACTTACAGAATTACACTAGCTCTAAAAATGTGAATTGTATCACCATTTTATTCACGGACATATTTGCTTATTTGGAGAATATCAATTTATTATAATGTGCTTATTACGTCATGCTTAAACTTAATCAATTTTGTCATAACAATATAGTTGATCTTATCACAATTATCGCGTCATGCTTAAACTCAAACAGTTATGCCACAACAAAAAATAGTGTTTGTTTTAATACGCTTGATTCATCCTGATGCTTAAATTGATTTCAAATGTTTATTTGCTAATTTTGCAATCATGTCAAAAGAAAAATAATCATATGCTTTAACACATTTATAACATCTTGCTAAAATTGTTTTTGAATATTTGTATGCCGCCATAAGAGACACCGATAACCAAAATTTTAAAAGTGCCATTTTGCTGCAGAAGCTATTTAATAACTAACCAGATCCTCATTATCATATTTTATTTCTTTTTCTCCTTATCTGTAGTTCTTTATCATGATCATAGATTTCTCGTAAAGATGGAGATTGAAGTCTTATATAGGTGAACGAAGGCGAAAGGTGATAGTAAAACATTTAAACTGACACATCCCAATGATTAACACACTCACATACAAATATCATTGTCGGTATAATCAACATCAGAAACTCGGGAGGTCTGGAGACAGTTCACCTACCCTTTTCTCCAGTCTACTATGAGACTTACGAGACACTCTCTATTCCGTTGTCACACTTGACTGTAAATATAGTACAATTATATAGGATTATGAATTAAAAGCTATGAGGCGTAGCCTCTCCCCTAGAAACAATGAGCAAAAGTGAGTGGTGAAACAATATGTCTTGTCTTTCGTCTTCTTTGTCAAATCCAAGAGAATATTCGCTCGCAGTTTGATCCTCAGCAGCATTAATACCAAGCTGAAAACACTTGTAATTGTTCAAGGCCATGTATCAATATCTGCTTGCATTTCTGTAAAATAATTAGTTTTCGTGGAGCTTTTATTTGTGTTAATTTCCTTGATACACTAAATCAACGGACTGATATGTCCACGAACTGTCAAAACAATTTAAGCAGATTTTTTTGAGCTGCGTTTATCCACGAAATCAAGTGTCCACGAAACAGTGATTTGAGAAAAAAAAAAGATGTGTTCATGATTGCAGGAAAGGTCTTGTCACAAGGAGCACACATGCAAAATATGATGCCCTGCCTCTTATGGTGCAATATTTATGGGCAAGGTCAAGGTTAACAACCGATGAACAAACAGGCAGACAAACATGCAGCACAAAAGCTATATACCATCGATCTTTCGATCCGCGGGCATAAAAAACCACGAAACTTAAGCGCCATGAAATTATCTGATTGTGAGAGAAACTGTCTTTAATATATATCGAAACTGTTGAAAATTTATAAAATTATAAAATCAAATAATACATTTGAATCTTGAATAAATGAATGATACTAATAGCATGTTTAATGATATATCTAATACATAAAAAAAAATAAACATTTTCTATAAAATGAAGTGTACCACCTTGTGGTATAGTAAGTACCATTTAACACAATTGTAGATCAGAAAAACGATAAAAAATGAACAATGATGTAATAAGTATGATATTTACGTTAAGGTTTGTAGGGATGCTTTGCCGCTTGATTGCTTTACTGCTTCATTGGGAAACATGATACAGGATGACAGCTGTTTACTGTTGATTCGATAGTTAACACCAACTGGGAATGGTGACTTACGAAACCGAATTCCAACGAGAAATGAGGATAAACAGCTGTCATTCTTCTGGGGTTTATCTCTTATCCAGTGTATAACGAATAAGTTCGTTATGTGACAAAATTTTGATATAAACCTCAATGTTTCTACATGTCTAATTCAATATTTACTTTTTACGTAACTGGACGAAACTTTGTTTACGTTATTCTTCAACTATCCCACTGTCATGACAGAATCTTCACTGAACTATTGTGTTATGTCTTGTTGGATCCGGTGTATTATCAGGGAAATTGACTGTCAATATTTCATTGACACCAGGGAAAGCCACACCTCTGTGGCGGACCATGTCCGTTTTCCTGGTAATATAACTGTGATTGACGGTTTTTTTGGATATAGAACAAATTTGGATCTGTACACTACCTTCACAAACTTTAAGATATATGTATTTATCATATAAATACGCACACATAGTAGTAATGCAATTGCCTATTTCAAATGTACAAGAAGAAAACCCAAATTCATTGGTATTTTTATTGTTTCTCGTCTTTTCCTTTTTTAAAACATAAAGGATGGAGGAGGGACCTTCCGGTCATGGTATTAATCATGATATTTGATATATAAATAGTTCGCTAATTGTAACAGTAGTAATGTTTGAAGAAATATTGTGAAGGTAATGTATAGTTGTTGTGTTGGTGTTTATATATGGTTATAACTAGTATTAGTAAGTAAGGAATGGTGTTGGTTGTTATATATTTTTGTTTCCATGTTTGATGTAAAATTCTCATTATGCTGTATAGTTATGCGCATATACTGTATTATATACTATTAAGTTTTCTCAGCTTTTAATGACATTCAAAAATTTGCATTTTATAACGTAATTCAACTTCATATTTTGAGGTCTTCCTTGATTTTACAAAGTATATGACAAAAGTGGTATAATGGATTACTCTGATCTTAAACTATCTTAATACACGCGCGTTTTACGCTTTTCTAGTATGTGTTTGTGTGTAACACATTTACCCTGTCTAATGAACCCAAGTGTGGGTGTTCTATAGTACATTACAGATGCTTACCAACATAGAAAATCGACTCGAGGAATTGTTTGAACAAATTGAAACAATGCCTCAGGACAAAGTGGAGGCAGCAGAAAAGGTAGGACAAGAATAGCCTCAAGTTTTACACACTTCTTATTTGGTTCTTGTTCTTTTTGTATAAATTATTTAATATTTTCTGAAAATGTGGGCAGATAATTGTAGTCTTCCTTACGTTATCGTATCCAATGCGATGGTCATTTGTATTTATTTCAGGTTCTCTGAATGTTGCTTTTAACATGCAGATTTTAATCAGGCGAGATATGTATAAAGCTTATTTTTCAGTTGTTGATACAAGGAAGCTAGTATCCTGTATATACTGTACGTCATCAATATCTCATCTGTATGGTCTATTGCTGCTCATCCGCACACTGTATTAAAACCGGATTCAATCAGACTATCATCGGAACCTAATTATATATCTGTATGACATATCAATTTGTAGGAAACTTATCGTCTTGAATAAGTTCCTTTTCGTTCTACAGGCTAATGAATACAATCTAATATGCGTAGTACCAATACGTTTTTGCAAATGTATTAGTGACAATTTTGGAAAAAGTCAAACTAAAATATGCTTGTTTCAAATGCTGTATGTCTCATATCAGAATCCTTGCGTCCAAACGTTCTTTAAAAATCCACACCTGTGTCAGAATCTCTTGTATATTTACTATAGGAACAATCCATTCATTACCACCATACATTGTGAAAGATACGGAAAAATTTAGGGTCAAAATCATAACGTCAGTGTCTGAGTCAGAATAAGATAATCATTCGACATACCAATAGTATATACGAAAGGAAAGTCTATAACTTGTGCTTTACCATAGACGTTTGTACCACAGCATGTCTGTTCACTTTTAGAAACACCAATTCTAAATGTCATAGCTAGCTACACTGAACCATTGGTTATGCTTTGAGATGTTTGTGTCTTTATCCACAACAGGCTAAGGAGAAGGAGAGGCGACTGAAGCTGAGAGAGGAGAAAATGGAACAACAAAGACTTCACCAGGAGGAACGTGTCCGGAAAGCACTGGAGAGAGCCAAGGCAGAACCAAAGAAACAGGTGGGTCTGTTGTAGCAGATAAAGTACAATCGTACACTCTTTTTGATAATGGAATATTATAAAGAGACCAAACAAGGAAATGTTAAAAAGTAGTTTCTATCATCTATATCTCTTAACACAACACAGGTTTCTCAGAGGTGGAGAGGATAGAGATAGATTGTAAACTGCTGTGAAGTGGTCTTTTAAAATAGGCGACAAACAACATGTGCGCATGGTATATAGATATGTATTATATGCTGCTTCAAAGTGTTCTCTAAACAGAGATAGCATATAAACTACTAATGTACAGTAGACTGCTCGAAAGAAACAACATTCTCTGTGCATTCTCTGGAATGTCCATGTATTTGCATTTAGTTAGTATTTAATAGAGGTCTCGAAATAGAAATGATCCATTAACAAAATGTTTGTTGACCGCTTTTAAGGATGAACAATGCATTCTGTTAATAAGGGTGGTCTCTCAAGACGGTACGGCTACGTACACCTGACTTAGCTAAGGCAAAGGACACATGTACAAGGAAATGTCATTTTTGTCATCGGCATGATGTGTTTGATATAAAGAGCACAGGGATGTCCTGTGTTATCCTAATACTCCAGTGGTATCTTTGTTGATTTATTGTAGCCTAAATAGACCACTAATATTCGAATTATTGTATACGATAGCTCTGTAACGTGTGACCTACACAATCACATGTTAAGAATCCGAGATGCATGGTACGACGTTCGTTGCACGTACTTGTTTGTGTTTCTCAGGAAGCTGAGAAACAGGCATGTCTGTGCTTAAGTAGTTGTGACCTTGAGAAAGATATTTCACCCCGATTGCCATGTGTGGTATTCAACGGGCCTTCTGCATGTTGTTCACTGTTGTAGCTACCAGCTACTACAAGGAGACACCGATTCAAAATGATTCTAGCTGTCAATAAAGCGTTAAACCCAGCAAAACCAGGTAAAATTCATACTCATGTACACTATCAGTAATTAGCTGAATATTTATAAATCATGTTTCTCTTTTAGACTGGAAGGAAGCTTGTGTTCAGATCAGAACCACCAAGACACAAAAAGAAAGAGGACGAAAGAGATGACCAGGCATCGAGAGAGGAGGAAGAGCTAGCATATTTCTTCCAATATTGATTTACGTATTTTTTATGTTTAAAAATGTGAATGTAATTTAACAACGCAAATGGGACTGGACAATCTTGCCATCTTGAAAGTTTCGAGGAAACCTGTGCTGAAATTGGTACATAAGATTGCTCAAAACAGTTTCAGATGACATTTTTTTGCAGCTAGTTTATGGAACGGGTTGAATTTGGAACATTAGAATGGTCATTTTATATATGCAAGTCATTAATTTTTTTATTTATATTATATATAAAAATGATTAAAATGGAACATTTCTTAGGAACTCCGTGATGATGACTTTTTGTATGTGATTGTGTGTTGATGATGATATTGTATTATCTGCATACCAAATGTCTTGTGGTTGTCTATAAAAGGCATCATCTTTAATATTTATGTACTGCCAAACATAAAATACATACTAAAAGAACAGTTAAAAAAGGAAATAAAAAATAATAAAACTTTTCGTGACGATTTTGTTTTGTGTGCTATCATTTTCAAATTACTCACTTGAAATTTGGATAGTGGATCTTTTAATGTTTACACACGGTAACAGAAATACTTTTATAATGGGTGTTAGATATGTATTTGATCATGGGTGTTGGGATATGTATTTAGATTTAAAATGACTTTTTTTAAGACGACTCGCAACGATTTTTATCAGAAGTAAAATGTGACATGGCAGACTAATGTAATTCTTTTACATAAAATCGTTGATACCATGTCGTTGCTATGTGAAATATTGATTTCTTGGTTGAGAAGGATCTGGCTTTGTAACTAGAAGTGATATCTAGTTTTTGATAATTACTTTTGATATAGTAAGATCCTAGTTTGAAGACCACCCTAGTTGTAACAATTTGTATTACAGATACTTTCTTGTTTCTGCAGGTACGTTATCTAACATCTTGATCTGTAAACACTATTACCTTCCCTGTCTACAACGAAAGCCCGTCTACTCATTATCCAATCATTTCAAAGACGAAATACTAAAGGTCAATAGGTCACTTCAGTAAAACAATCTTTAAAATTAAAGGATTATGATAACGACATCCATCTTTATAAGGTCGCTAACTTTCCACGGCAATATATCATTGTTAACGTTTTATTTTACTTCTTACTACTGTTCTTAGTACGCTATCAAATCAGGATTGTTGTCTACCCTCACTTGATTAGTTACAGGTTTATGTTAATCGTTCTGTCCATACGTCCGTGCAGAGATTGATCAAGCTATCAATCTGTACTTTTTAAAATCATTTTTAAGTTATCCGCCAATGTTCAAGAGGACACTTTTTACCACTATTGCAATGGAATTTTGTTGAGCTCGTGGATAGATTTAATTCAGTTCATAATATCAAGTTTAATACCTGATTAGGTTTTTAATGAACCCTTCAACAGGAGTGAAATGAAAATATTATAGAGTTTGTTGTATATCTTAGCGAGCCTTTGCACTCATGAAGGGTGCACCGCGGTATAGATGTATGATTAGGAAATATATACGAATGTACATTCGTTAAGCTTAGCGACTAAACTGGTCCACATTACTTAAACTAAACTACTGTCTTCCTCTCCTGACTGACCTATTGCTGTTTTATACCAGGCTGAATTTATTGAAGAGCTCATAGATGGAAAAAAACTAATTACAGTGTTCTTCAAAAACTCCAAAGAATATACCGACTTCACTACAATTTCGTCGATCTTATGTAATAAATTATCTTATTTTGGTGAAGTTTACACAATTTATTGAAATAAAGTATTTAGTGATTTACACACTGTACTGTATACTATAAAACTAACGGTAGTTAATCAAGTCCGACTTTCCAAACGAAAATGAAGATATTTCAAAATTGCTTGATATTGCATTTTATATATGTATCTGTCTGATTATCCTTGATACCGATATACACTAAACATTTATACACAATGATAATTTACATAACTTTATAAATAATCAACAGTTTCTATCGATTACGTCGGTCATAAGAGAATAACACTTTTATCAAAATGTGGGTTAACAAACAAAAGGCCAAAAACAGACTCGTCCAATATATTCGGGGTGGAAGGGGGTGAGAGGGATGGCAGAAGTTTACAGTATCTAAGATAATACTTAGTTTTCAGATAGTAAAAGATATATAAAACCTACATCATATTTATAATAATATCTAAATGTAAATAAACAAGTTCAAATTGAAAAATTGGGTCTCTTTTCAGTAAAATCATAATATTTCAATTGTTTATTTATCCCTTGAAGGGATATAACTAACATGAAATAGTACATTAGTTTGCTTTCATCTGTGCAGCCTTATGGCTAATAAAGCCACGTGACTTGATGGCGACAGTACCGGAAATCGAACACTTCATTACAAAAAATTTGTTTGAAAGAAAAACAAAAACACTGACAATTTCATTTGGAAATGTTTGTATTTTTTCTTAGTCATTTTGTCGTTCTAAAATTAATTTTAGCTATTTTTCCCCCATCATGTTTTTTTGTGAACGGTACCAATCATTTTCCGTTCTCTAAATATAATAAATTTTAGCATTTTCACAATCATAGTGGGTTTTTTGTACGATACCAATTCCCACGTATTTTTCGCATATAATTTCCCCTTCTCTAAATAAAATTAATTTTAGCTATTCATCCTCCTTTCTCTAAATATAATTAATGGTAGCTATTTTCCCAATTACAGGTTGTTTTTTATGTGTACGGTACCATTTCCCGCATATATTCACAAATCATTGTCCCTTCTCTAAATGTTTATAGTTAGTCTAATACGCAACAGTACGCGGTACAAGAAGTAGGTATCATGAAATTGCTCAACTTGCTTACAACTTATTCAAAACATTCATTATCTGGATCAAATACATTAAAAGTGTCCTATTTTGGTAACTTTGAGTTTGTGATATGTTGAATAGTATAGAGAATGAATATTTGATTAAAACGACAGATTTATTGACAATATGCTTAAAGATTCACGTGCCTTGAAGTTTATTGTGACAAACGAGTAAATTAGTGGGATTTTATGAAATGACGCTTTGGAGTTTTTATTTTGCACAGCCAATTAAAATATTCAGTGATATATTTAAAATGTAATTTATGTAAACAAAAACATTCAACGGAAAAGAGGCCGTTTTTTTTAACAAATAAACCTGATAACTATTTCTTATGGTACGGGTCTGGTCCGGTTGTAGAAGGAGTGTACAAGATTTCACCCCACTTTCATTTGTAAGTGCACATTAACTGATGACGTATTTCACTATTGACTGCAAAAAGACAGCAACATGTGTTTGATTAAATGAAGAATAAACGCAAATAAAATGCCAACTCCTGCTGCAAAACGACTTTACACACAGGCACCAGATCCTGCTTCAGAGGTATGTCATGAATTACTAAACTGCAATGTAGGTGTACACATAACGGCGCTTGTCAGACGAGGCTGGTATATACCTCTGATCTATACTTGAAACATATACATTGTAGCTGTTTACAGCAGAAAGCCGATAAATGATAATTTACAACGTCCTTTGATTCTTTATGATATCTTACTGTTACACTATGACAAGGTTATATTATAGGAAGTAACACCCACCCATCCCCCCCAAAAAAAAACCACAAAAAAAAAAAAAAACAATACGGAAACAAAAAATTAGACAAAATGACAGCATGTATGAAAAAGTGTACTTTTTGCATTCACCTATCAAACATATGAATGTAGGTGTACAGGTATATTTGTAGAATATACAATATGATTTATTATATATACATAAATAATTAAACGAAAAACTTACTTGTGTACACGACTGAATTTCATGCATAAATGTTTCATATTGTGAGACAGAGTAAAACCTAGTCTAACTACCTTTGACTGTCACTATAATCTACAATTTATATATTGTAAAAATAATTAAATCGAGACAAACATAAAATTTAAAAGCTAAATTAAAACAAGTACAATGTAATCAGTGTGTGTAAGAAATCTTGACTCAATGGTTCAATTATGTGTTCACCAAAATTCGTTGACTTGTTTTTATTTGTTAATATGTTGAATTTACAGCCTGTGCAAACAGCAACCATTGTTGTTATTCAACCGGGGTCTTACAACTTAAGAATTGGTAGAGCTGCAGATGGACTTCCTATCACAATTCCGCACTGTATTGCCCGTAAAAAGAAGGACCCCAGTAAACCACTTCAGTCTACACCTTGGATTCTACGTCCAGAATGCCAGGTAATTTAAACAAATGGTATAAGCTACATTGTAATTATGGCCGTTGAATTACCGAAGGGAGTCTGTCCGTTGCTTTTACTGTCACAAATACATACACAAATGTACAACTTAACATTGACATGTACTTGTAAATAATAATGGTCTCTTATCATCCGAACATCTGTTAAGTATTTTATTTAGGAATTTATAACTTCTATTAAGATAATGATGTTTCCCTTAGTGATACACTAACTGTACTTATTACTGTCTGGAGAGTCTCTGTCTCATTGAGTTTACTTCTTCGGCTTAGTTGGTAGATACATACATAAGAGACTAGTTCATAACTTACTTGAGATATGGTTTATTACTTATGAATACATAATTAAGATAGAAAATTGAGATATATTCTTTTCTCCGTTCAATGTCCACAGCATCCAGATAGTAAACACCAGCAAAGACAAGGACTAAAACAAGCTGAGGAGGCCCTGGCTTACAAACCAACTTCTACAGGGGAATACAGACAGCCTACATCACACAAACTGGTTGGTAATAAATAAGTAGATCTATTTAGAAGAAAATATTTGCTTCTAATGTGGAACAACCAGAAAACACACAATGTAGTAGTCATGAACAAGTGTTTTTATTCAGAGGAGAAGATTTGTTTACACAAGAACAGGGAAGCAATATGATATACTATTATAACTCTATTTTTGTTGAATTCATGAAAGTTATTGAAAGCCTTATATATCTGTGTGTACTTGTAAAGTGAAATTGGGTTGTAAGGTGAGATGTTTGTACAGGCTAAACTGAGCTTTGTATTTGGATTTTCTGTTGAAAAACTCTTATATGTGTTTATAAACAAATATTTATGTTTATTTGTTAGAATACTAAACTGAAACTGCTAATACGCATTAGTTTCACTTTTATATTGCTATTTCTAAAAACTATACATGTTTATGAAGACATCAATGTATCTTCCAATGTTGTAAGAAAATACATACATGATAGAATGAGTATTTTATCCATGGTTATGTTTCCTGCCTTGTAGCTATATTCACACAACAGTAATGTACGGGGACAGCTGACTGAAGTAATCTGTCCTCATAAGTGGACTACTATTGACCAGACTTTACCATATATAATAGGAGAAGAGGTGAGTACACAGGAGACAAGTTATCTTTAATTTGTCCTGGTCATAAAAACAGAATTAGGCAAAGAATTGTCCGAATATTACTAGAAATTTATACACCTATATATATATATATATATATTTCCCTTCTATTTGTATTTTAAATATACATTTGCATTAACATGTATCTTGAAATTTATTCTTTCTGAGATCTCTCTTTTTTTCAATTTTTCAAATAACTTTAGATTTGTTTACTTCATTACATAATTACTGCAGCCATTACAGTTTGTATTTCTACACAATAGTAGTAGTATACATTGTATCACATATATACAAAAAATCAGTTGGTAAGTACAGTGAAGTTCATTGAGGTTAATAACTGTAAAAATTTTCCCGAGCAAAATATAACTGCAGTTTATTACAGCCTCAAAATAATCTGGAATAAAGTTACTCATCAGTGATAGAGACACATTCACTGTAAAGGGGTCAATTTTCATATCAAAGGTACAGTTTATTTAAAAAAGAATTTTTTTATCATATTGCAAAATTTTTTAACAACCCTGAACTGAAATAAATCAATAATCAAATGAACTACTTACTTATATGTTTTGATGAATCCTGTTGACTGTCGTAAACTTTTCTTTTCATACATATATATTGAATTTTATTTATCTTAAGTACTTTATGTGGGGAAACATTTGTCCAGGTTATTTTTGCCCTTTTACAAAACTCTTTACTTTCACTTAGGGTTAAAGCCACCCTTAAATACATAAATAGATATTTCTATTGCCTATTGGCAAGAGAGTGAAACAGGTCAAAGTGTGACTGTGGTACAATTTCCCTGTATACAATATTATAACAAAGATGGAAATATGCCACAAAGTAATTACCATCTTGCATCAAGTTTTATAGATTTTCAAATGAGCTCATAAAATATGACAGGTGCACAAATGATGTATTGTTTATTCACTAGAATGTTTGTTTGAATCATGGTTAATATCCTTTCAGGCATTATACTTGAACCCATCAGACAACTATCGCCTTCACTGGCCGATGCGTGGGGGACAATTAAATGTCCACAATGGACCAGGAGGAACACTGACTGCTGTCATGGCCGATATCGAGATGATATGGGGACAGGCCATCCAAACGTTGCTAGACATCCCTCTGAAAGATCTCAAGGTTTTTATACTCCTGTCAAGAATATTCATACAAAGTCACGCAATCTCTTTACAGTTTGCTTTTGGCTTCTTGTCATGTCTGCTCATAAAATGCATATTGTTTGTAGCGACAGAAATGTGTATGTTTATGATTTAAAAAGTTTTAAGATTACAAGAACAGGTTTCATGTATTATGTAAATTAATATTAGAAATGCATTATTTTTTAATTGCTAAATATAAAAGTGTTTTTGTACTACATTACATAATCTATCAACAATGTTTGTTGACAGCTCTATAAAGCTCTCCTCCTGATACCAGATGTGTACAACCATCAACATGTCAAACACATGATGAATGTTTTGCTAGACAATCTCGGCTTTGGCGCAGCAGTTGTACATCAAGTTAGTAATAATTCACAAATGAACTAAACAGATTGAAATGTAGTACCTTGTTCATTCTGTATTAATCCAAAAATGATAGTAGTACACAATGCCCCTGCCTGAAGGAAGGTTGACTTTTTACAGGATGAAAATGTATCATTTAAATATAAGTATATTTTGTGAAAATTGAAAATAAGTTGATGGGCTTATTACCATTCATGGACTTATCAATGGATATGGTGGTATTCAGTATACATGTATATATATAGAGTATATTTCTTTGTAATTTCTGTAGATGAGGATTTTGCAAAGACATACCATAAATGTTCTTTCCTTGGATAGATATGATAATGATAAGATGCTGCTGTTTATTCTCCAGAAGTAAAAGACAATTTACGATGTATCATCAAAAAGGAGATCTGTTTATCTTTATGTAAAGTCCTTTTGAATATGATTGATGTAGATAGATAACAAACTTACACCATTATGATGCGTTTTAACAGGAGTCTGTGTGTGCCACATTTGGTGCTGGGGTAGGCAGCGCCTGTGTAGTAGATGTGGGTGACCAAAAGACCAGTGTATGTTGTGTGGAGGATGGAATATCTCATAAAAACACAAGGTATATAGCTTAGCTCTCTAAAGCCCTGAACATTCTATTTAAGATTCTGTTTGTGGAATTTATTTCTACCAGATATTAATGTGCTTTTACTATTCATAATTATTTTCAAACCTTAAATATTATGTAAAGTCAAGTTATATATTAACTTTATATGTATATCAGATGTAAAATACATATGTATATCATGTATATTATGTTAAAGTTGTGGAAGTTTATTGCAATATCAGAGCATACTGAACCAGATAGCATTTCCTCTTTCATGAGAAACAAAGAAATCTTCTGAGGTGGCCTTTGGGAATCCAGCTGCCGGATCACATTTTCTATATTTCATACCTTCCTCCATGAATATGACACATATTCTGAAATGATTTATCTTACCTTTTTAGAGAAAATTAAAAGAAAAATATAGGAGAAATCAGAGAGAAAAAAAGCTAAAGAGGGCAGTTCTTAAGATTCTTAAGTAACCAGAAATATTAGACACCATCTATGTGCTAACCTCTCAGATAGAGAATACATAGTTGGTGAGGGTGAAAAATTGCACAAGTTGCAAGCCTTTGATGTGCCACTTTGGCCTTTCTGTCCCAAGCTAAAATTTGGTATATATTTTAAGAAACTGACCTTTAAAATTCAGACTAACAAAACTTCAATGGTTTTTTAGGACTATGCAGTATTTGTTAACCTGTCATTGATGTTACACGGAATTGCACCTGATGACACATTTCAAAATAATTGCTTGCTTGGAAATACATTTCCACACATCAGTGGATATAAAAAGCAATTACACAAATTTAACAGGAAATAAAATAGCTTATTTAAGCAGTTATTAATACATGTGAATGAAACTTTTAAGTAAATCAGAAAGTAACTTTGTCAATTTAATGCACATGCAATGAATACAGCAAAAATATTTTGCAGGTGTATTCTGACAGTTGCAAGATGAAGTGATATATCTGGTCATAAACAGTGAAACAGGGTGATAACTTCAGAATGTGTTGGTGTTCTAATTTCTATAAAGTGTAATGCCTTTGTAAATTGTGTGAAATAAAGGCAACTAAGATTGGGATATGAAAATTGGGATATGGCTATCTGACAGTCTTGAATATTTTGAAAACAGCATTTAATAACTGCTATACTTGAACAAAAGATGAAACTCTGTTGTTGTGTTGTAATTCATCTTGTTTTCCCATTTAAAAGGATCCCACTAACTTTTTTTATATTATGTGACAGAATAACAATGGAGTATGGAGGAAGTGACATCACAAGGTGTTTTCATTGGTTACTAGGGAAGTCTGGTTTCAGCCCACGTGAACTTGACCCCAGAAATACAATAGATGGATTACTACTACAGGAGTACAAAGAGTCCTACTGCCATTTAGACCAGGTTAGTGTTACAATCTTAGTGAAGGTATCAGGTGTGTTGTCTGATCCTTACCCAGTGTGGTTTTGCAGAAAGCTAAGGTCACAGCCCTCTCTACTCTGATTTGGTGGTTTCCTTTGTTTTATGTAACAATTTAATGAACTGTGTTTAAAGTGTGAAATTTACTCCAAGAAACATGAAAAGATGGATGTTTAAGACTGAAAATTTGCAATTCTTTAAATCAATCAATTATTTCAGGACAATTTCGGAGTGAAGGACAGGTCAATACTGATTAGAAAACCAGAACAGAATATCATTAAGTATGCCATGAAATTTGGAGATGAGACAATACTGGCCCCGATGAGTCTGTTTTTCCCAGACATGTTGGGTCTACAAGGGTCAAATCTCATCCATGTTCAGAGTCGCTCAGATGGGGACCCACAGGATCCTCATGACGAGTTCTTTCTCCGGCAGACCACTTCCAGGGAGGTAATGGAACTCATCTTCTCTTGATTCATACTTCATTGGAAGGGTTTTTGAAGGTTTCTTAAGTGCACAATTTTCTAAAAACATTTCTTGTATTTATTTAATATTTTGAAATACCTTTCAAAATAAAGAATAGATATACTTTGTAATTTATAAAGAATTTATAAATGTTTCCTTTTTTAGATATAAACAATACTTCTATGAACTAGGGAAGCCACTTAAATGCAATTTGGTATTTTCTTTATCTAAAAGACCCTTTCAAATTCTTAATATTTTAAAAGAAAATGTTTCAACAAATTCAGACATGTTTTTATGTTGATTTGATTTCCATTAAAAAAATTACCTATGCATCAGAATTTGTTCAGTTTTGAAAACTCATACATGCATTTGATTTATTCTTTAATTAGAAACTCTCAATATGGCAAATGCCTGGGTTCATTTCTCATAAAAAAGTGGTTTTTATTAAAAAATATTTCAGGCAAAGCTTGCGAAGAAGAAAGACAATACAGAGATGAGTAGAGACAACTCTGAGGCCAACCTAGGACAACTGGATGATGCACAGGTCCAACAACAGATGGATGAGGACTCCAATGATGCTCCAGACAATCTCCAAGTAACTGGTGACATCAACAAGGGAACACGACGACTCGACATTGAGGAGGAACAGGAGATGGAGTCTGAGCCAGTATTACAACTAATGGGAGTAGACCAGGCCATCCTACAAAGCATTGACAGATGTGGTGAGAAGTTTAGAACTTGTTGTTGGCAATTTTATGCTCCTGCTATGTTATGGATGGGGGAGGTTTATAGTATTACCTATGTCCTTCCTTTTTCAGCACTGTTAAAATAAAATTTTCAATTTATCTACTCTGAAAAATAGTAATGAAGTATTACAAAGAAGTTTATTGTTCAAGAGAACTGTTACAGACTACTGTTAAGTTTTTAATTTTTTGTGGTCTTTATTTTCATTCATTTCTTAGGTACTTTCAGTCAATGAATGTATATGCCCAAGAACTGTTAAGATTAGCACAAGTAATAGTGGGCTTCATTTAATAAATCTACAACATCAAGTGCCCATGAAATCACTACTTTTTGAAAAAACCATGAAAGTTGAGCCTCACAAAATATAAAATTTTACAGTATGCCTGTTGTTTTATATATTTTCTTTAAGATAAAATGGAAAAATTGAATTACAATGAGAAAACCACATACAAAAAGCAGGAAGTAAAGTGAACTAAAGAGGATGTTTATTGGTCAATTTATTCATTCTTTGTTTAATTATTACATGTATTTAATATGACTTGGAAAATTAAAAGCTGTTTGTATGTTTATCATTTATTTCTCAGGGAGTGATGAGGTGAAGAAAAAGATGTACAGTTGTATCATTGTAGTAGGAGGGGGGATGATGTTTGAGGAAGCCCAGCAATGGTTACAGTACAGAGTCTGGGTGGGCATGCCTCCTCAGTACAGACTCATGTTAGAGACAATGGATGTCCTCACACGACAGAAGGTGATTATATCATACCCTTCTGTCATCATACAATACATACATGTATACTTAAAACTTCAGTTATTTTTCTTTAGTTGTTATAGAATGAAGTCCTGAATGATTATTCATATCCTGCATATGGGATCGCCTCAATTTAACCTATAAGTAACATGTTTTTCATGCCAACTTGTAATAAGACTCCACCCTTCATTCAAGTGACCAGTTTATTTATTTCACAAACGTGTTTCTTTAACACTTTCTTACAACAAAAATGAATACTTCATACAATAAAATTGGAGGCCTTCTATGATACACTGTAGTACTGTACTTGTACCACATTGTTTCTCCATATTTTCCTGCACTGTAGGACATGGACCCAACCATCACCTGTTGGAAAGGAGCATCTGTATTAGCCTGTCTGGACACAACGCAGGAACTCTGGATCAAACAGCACGAGTGGCGTCAGTTCAGTGTTCGCATGCTACGGGAAAGAGCTCCCTTTATGTGGTGATAATCACACAGATTCCATTTTGAAGACAGATAAAAGAAAGCATCTGTTTGCCAGATAAAATCCAGAATGTCACCATTATACATCTGTATGCACTGAATCGAAAAAAAGTTGACAGAATCTTGAGTGTACACCACAATGATCGAAGTGAAAGGTCAATGAATGTTTGGGATATAATTATTTGTTTGTTCTGAAAGAATTGAATTCATGTCGTGGATTCTTGCTCGTTACTGCTGTACTGCTGAGACTAAAACAAATCTCACAGGTCAAGGTCACTTAGGGTTTGATCATGGCTAAAATGTATAATTGGATTCAAGTGCTGGTGAAACCTCAGAAGTCAAGGTCACATGGGTTTGACTTATAAGCTTATTTAGTCTACATAGTTAAAATAGATTAAAGCAGGGCAGATTGTATTAGATCATTCAAGCTTACATGGTCTTTAGAGAGACTAGTCTTTTAAACTTCAATATTCATCTGAATACCAAGTCATATGCAATCCTAGCTAAGAAGCATTTTTAACACCTTTTACAGAAAAAGGAGTTATGGAATGTTGATGAATGTAAAAAAAAATTGACATGCATTATTACAAATGTAAAGAGCTCACAGCAATATAATATTTTAAATTGATATCTCTTCAGGAGTTTGACTTCCTCAGAAGGGCTGAAGATAATTATTACTTTCTGTATGCACATTTACTTGGCACAACATGAAGACAGATTTTTGTTATAAGTTTGAATGATACAGTAATGTGTAAGAGTGCAAACGTATGTGGTTTTAGTGATACATAAAATAAGTGTAAATGTGTGACACAGGAATTAAGTGTAAATGTGTGACACAGGAATTAAGTGAGGATGTGTGATACAGGAACCAAATGTAGATGTGCTGTGGTTTAAAATATTTTGAGAGGAAGAATGACAGATCTGGATGAAGATGTTATGTTATGTATGAATTGAAAAAGAAATGTCCAAATAAATTAAATATACTGATGGAAAAAAAGTTATTGTTTTTTTTTTAAATAATGGACTGTTAGGAAGCAGGAAAAAATTGTGAGGCCTGGTGGGTTTTCCTTTTAGTCTAATGATAGGGCTTAGATTTACGGTTTTCATTGTATGTAATCCTGGGAAGAGACTCTACATGTAATGAATTGGTATTATCATTTCAACTGTAACTTTTTTGTTCTGAGCATCTGCTCAGATAATTTTTACCAATACTCTAGGTCAGCTGTATCGTCTTGAGAGGTAGTTGTTTTTTCCTTGTGAAATACTAGTATACAATTTAATTTAACAATGTTTGTAAGAGTCGTGGCTCTTTATGTTGTCAAAGGAATTATCTCTCTCATATTTCTGCAACTTTTTTGTAACATTGTAGGGTTTAATGTCATGATAAATTGTTTGCCTTTCACAGAACAATGGAGTCTAATTATTGATAGGTTATTGCCCTTGTTTTTTTTTCAACTCTGGCATCTATAATGGTAATTTCTTCTTAAGTTATGTAAGTTAAACAAATGTCCAAGACAGAAAGGAGCCATGATTAGCCTTTATTTATTTTTTTGAAAACAATAATGATTTCATTTCATTCATTCTGGCCCACGCAATCTCCCAAAATCTTTCATACATACATATGCTTACATATTTATCCTTGTACTCACTATCACACATATACACACTCTTTTTGAAAAGTATCACTAGACTTTAAGACGGTGTATACAATAGATGACAAATTCTTCTCATACTGAAGATTAATAGACACAGTATGTGTTGAAAGAATACTTTCCACATAAATAATATATACGGTAACTGTTTTCACAGTCAACTTCAGTATGTCAGTTTCAAATAAGTTATCAACCAGTATTAACAATTTGTTCAGTCAACTTCAGTATGTCAATTTCAAACCAGTTTTGACACTGTTTTTAACAGTCAACTTCAATATGTCAATTTCAACAAGTTACCAATCAGTTTTATACACAATTAGAATAACTTTTACATCTACAATGTTTTAATCCTTCGTATCTTGAAAGCACCGAATTATTTTCATCAAAAGTAGAAACACATTCAATTTTTTTCTCGATATATTTCTTTGCTATCAATCTCTCTGCTATTATCTTGCATTACAATACTATCATTAGCAAAACAACTTATAGTAACAAAAGTTCTGCACACACCAGGTCCAGATCACTTTTTTCCTTTTTTTCCTTTGCCTTTAGCCTTCGACTTAACCCTTCCAGATTTCTTTAGATATGTCTTGTGTCTCTTTATAGCTCTTTGGTTCATCCAACTTGGGTAATGTCCATCTTCATCTTTTAGAGTGACCGGGTGAAAGGTTTTCCCACTATGTTCCATGGTTTCTTCTACAAGCACAATTTGTTGTACATATGAAACTTTTGTGTACCAATTACATTCAAGTATAATTTTTAGTTGAATCTTTATCAAGTAATGGAAATTAATCTTGACCGTCTTCAAAACATGTAATTGCTTATTTTCTGAACACATCACCATAATTACCGAGTATTTAGAAAAGAAAATTCAAAGATATCAAAAAGCAATTACGGCTAAGAAATTTTACCTGCTTTCTTTTCCATTTCTGCCTTCAGTTCTGCTTCTGTTTTTACTGAAATAAAAAGATGATATTATGTAAGTTGTCATACTGCCAACAAGCCAGAAATCTTCATGATCACAAGTGAATCAAAACAGTGATCACACTAGTGGTTGTAGTATTTGGTATTTCTTTCATTTGAATTACTTATGTTTCAAAAGTTACAAAAAACATTATATGTTCTTTAATGAGAGTCTTTGTAATTTTTGGAAGATAATTATTAAGGATGAAGAAATAACAAAATATAACAACCCTGGGTTTATGTGACCTGTTTCTACCACAATTCCAAAGTTAAATTTAACATGTTCTGCACCCACATGAATTTTTATTTACATCGTAAGTTGGGGTGCATTGATATGACCTGGAATGAAATTCTACTAATTAATATGCAAAACTGATCATTTTAATAATATGAGGAGATATCAAAACTCATTACAAATTATAACTATCAAAAAAGTGTTTTATTATCTTCAAAGCAAAAAATAAAAATAAAATAGAAATCCAAATATTAATCAAATTATTACAAAAGCGACCATGAACTACTTTTTGCACATGCCTGAATTGGATACCCTTTTGGTCAAAATTCATCCTGTCAGCCAATGAAAACATGTTTAAAAAATGGTTAGAATGATTAATTGATGCCTTGAGCGTTGAATAACACCCATTAATTGTATTCGATCATTCACATTACCTTCATTATCCATATGCAGATAGACATGTAAATTTCATTTACAAATTTAGACTATATATATATTTGTATATCATATTTTGGCCAGCAGGAAGTTAGCCTTATCAATACATGTATTAGTATCACTTTTCAGTAAAATTATAAACCATTGTAATACAATGTCATTGTCCTGCAGTATTATAGGAGGTTCTAAATGTATTTCTGATAATTTACATTTGATAACCAAACATTGTTCAACCATATCAAATTTGTTACAAAATTGTTTACCTTTGTAGATTTCCTTTATTTCCTGATCTTGTCCACCTTTTGTTGCGATAATTGTCTTCAATCTTTCAAGCTCTTTCTTTCCATATTTTTCCCTTTTCACATTTCTCATCCTCTTACGGAACTTACAGCGAAGCCCTTTGGCCATTGTGAAGAACTTCAATTGGCAAGTCTGAAAAATTATGTTTACCGTAAGTCTAAAGACAAGACATAATTGACGAGTAAAAATACAGAATAAACTTAATAATAATTGGTTCTCCTATATGGCTGTACCCAAAGATTCAAGAACCATGCATCCTCCATGGAAGTGTGAGAATACTGATTAAATTATATTTTATAAGGACTGCTGTCAAGTAAACGCACAACTTATAATAATTCTCCAAATTTTACCTACATGTGGATTTAGATCATACCCGTTTTATATGACCAAATATTTGTTGTTGATTTTTTATCAGTTCTTATACTCATAAATTCTTAGTACTATCAAACAATTAAATATTGCAGCTACATAGGTACCCATATAATTTTTATTTGACCCACTAATTTATATGTAGTAGTATTGAGCTCTTCTATCAATACAGCTTATATTATATACATTTTATTCAATGCAAACTTCATTAGCAACGGCACCGAATTATGCATTTGGAATAGGAAGGAGTTATGAAATACCCTGCCACCGTTGGAGTTCAAACTGGTGACCATTCAGTCTCTAACCAGACACTTTGCTCAACCCAAAACAAGTTCAACGAGTGACATTTTCAAACGTCAGATGTAAAAGAATCCCAAGAAGGAATCTCGTAAGGGATATATTTCGTTGATCAAGTACGTATACGTGTGATTGAATGTATAGGGCTATAGTATGTATCGACCTGAATAAAATACATAGTATAAACAACAATTTCCCCACGTGTTCAAGTAAATGTCCACAAATCCACTACTAAAAATATTAAAAAAGAATAAAAGTGTTAACATTAATTTATCGTCAGTTAATTCATTAAACAACAAAACCAGTTTACCTTGTGAATTAGTGCCCGCTTCTAGATCTGTCAGGTTTTCACAGCCGCGGACCACGTGTTTATATCTAAGTTAGACAAACGCTTGTAAATAGCATAAGCGAGGTGTACAACAAACGCTATATAGACTTTGATTGCCTCCGTATCCTGCATCTCCACATTGAGCTTTTGACCGAAAAGGTGAAATCAGTTGGTGAGGTAAGACGAATGGGCTAGTTTATCTTTTTTTCGATTCATTTTAAATAAATTTGCAATCAGACAATATTGATAATTCAGAAAACTGAACCACCAAGAACTGCCAGATAGTAATGATTGTTATGCTAATAAACGATCACGACAACATGCAGATGAACAAATGCATGCATCTAAAATTATGAAAAGCCTATGTACATATGCAAATTACAACTTTTTTGAACTGATATACAGTATCGCTTGCATAAGGAACACGTTGCATATTATTAAATACTTGAACATGAGATACACGTGTTCTTATCCCAAGACCGAGAACTTTTGTCTCTAGAAGTAGAATAATAATTGCATTTCAATATTCACATGTTAGAATGAGTATACTAGTCAATTAAATTGTAAACATCAGTAACAGCATAACAAGTAAGATTCTGTCATGATTTATTTAATAGAATGACTGCCATCAACAGTTGTTTGCGGACCTACTCTATGATGAAAACTATCCGCAGTATAAAGAAAATGCATGTTATGTACACCTTTACCAGGTGTGTTTCCACTGAAAGGAAGCAACCATACTACAATCTCGACGTACTGCATGCACCTGTCTTTGCGGATAGAAAAGAATTAATTCATCATATCCAAAAAAGTGTGCTTTATGATGATGGTATGTACTAGAACAGACATATTTATATTAATTCTATGTAGAAAGCAGTTATCAGTAATTAAACAGTTGTCCTGTTGTATCATTAAGACATTACTACTTCCTTGAATAGGCAAACAATGTAAAATTACATTCCCATTCCCATTCTGTGAATCAGCAATCCTGGTGCATTTCTGATTGATATAGAATAATTTTATCAATGTTTTCATCCTCGATGCTATTCAGTTCTGTATTATTTCATACAATCAATATAATATTTGAAATATATTTTATACACATCAATTGGTTAACAAAATTATTTTTGATAAATTTTATTTTCAGAAAACATATTGGCATTGAATAAACCTAATGGAGTTCCTATGAAAGGTAAAGTTACCTTTTCAATAGAAGATGAATTTGGATATCCGGCCTCCAAATCACGAAATGTCTGCAGTTGATTTGTGATATCAATAAAATGACATCGTTCCTAAATTTTACTTCACTGACATATGTTGTTATTGTATTTACATGTATCGACCCACAAATGGTTGACTGTCCAGCTGATTTCCCTATTCAAAGAGCTTCCTGCCCTAATTTATTATGCATATTTTAAGCTACAAATACAAAATGTTTTATATGTTATTTTAGGAGTTGAACACAAATATAAAAGTTTTTACATTAGAAAAGAAATCCGAAAGATGATAATATCAAATAAGTAGGTAGCTATTCATGAAAATGTTTGAATGAAATCAGAGTGATGTTTTTACAAATTGATTAATATTCCAGCTGTTCATGATGAAGGTGTGCCCTCAATGTTTGATATTTTGGAAGATTTGAGGGAATGTTATGATGCTCCGGAACTTGAATATATGCTAGGATTGTCAAGGTAACATTTATACAGAGTAGTTATGTAGCAATATCACCTAATGTATTAATACACTTCTGCAAAATAAGTGTATGAAGTTTTGTGTATGAAAATGAAATGCAAACCACTTTTATACGAAGATAAGCCCAGGGTGCCAAATAATATACAATTTTTAAAAAGTCGAGGGGTGGGTTTATTACAAGGCAAAGAAATAACATTAGTTTGTAATTCTACTTAGCACCAATAAATATTGATTGTTAACAGGCATTGGCTTATTGACAGATCAAAATGGAATTTCATTGGTTGAAAATATCTAAATGATGACCAGATGTTCAATGAGAGTAATCCTTGTTGTCCTTTCAACTTGCTTGTGGAGTTACTTTTACTCCAGACATCTACAGACTAACCCTGACTGGTCATCAGATCTTTTATAGATATATTTCTGAATAGTATGGAGGAACATAAACAAGATTTCTGTTCTTTCACATAAGGGAAATAAGTGATGAAGAACATTTTTCTTTAAGAAACCAGAGTGGAATAATACTATTGGTCAAGCATGCCCTGGCAAAAGTGAAGTTAAAGAAGTCACTACAAGGTCAAAGGTCACATGGAGAAATTAATCATGAATTCATGTAAGTATTTGATATGTTGTCTCTTACATTTACTCCTTAAAAAACTGTCATTTGTTAATACCTTGAAAAATAGAAGTTATGATATATCTATCATTGGAAGACTTTAAGTTTAATTGATTTTTTAAACATCCTCTGAATCCAAAATAAGAGTTATTCACAAATAAATCATGTGAAATTTCATATTTTTTTGCTCAATAGATGTGTTTGTTTGGGTGAACCAAAATTTAAGCCTGAGGTTGAGAAAATTCGCTACCTGCGGAAAGAAATAAATGGGCGCCAACAGGTATTGCTACAAAAAGTTATTTACAGGGGATGACTTCTCATGGTTTTAATTTTTATCATCACCTGAAATCAATTAGTATACGTATGTCCAAAGGTGCTGGAAAAGTCTACCTGTCCTAAATAGTATTAAACACAATATACTGTATATATATATTGTAGTATCTTAAATAAATAGAGAAGTAATTATGATGTCAAAGTGTAATAAAACAAAGATTTTTCCAACTACTGATATTCTATTACTGGCATAGTTTCCCATTGAATTTCTGTTAAATATTCCTGATTATAGTAATATACCAGTCACAGATAAGAGTTGGTGTTCCTAAAGCAACAGTTAATTCTAAAATGCATCAGCTTCAACATTATCTGAAGTTATTTGTATTTGCATTTGGAGCCATGTTTAAAACATAACCAGTATTTCAAGAAAAAAAAACCCAGTAATTTGTTGTTTGTTAGTTATTTGTTTGTATGCTAAAATGATAGTTTATTAATAGTAACAGTGTACATTTATGTAGGCTGTCCTGGTGCCACACTTCCACAAGTCCATGAAGAAAGCACCACTATCAAGTTTCAACATTCAATCAGAGGTGTTAGCCACGAGTCCATTGGAATCATCTCCAAAGGTTTCTCTTGTTGGGATTACTTGTGACAGCGGTAAGGACCAAGTCCACATATATGGAACTATTGTCATAGTACCATGATTTGAATTATTATAAATACGTTTTGTAGTTATAATATTTTGAATGAGTTTGAGGCATGACATAGTCTTGTGGGTTTTTTTTAAGCCCACCATCTGATGATGGACTTCTCAAATCACCTAATGTCCTGTCATCTATCCATATACTATTCTTGTTATCACTACTTCTTTAGAAGTACTGGATGTATCTTTCTCAAATGTTACCTTTAAAGTCCTATTGGTCCCTGGTTTTGTCCTTTTAACTTTGAAACTGATCATAAAGTCAAAATAGCTTAGTGACAAGCAGCCATCTTGGATTTTGACGAAAAAGTTTGTTATCACTCTTTATTGAAAAGTACTGGATGGATCTTTCTCAGATTTCATATTCAAGTTTCCCTGTCTCCCTACTCATGCCTGTTTGATTAGAGCTAATCAGAAAAATAAAATGAATGACAGGAGACCATCTGATCATAGTTCAGTGGTCATCAGTCAAGGTTAAAGGTCAGAAGTGGATGTGAGGTGTAATAGTTGACCCATGATAATCTGGACGATGTTTGTCTCGAAAACTCATTATTTATATGGGAATGTTGGGGAAAGGAGTTCTTCAACATTAATTGTACACACTATTCTAGAAAATCAAATTCCAGTCATCGAAAGATTTTTTGGGAATGGAATAGACTTTTCATGGTAACATTCCCACAACAGTCTAGACATTTTTGTTACCACTTTACAAAATTTTTGGTGTTCGATCACTAGTGCCAAAGGTATACACTATACTGCTAGACACATTTGTAGTCATAGCGCCTGTTGCAAGATGATGGCCCCAGATGTTCTCTTGTGGAGCTTGTGTCAAGTTTGTATCAGAGTTAATGGTACTATAAAAAAAGGCAAAGTGAATTTATTGTTAAAGAAATGTCAAAGTCGTGGTTTAGTCTTGTTTTAAAATATTTGATAATTAAATACACTGTATGCAGTGGACACATTAATTAGGAAACAATGTTCAATAGTTTTGAGTAAAACATCAGTTAATACTGAGCAGATATTTGATTAATCGTCATGATTTTGGACTTCAAGAGAATAAAGCGGGGGACAATTTTTCATTTTGAAATTTTAATTCATATGCAATTATTAATGAAAATGAAACTTACTAAACATTGAAAGACATTTATAATACATAAATTCACAGCAAACATGATATAGATATCCTGGAAACAACAGTATCATACTGACAGCTTTATCATTAATGATCAAGGGAGATAAATCATATATATTGGCTGGTTGACTAAACTGGGCACTCTGGAAAATTCATAATTCAGATGATTTCGGAGAGAAAGAAAGTGTCCGGATTATAAAATGTCCTCTGTATACATGATGTATCTATGTGAATTGTTGCTTATTTTGTTTATATTTCTTTACAGGTAAAAAGGAGTGTTTGGAAATGTATATGGCTGACCATTTGAGTCCGATCCTTGGAGATCATGTGTATTCTCATCGTGTTGTAGAAGTTGCAGGCGAGCAAGTCAAACAAGACTCAGCTGCAGCTATCAGAAGTCCACAGGTATTTAGTTCTCTTTTTTATGCCAATCGAAAAGTTTGACAATTTGACATATTATGGTATGATATAATATCATTTGTAAGCTTGTTTGTCCAGGACTACATTCTGATTTTGCTGTTTTTGGAAGTCTTAATAACCTCATCCCCAAAAACCACCCCTTTTTGGAAAGTGTGTAGAAGCCTTATACAGGCCATACTGTGTGGTGAAAGTCTGTAGAATACCCATATAGACCATACTGTGTGTGAAAAACCACACTTATAGAAATGTTTGTTGTTAGACTATAGAGAGGTTTGTTGTTTAGCTAAAGAAGACTTATAGAGATTGTTTTTGCTACACTATAAAAGGCCTATAGATAGGCTAATTGCTTGGCAATAGAATGTCTATAGAGATTTTTATTTGGCTTAGGATGGCTGATAGCAATGTTTGTTGTTTGTTAGAAGGCTTGAAGAGATGTTTGTTGCTTGGCAATAGAAAGCCTAAAGAGGTTTTTTTCATTTAACAACCGAAAAATTTTAGAAATTTTGTTGCTTGGCAACAAACAGCTTATAGAAATTTAAGCAATAAAAAGCTTATAATTATAGAGTTGTTTGTTGTTAGGCAAAAGAAGGCTTATATAGAGATGTTTGTTGCCAGTTAATACAATGCTTGTAAAGGCTTCCATATAAGGCAGAACTGTAATAATGCATGTAATTACATTAAAATTGCTTTTTGCAGATTATTCCATCTGAGGTCAAGCGGACTCTTAAGATAGGAAAACATACACACTTTGTTCCCTTACATCTCCATAAAAGTGGCTTGATCTTGCACAGATTTCCTCATAAAAAGTCAGAACCCTTCATGATCGAGTCACAGCTTCCAGGATTTTTTGTGGATACCATGGAGAAATTACAACTTCTACCTAATGATGAAAATATTGATGCATACGAAGAGGATGAAATCACAGACATAGACTGAAAAAAAGAATTCTAAATAAAGGAACAGATCCGGAGTTACATTTAGATCTGAAATTTATTCATAAACAAGTTTTTTTTTAAATGTGATAATATTCTGAATATAATGACATTATATGATAAAAAAGATTAAAATGTTGAGTTTCTAACTTTGTTAAATGTTGAATTATTCTGTAAAGCCAGTTTACTGTTTATTGCTTTAAAAAAGTCACCTGAGCTGAAGTGTCAGGGTGACCAGTAGCCATTATGCTGCTCCTTTAGCCCTTCATGTGCCAAGCACCATGCACTTACTTTAAACTTTAAAAATGAATAATTGAAATTTGTCAGGAATGGTCCTGTGATGATACTTTCCAGTGTATTTTTCTAAAATGACCTTTAAGTCAGTCTTAGCATGGATCATGCATAACTGACAACCAAGAACATACACATGAAATTTGAGAACAAGGACTTTGCAAAATATAGCAATAAGAAAGTTTACTTGTTAAGATTCAAGATGGCCATCTGTCAAGCGTTCTTCATTCCTGATCAGTATCCAAATTGAACATACACAAAAGGGACTTTCATTTGGGAAAAGATTAATTATATGCTTCCCTAAAAACTGGGAGAACTTTACTATTCAAATCTAATTTGGCTGAAAGGCAGCAGATCAAACATACATCCAGTACTTTTCAAGAAAATGTGTTACATCGCAGTTGTCGAAATCCAAGATGGCCACTGCCAGTCCCAAAATCAAACATGCAAAAAAGGGAAACAAGGGAAATCTGCATTTAAAATATAAGAACAATCCATGTTGTACTTCACAAATAACACAAATTGTTTTTGTATGAATGACAGTGGGTTAAAATGTCTCACTAGATTTGGCTTTCTTCTAATTACACTGATGTATTTTAATGGTTTACTTCCATTTCTACTACTTGTCCCCTCTGCACTTTCCAAGGGGGTCAGACCCTTGTTTTAACTGAATTGGGTCCCTTGTCAAAATTCCTTCATATCTACAGATGATTTACGTCAATTTCCTATTAGTTATGTGACAATGGTTCCCATTGATTGAAGAAGGATTTTCATGTTTATCCTATATTTCCCCTTACTGGGCCTGCCCCTTCAATTGAATCCCCATTAGCCGAAAATGGTCTCATACTTTGACCAAATTGACAAGATGATGTCATTCCTACAGAAGAATTTGCTTGAATTTCTCCAATTGATTCCTCTTATTAAAGGATGCTTCCATTCTATCAGAAGTGCTTTAATGGCATTCCTTTATATCCCAAATTGGTTCCTCTTGTCTGTCCACATGGTTCATACAAATCTAAATTTATTAGTACCGATTCACCTATATACAAAATTTTCCCCAAAATGCTTGTGACCAAATTTGGACAAGGTGAACTAACAATTGAGGTTTATTTGTGCAGTGTATAAAGTCTACTCTCACAATGAATGTGATGAGGCAACCATTTTTTATTAATGTGTATTTCATCTGCCGGTCAGAAGGAAGGAGATTGGTAGAATGATGAAGCAAAACTGATTCTATTATGATTATGCAGATTACAGACATTTTATCTGACTTTTGGGTTAACCTTAATTTGTTACCTAAATAAATTTTTGTAGTGCCTTTTAAGCATTGAACTGCTTTCACTTGGCATTCTTTGTCATATGAATGGCAACAAAGATAAGGACAAACTGATGAAGCACACCAGTGTTTCATGCAGAATTTGCCATTATCCAATTAGCATTCATAATGCCCATGAATGCCATCCAAATGCAGTTTAATGCTTATAATTTTAATTTTCAATTCCCACCTGGCCTGAGCATGGAATAAACTTCGGTACCAACCAATACTAAACAATGGTAAATATTTGTTTCTTTCCATTAATGAATATGCATTGTAATGGTATGACGATGAGTGATGAAATGATGACAGTCATGGTCAAAGGGGAAGTAGTTTAGTTCTCAGTTAATGCTCATTCCGTGAGTGAGAACTGTAAGACAAAAAGTGTGAATGAATGAAACTTTGAAAAAGTGTTGCTGTGCAAACATAATCTCCCACGGAACACAATAGCATCCGATCAGTATCTTTTAAGAAATAGCAATAACAATCTTTACCTGCCAAATCTAAAATGGCCACCTAAAAGCCATTTATCGAATGGGCACAACTAGGAACTGAAGGGAACCTGTATATGAAATTAAAGAAAGATCCATCCAGTAATTCTCAAGAAATAGCGATAACAAAATTTCACAGTCAAAATCCAAGATGGCCACCTGTATTTTTGTATTTCTGACCAATCCTAAAATTAGATGGGCACAATTAGGGACCAACGGAACCTATATGTAAAATTTTGTATTTCTGACCATTCCCAAAATCAGACAGGCACAACTAGATACCAAGGGTAACCTACATATTCAGTTTGAGAAAGATCCAACGAGTACTCCAGAAATAGCGATAACAAAAATTGTTTACGGACCACGGACGCAGACCGATTTGAATAGCCTACCTTCTGATGATGGTGGACTAAAAAGTTGATAATATTTCTGTCAACATAGTAATGGATGCAATTATTGTTCCTCATATAAATAGAAGAAATAGATTTATAAACTGCGTACACAAATCATATTGTTTTGTTTAAAATTTCATGGGGTCTATAAATAATGAAAATGAAACTGAATGGTCAATAACTAATTATTAGGGCATGGGTGTCAACTTCGAACCAGTGGATAATTCAATTTCTGCAAACATATCTTTTTTGGCAGAGTTTTATTGTTCCATTTACATACACGGTATCAAACGTTACGAGGCATATCACAGATTGGAGGAAATCACACACCCGTCTATGGTATAGTTGTATAATGGTAGTAGATAATGTTATACATAGGATAGTTTACACCAAGTTCAATAATTTATAATCAGCTGCCAGTAACAAAATAACTGATAATAAAAGTCATGTTCAAAACTAGTTTTCAATTTAGTAAAAATCGTGTCGCATTATTCCACATATTTTTGTTGTCGCCGACGAAACACGTAAAATCTGAATGTCTGTGTCGAATACAGAAGTTCACTCATGCAAGTTGGTTATTGTAAATGCACATTTTTGATGACACACCGCTCTTTCACTGATATTCGTCGATGTGACAATACCTATTGATGAAGTGTCACCAACTTGGAAAATTTGAAACTAAAGAACAAATTATGATTTATTTTTAATTGAAAAAAAAACACTTTTAACATCTGTATAAATTCATCCTCAGATGTAGGAGACGTCTCGGTTACTGCTAAATGGGGTTTCTAGAAACACGATTTGTTTCTGTGGAAACGGCACGAGCCTGTACAAGTCATTTTGTTTCCCTGGCAATAGGCGGCCACACTAGTGCTATAAACTTGCATCGGGATGACTTCTTAGCTTTAACTTCAAAGTGAAAGCGTGGCAACCAGTATGTCCATGTTCGTTTCCATTGATTTTGGATTTCTGTTGAACATGAAATCGTATTCATGATGTAGCTTCAGTATCCTATAACTTCTTAATGCATTCATAACTTGCAAATTTGGAGGTAAGCTGTCGTTTCTTGTCATCACAGACACGTTTTCATACTTAACGATGTCAGTTATAGAAATAATACCATTCCCATTAAACATAAATCGCTGGTGACGTTCCTAAGAAACTAAGGAAGTTTTTGTTTGGGTCAAACCTGTCTCAGTGATATAATTCCAATCTTCACGCCTTGTCATAAATACGTTACATATATAATTGAGAACCACGAAATGAGACAGTCACAGTACAGGAGAATTAACTCTACTTTGTTGAACTCTCCAGGAAGGAGATTAAAAAGTTGTTAATAAAATGTCTGTGAAAAGATCAGAAGACACGTGTTATCTCCTCTCATTGCCAAGGCCCCAAACACCGCAGTCTTTGTAATCTGTTGGAATGCACTATGCTGTCCATTAGTGACGGCCAGTTTGCGGAAGTAACCATGTTTCTTATATTGAAGACAGCTTTGATCTTGGATATTAAAAAATAATGTATTCTACTATAAGAGATAAGCAATATGCTAATATTAAAAGACAATCTGATTACATTATCGTTTATATACTAGCCCTGATGTTACAGCGAGCGTGCAAAATTGCAAATCTCCTTCCGTACTTCAGAATATGTAGAATTCAGAACCTTTGTGTGGAGTTGTGGACATCTGATGGATTCCTGAAGAGGAAGATGCATCACGGGACTAGCACACATTCCCTGAAGTTTCTCAAACATGATGTTCAGCTGTTCGTTAGGAATATCCAGTCCGAGGAATCTAGCTACATCCGGCCCAAATTTTGAATAATGTGCTGTGGATGCTATGATCATTGGACAATCTTTGGTGTTAAAACGGTCGCCAACAGCTTTAGCGACAGCAGTATGGGTATCTAAAAGATAACCTAAAAATCACGGTAAATTATTAGTCTGTGAATTGTACACATTTAACAGGTGTATACAGTCAGTAGGGTCAGTAGGATTACTATATGTACACAGAAGTATAGAAGTATAGGGGTACTTATTAACCAATTAAGAATTTATGAAGAAATGGCGGGGCGTGACGTGATCAGATCGGACCAAATATGGGTTACAATCTGGGCCACAGATAAATTATTGGGGTTTTTTCCTGATCCAATTCAATTTCACTTTTCCATTTTTTATGCCCCACCGTTTTTTTGACGTGGAGGAGGGGGCCACTATGACAGTAAGTCAGATGAGTTGGTGTCCCCAAATCTCAAGGTCAAAGTCACCCATCACAAAAATGTCTTACAGATATTTTCTAGTTTCTGAAAACTGTAAGTACTTTTATTAGTCTACAATGCTAAGGCTGAGACCAACTACAGACCAATCCACAAATAATCAAATAAAGAGCAATGTTGGGGTCCTGTCCCAGTTTTCTTACTATACATGTATTCACACTGACACATTTGGTAGTTCGGAGTAGAAATACAATTACCTGTTTTATTGAGGCAAGATTTAATTGTCCTTTTCACTTCCTCTTCATCACACCAGTCCGCAACAAATAGTTCGTTCATAGCTGACAACATCTAGAGAATACATACGGATACAAATGTTAAAAAAACTCCTTCACTTGCAAAAAAAAAAAAATATTCATATTGAATTTCTAGATAATCATTATCATTAAATTTGGTAATTACAGCAATATTGCATAATGAGCATGTAACGATACATAGTTTTTCAAACAAATGTACACAAACTCTATTTACTTTCAGTAAAACAAGGGAAACTGTGAACAATATATTCGTTTTAGTTTTATCAAACTGTGATGTTTTAACAAAAACAAAAAAAACCATACATTTGAAAACAACATTACAATACGCGAGGAACCAAAATTTCCGAACAGTGAAAATTATAGTATGGTCGTATATCAATACAAAGGAAATAGAACAGTTCAGAACCACAACCTTGTCTGGTATAGAAAAATATTTAGACGCCTCCAATCGATTAAAACAATCGGAAATGAATTCGCCAGATCCGTCTGATAGATGGTATAAATAGCGTTCGAGATTAGAAGAGACCAGGATATCTATTGCAGGGGACGTGGTTTTGTGTAACTTCCGGTCCCGAAGATCATAAGTTCCGGTTTTTATAAAATCTGTCAATATATTGTTAGCATTAGAGGCACATATCAATCGTCGGTAAGGCACTCCCATTTGCTGTAAATAATAGTACAAACATATTTTAATTGACATCCATTGTTAAATCAAACATTATTAATATTACATGTTAAAATATTTTTTATCTATTATATTTATTTTATTTTATTTATTTACACTTTCAGTACTTTCTCTTTAACATCTACACTATTCTACAGTGCTTATATATGTGAACTTTACTTTTTTTGTCCATTCCTGTCGTTGATAAACTTTTTTTTCTAAAAATCCTATAAATATCACGGATTGTAAACTACTTTGGACAATCCCATTTACTGTATAGGTGATGATGTCATCAAACCTTTATTGGATTTCTTTGCTTGAAAATACTTAATACGGTACCTTTGAATAATACGCAGCCAGGATATTTCCGAAGTTTCCCGTGGGTATACAGAGATCAACCTCATTTCCGAGTTTGATAACCCCACTCTGGACAAGATCGAGATATGAGGATATGTGGTACACTATTTGTGGTAAGAGACGTCCCCAGCTGATAGAGTTAGCAGCACTTGAAAATTAAACAAGATGTGTTTATGAAACACCATGTCTCCGCTTGCAACAAAATTCTGAAGTGAGACATTAAAACTGTACTGTGAAACACGTATGTTTTCATTGTGGTAATGATTTTTTTTTTTTTTTTTTTTGTTTACTTTCAAATGTAGTTAAAAGGTCATGGTCAAGTTCACATAGTAAACACTTTTGGTACCAGTGGAAAGGTCTTGTCACAAGGAACACACGTGCCAGATATGAAAGCCCTACCTATTACGGTGAAATAGTCATAGACAAGGTTAAAGTTGACAACAAATAGACCTCACAAACACAAAATGTCCCCGATCTTTCGCTCCCGGTAGAATAAAAATACACATTGGCATGCTATCTCTGTGGTCATACACGTGGGCAAATGACATCGACGAAATACCAGGGGTTACGAACACTGGGAGGTTTTCTGTTCATGTTTTATGAAGAGAATGGCAAACCAATTATAGCCGGTCCAAGAGATTGTAAGTGGTCGTTAATGAGGGTTCACTCTTGTGTTATAATATACATTTTGTCATTTTAATTGATCATGACATATGAAAATAAATGTTACATAGACACGTTAAGACTTATTTCCATTTGTCACTCGATTTGCCTCAAAAGATATGCGTTCTAAAATCAGGCTGTTGAAATCTGATCACGTGACACTTTCAAAGTTCCTTGCCATTCTACAACGCACGAAAACATACCTTAGCTTACAGTTGATGTCTATCAAATCCTTTTGTAGAGCATGATCCTTAAAGGCACGCTTGACAAAAGACTGGCACGCATCGAAGTCCCCTCGAACACCTTAATGAAATAACAAGATAATGAATGTTATAATCTGATATCACTTACAACAGTAACAACATATGGTCATACGATATTCCGATATCTCCTTACCATGTCCGACGAAAGTTGGGGGTGATGGGTAAATTATTAATTGCTCAGACCTGTGACTTGGATGTTCCTTCCCGCCATTGCCGTCATCTGGTGCTTCTGTACATCACTGATTCCATCATCCGGGTATAACACCAGAACGCCGACATCAGCGCCACCTAGAACACATCTTTGCATTTATTATGAAATGTCATGTGTATATTTACCTTCACTTAAAGACAAAATCAAAAAAAAAATCTGTACATTTACCTATGGAGTTATGAAGAATAAATTATTCCTATATTACGAAACAATAAATGCATTATTTAAGTGTCTCAATAAAAATTTACACTCGAGGATGCCCAAAGTGTAACATTAAATTTATGTTATAGAAAAGAAAATACATCGCAATACTTCAAATTGTTAAAAAAAACCACCTCTTTTACAATATGTTTCAACTATTGTTTTTTCAATTTTAGAAATATTATAGCGTATTTGTGTTATCGCATGGCACCATTTCCCAGCACATTATCTACATGTTTCTTGAAAATTGAAGAGTTGAAAAATAACAAAGCGCAGCCATAGTTTAATTACTTTTAAATTCAGAAACCTTTATGTAAACAAGTTGTAAACTTACCATAAATTTGTATTGCAAAATCGAACCGACCGACGCAAAAAAAAAAAAAAAAACCAAACAAACAAACAAACAGCGTTCTAAGCAACTCCATTTTTAACATTAAACTAGAACCACTACATTTTGATCATAACATGATGTGACATAGATGTGCAATGACAATAAATTTGTCTGAAGAAAATACAATAACACACCTGCATGCCGGGTAAATCCATCAAGAACTGCCCCACCTGTGTCACCGGAAGTGGCTACGATGATGACGTACCTGTTAACGGATACGACTATTGAACCACGAACTTTGTAATGTTATTTCATTGGCGCATAACTTGAAAATCGAACAGTATTTGATAAATTACCTCAAAGTTAACATAAATGAACGATGATACAATAACAGCGCAAACAAATGATCATACCGGAAAAAATACATGTATATATCACCCTTCAGAGTCAAAACAAAACACCAACCATGCATTCATTCCTAACAAGGCGGCAGGACAGATATTTTTTTCGATTATTTTGACTTGTATATGAGAAATGGGGAAGCTATTTAAACAAATTTACTTACTTTGATGTTGTTTCCGAAGCCCTCAAAGCTTCAACAAAGAGCTGTGGCATCAACTGAAGGGCTGCATCCTTGAAGGAGGCCGTGGGTCCGTGGAACAATTCTAGAAGATACTGGTTATCGTGTAGATGTCGTACTGGAAACATCTTGCTGCATCCAAAGTTGTCAGAACTATAAGCAGTTGACAGAAACCTCGATAATATTGACGGGTGAAGATCGGAAGGTTGGATACACTTCTCGAGAATACGGAGGGCCCGCACGTGATATTTACATTCAATCATTCGTTTCATTTCTCCTGTAGATATAGCAGGCAGACCGGAAGCTGGTACAAACAACCCGCCATCAGGTGCGAGTCCTTTCAGAATTATGTCTGAGAAGGACGACCGGTTTCCATTTTGTTCACTCTGTCGGGTAGAGACATATCCTGGTTTCATTTTTAACCTACTTAAAGCCAAAAATACTTTATTTGTTATGGAATCAGGCGTTTCGTTTTCCTCAACTATTACACGGACGTCGTATGACCCTTCGTAAAATTGTTGACGGTATTTAAGTAATGTTTCCATTGACATCCCTTCAGTTTGGCCGACGATACGGTTCACCTTCATTTCCTCTAACCGTCTAACAATATCGTGTGAGGGAGTATCTAAGAAGATTACTGTTCCGGTTCTTGCTATGTGCTCCATGGCTGGTTTATACATCGGGTTCGAACCTGTGAGAGAAATAACTTTACCACGCTCATTGAACTTCAACAGTGACTTTCCTTCCTCTTCGATAAATGAATCCGATCCAACTTCCTCCAACTAAAAATGTAAAAGTCAAAGAACGGAGATTATTGACACTGATAGGTAAGAAAACAATTATATCCATTGTATCACAAGAAAATGATGTGACAATCGATGGAGAACAAAAATGTAATCGTTGCCAGTCATGAATACATAATGTAGTTGAAATCTTTCATTTACACACCTCCTCGAAACCTGTAGGAGCTCTGCCTACCCAGCGGCAGCGCTAACCGAGCGATGATCGAGTTTCAATTTTGACACTTTCTGGTGAAAATATGTGCTTTTAGTTGTTTCAATTGCTGTAAGCTCATGAAAATACGTCTGTTATAATTTAGCAGTTAAGTATAATCATAGTATAGAAAAGAATTTAGATACGAAATCATGCAGGTGTGCTAAAAATAGTAACTGTGTACCCATAATAACATGCGGCAATCAAATATGGCTGCGCCCATACAAGTTGTTGGCGTTGAATCGATTGAAATAATTTGTAAACACAAATTCCCACATCAAGCTGAGTGATGCTAAATAACCTTTTGTTAAAATCATTTTACTTGGGGGTAACAAAAACAACAAAATTCACCTCTATGCGATCATGACATCCCTTTCTATGCACTGATGTTTATAACCTATACCCTAGCAAATGACAAAACGTTGTCCGTAAAAAGAACTTTGTAGTACAAATGAGTTACTTTTGGATATAATACATGCATATAATATATATCATTGATACATTATACATTATTCAATAGTGTAGCGCGTAGAACCGTATATTTGTATCATGACATATTAAGTATTGATAAAAAATTGTGTTACTATTTGTTTCAGATTTCAATTTTTGGTGTTAGTGGGTGGCCGTATCATGTTACACATTTCTTCCTTTGATATTAAGTCGGAAAATGTGAAGTTGATTTGTAAGTGATCAAACTATGTGCCACCGTGCTATAAGAAGAACTTTAGAAATGATCAGTCTTGCAGAAGGAAGTTCTGAATCCGAATTTGATTTGCTTGACCAGAATTCCGAAAGTATATTTGAAAATGAAAATTATTCATTGAGAGAGAGAGAGAGAGAGAGAGAGAGAGAGAGAGAGAGAGAGAGAGAGAGAGAGAGAGAGAATCAGATAGATCAGACGATTCAACTTCGAGAAATGGTCAAGAAATTAATTTACAAAATGATATTGAGACAAGAGGTCAGGTTTCAGGTAGTGATTTCAGTGAGGAAATGTCAGAAATCCAGGAAACCGATGTGTCAGACTCAGATAATACTGATGATGACGACGATGATAGTCAAAACAATTTTACTGATGATCTCAGATTATGGATTCTTGAAAGTGGTACTGCTGCATGTCACTGTAACAAATCACTTAAATTATTAAAACCATATTTCCCGACTTTACCAAAGGATGTAAGAACATTATTAGCCACTCCATCTCAGAATTAAAGTATACCTGGGAAGAATATTAAGGCATTCCCCTGAAATGTTGTTAATATCAGACATAACTATACAATTGAATATTGATCGACTTCCACTTCCTAAGAGTATCAATGACCAATTTTGGCCCATACTTGGTATTGTAAACGAGTATTTCGGGAGACCCTTTATCGTTGGTTTGTGGGTCGGCACATCAAAACCAAATAATGCAAATGTTTTTTTACACCCATCCATATCCGAAATGAAAGATATTGAGGACAATGGAGTAGATAACCTACACTAGAAAATAGAGATATCAGAGTGAATGTTGTATACGACACTCCAGCGAGGGCATTTGTTAAGATGGTCAAAGGTCACAGTGGTTTGTACGGTTGTGATAAATGTACACAATCCGGCACATACAACAATCATCGTATGACTTCCCAGATTGCAATGCGCCAGTGCGAACAGATATAATGTTCGATGAAATGACAGATGAGGATCACCATAAAGATATTTCTTCTTTGAGAGAACTTGATCTTAATATGGTTACTTAATTTCCTCTAGATTACATGCACCTTGTCTGTCTAGGTGTAGTGAAACATTGTTGTTGTCATGGATCAGTGAGCCTCTCCCAACACGACTTTTGGGTAGAACAGTACAACTGATCTTGGACGTCCTTATTTAACTAAGATCTTCATTTCCATGTGATTTTGTAAGAAAGGGTAGAAGTTTATCAGAAGTACCGGTAGATAGACGGAAGGCAACTGGATTTAGAACATTTATCTTATATGTTGGACCAGTCGCTCTGAATGATAAACTACATGATTCAGTTTACAGCCATTTCATTATGCTTCGCGTTGCCATAACAATATTATGCAGCGAAAATTTGTGTTCTGATTACTGTGACTACGATGAACAATTGCTTGTTCCTTTTTGTACAACAGATTTACGGAAGTCATTTTTTAGTTTACAATGTACACACTCTGATACATTTGCCATGTGATATAGGGAAATTTTGCAAGCTACAATCTTTTTCAAGCTTTCCGTTTGAAAATTCCCTCAAGACAATAAAATGGTTGATTAGAAAGCTGAATTTCCCACTCGAACAGGTGATTCGAAGAATTATAGAGAAATCTTCCTTGAACAAAGTGAACATTAAAGATTGTGTTTTGTAAAAAGGAACACAAATATTGTCCTTTACCACATGCATTCCCATACTGTAAAGAATTCGAAGAATTTATTTTTCCTGTTACAGGTGTCAGAGACAAAGCTATTTTAACTCTCCTACACGAGATCAAAGATCATGTTAGACAGAATACACTTCTGTTTCACGCCCTCAAAAGGGGACATGAGCAAGTCAAAGAAGACGACCTAAGCGTTGAAGAATACAAATTTCCTCTATCAACAGAGGAATCCTTCCATAAGGCAGAGGACCTTCGAGAGAGTAACAAAATAAAGCTGTTGTAAGTTAAACATTACTTCACAAATTAGTCTTGATTCAAAATGTGGGTTTTGATTATGCAAATCCTGTCAGGAAATTATTGATACACCTATTTAAAAAAAAAAAAAAAAAAAACTGTTTACAGCTTACATACCTTATGCAGGCTGCAATGAAAAATAAAGTTGCTGTGTCATTCAACTGGGGCGGGAGAGGAGGGAAAAGGGCATTATCCCGGACCAACCTGGCAAAATCGGTCTTGGGCAATACTGTTGTAATATATCACTGAGTACTTTTCAAATTTGAACTTTGGAAGTATGATGGAAATGATGGAATATCTGATTAACCAGCTTTACAAAATACATAAATTTGTATTTGAAGGTGCAGCCAAAAAGGTCAGACTTACCCATGACGAAGCCAAGTAGAAAATAAAAAAACTGGTTAAAATACAGCTCGCGCCAGTTGTATGGGCGGAAAACAAGCAAGGCCAAACCTCAAGGTAACAAACCAAACAATATGCAATTTTACAATTTAATGTTTAGATTACAAGTAGATAAAGTTTAGATCAATCATATTACATTTTCGTGTAATTCTTATATGGAAGTTGTGTATTAGTGCTGTGTATGGTCAGTAATCTCGCGATAGGTATTGTATCGCGATACCTAAGCCACGATACATTGATATCACAATACATAACGCAGAGTTCTATTAGAATAATTCAAACTGGGAAAGCTGATGAACTGGGTGCTTTATTTGATTATTTCACATAATAGTAAAACACAACATTCGTAACACTGTAAAATTTAAGTCCAATGGCTATTGAAGGCAATTAACAAAAATACGTATAACAAAGGCGTACGGACATGTTTGTGGTATTTCCCGAATATGTTAGTTCTGTCAGGCATAGTCTACATACTACAACTTTGTTGTTTTGTTTTTAAAAACCAAATATTTTCAACACATCTTATTTGTATCCTGCTGGTGGGTTTACGATTTCAATCGCAGTCCTTTTTTCAATGATAAGACTAGACGTCGCCATTTTGGAACGTTAGAGAGACTTTGTAAGGAAAGTAACTTCTAAACAAAAAATTCTAAGTTGCACACCACCAATTTTATGGTATCGCGATACACAAGTGATGATACGATACCCGCATTGTCATGAAAAATATCGATGGTATCCATAGTATCGATGTATCGTGACAGCTCTATTGTGTATCGTTTTAGACAACCTTGAATTGGAAAAAATGTTTTTAATATAGTAGCATAAATGTCCAGGTATTTACTTTTTATTTCATTTCAGAAGTACTAGAAACACCAAATACATACTCAAGCAGTGACGTTGAGTCAAAATGAAGACGATAATATTTTTGTTAACAAAATTAATACATGTACCACACAAATATATAACAGGTCCTGTAGTGTATAACAGATAGCATTGATTTGGCATACACTTTGGTTTAGTTTGGTTAACGTCCTATCAACAGCCAGGGTCGTTTAAGGACGGCCTCCCTGTGTATGCAAGGTGAATGACAGAATCCAAAGCCTTCCTCACGACGCTCAACATAAAGCTAAAAGTGAGGCATGTAAAGTGTAGAAGACAGATCTTTAGGAAAGAGAGAAAAGATAAATATTTCAGATTTAATCGCCTCTTACGATCATGCAGTGTGGGCAGCAGGTGCCTGTAGGGCAGTTTGGTGTAAACTGGGAAGTGTAGGTACACATGTAGCAAAACAAATGAGGGGAATACAACACGCGGCTGCATTCAGTTCACTATGATTTAAGAAAACAAGAATTAAGCGTCATTATTTGTCTCCTCTTTCTGACTTTGTCGGCTATCTGAACCTGTAATACAATTTTCTGTATATTGAGGTCAGGTGTTCAGTATGATGGAATCAGTATCGTGTCCAGGTTTAAATTCAATCGGATATCAACAACACTGTTAAAAGTGGAATATTACATTAAGTCTCAAAATTTACATGTTTTTACTCCAAAACATCTTAACCTGTACAACAATTTCCTGTAAAATGTGGCAAGGTGTCAAAGTTTGAATCTAGTCAGATATCAACAACACTGTATAGGTGAATTTAACACCATTTCTCAAAACTAAAAAGTTTTTAAACCAAAATGATATCTGAAGCTGTGAAACGATTTCCTATAGAGTGAGGGAAGGTGTTCAGTATGGTGGTATCAGTAATGTATCCAAGTTTAAATGCAGTCGGATATCATAACACTGTAAAAAGTGCAATTTAACACAAATAATCAAAAATACCTTGTTTTCACCTAAAAATACCAAAATCTGTCTATCAATTTCTTTTATGTTGGGGGCAGGTGTTCAGTACAGTTGTACAATTGATGTGACAAAGTTTGAATTAAATCGGACAACAATAAGGCTGGGAAAAGTGGACTTAAACACAAATTCCACTTAAAACATTTATGCAACGTTGCAGATAAGGTGTATTAACGTTACAAAAATATTGTAGAAGATTAAACTACGTTGGAGAAACGTCTATTTGTTAATTTATTATGTGTTTGTAAAGTTGCAGACATGTTATATGAACGTTACTTAAAGTATTGAAACGTTGCATGAATGTTTAATTACGTTACGAAGTCGTTGAAGAAACGTCCATTTTCCTCAAAATTACGTCTTTGCGACGTTGCATATATGCCAGGTACACGTTGCAGTAACGTTATATTACCGTCACAAAATGTTGTAGAAATATTATTTACAGTTCGGTCACGTTACTAAATCGTTTTAGAAACGTCTAATTGCATTCATTTTATTTTCAATAACTAAATATATACGTGTATAAAACGTGGGGTTAACGTTTTAATAACGTGTTTGTATAATGTTAGGACGACGTTATCCCAATGGACAAACTTACGTGATTGCAACATTTGTGAAACGATTCAACGTATGTCTGCCAACTGGGTCATCTGCATATTATATGATTACGCGTGACCAAAAAAGAGTGCACTCACCTGAGGACTTCTAAGTCGCGTGATGATCAAATATTTCTCAGCTATCCAAAAACATATTTTCAAAAATGTTCTAAAACTGAAAACAGAGTAATCTCCTTGCGTCCATCGCATATATCCTGAAACACGTGCATGAGCACCAAACTCTAGACAGGACAATTTTTTCTTGGGGTGAGAGTGTGCGAGAGGTTGTGTATGCATGCATGTGTGGGTGTGTGAGCGCGGATGTGTGTTAGTGTGAGGGTGTGTATGTATGCGTGTACATTTATATATGTAAATTGTATGTGTTGTATATAGTGTGTATGTAATACGTGTTTATCTATTTTAATATGGACATACAAATTCGAGTATCTTGTCTGTGTCAAGTCTACTTACCAAACTATGTATGCATGATGTTTGTATTATTTCGTCAATTTTGTTTTCATTATAATGGTAAATAATAGGTATATGTGCTAGGGTTCCCCAACCTATATGGCAAGGTGACCAGTCTTTCATGAATGATATTGGACAGCCAGGAGAACGACTACCAAGGCACGGGAGTGATATGAACATTTGATCAGTTGATGGATTATGAATGTGTGTATCGTATTTCTACATATGCCTTCTGGGTTGGGGAACACTAGTTATATTGGTGATATCGAGATATAAGTATATCTACCTTTTTTACATTCTTCCTACAACTTAAGTATGTTATCTACTGTATATAATTTATGTATCAATAGTATCAGTGATCTAATATAATGTCGTGAATGAAATATAAATCATGTATAATAAGTATTATCCATTGAGCGCCTTATAATCCATATTTATTATAATTTATGTCGAATCTATTTATAGTCGCCACACGACCAATACCGTGACAATATGTTACCGTTTTCATTCATGTTGGTCTCGTTAACAATTCACGTGATCTCGCTCTTTTCAGTCTTTTTCGACAGTACAATCTTTTTTGTGTGCAAGACATGTCCTGTTTGTTCGCTGAATTATGTCGTGATAAGTTTAGTCAATTTCTATTGCTGGTTTGCACATTGAAATTTATTTATGATATTAGTGGTACCGATTCGCTGTTCTACATCTTGTCTGTGTTACATACTTGACAATGGATAATTATTTTATGTGTCACAGAATAGCGATCGGTATTTTTTATTCTAAGGTCTACGGAATATGTTTGATGAAATCATTTATCACTTTCTGTTTTGGTGTAAGTTATTGGTTAAAATTACTCCATCGTTTGTACAGTTACCTTTGCTAGTTAATTATTCAGTTAAATATTGTATTTAGTCATTGTTTCCGAAACTTCGAGTTTTCGGTGGTTTTGTTGATGCTCCTACTACAGTATATGGACATTGAGTCCAATCCTGGTCCGAGACTTGGCGAACTTTCTATTTTTCATTTAAACGTTAGGAGTGTTAGGCATAAATTAGAGTACATTGAGGACATAGTTAACGAATATGATGTTGTGTGTTTAACAGAAACTCATGATGATCAGGTTACTACTACTGATTTATGTATTGAAGGGTTTCATTCTCCATTTCGTTATGACAGAAATTTTGCAGGTGGTGGTATTTTAGTTTATATAAATAATCTCTTGAAAGTTGATCGTTTACCGGAATTTCCTGGTGATGAAATAATATGGTGTAAAATTAGCTTACCCAACTCGACTTATATTATAGGAACGGCTTATAGACCAGAAAACTCTACAATACCGTTTTGGGAAAATTTAAGGTTATCTATAAATAACGCTCTGGATGTGTCTCTTAATGTTATTGTTACTGGGGATTTAAATGTTGACTTCTTCACTGCCTCCAGCAACCATGTTATATTTGATATCATTAAGTTTCAATTTCTAAATAATCTTCTTCCACCGTTACTTGGTGAAAATAATCGTTATAATTTACGTAACAATAACAACTATAGGGTTCTTCTTTTCAGACTCTCTCTTACTAACTCTTCTTTTCTTCCTTCTACTATCAACTGTTGGAACAACTTAGAAAATTCTGTTCGATCCCTACCCTCGCTTAATTCATTCAAATCATGTTTAAAATCTACTACTCAGTCTAGTCCTCCAGCCTACTTTAAGATTGGAAATATTCTGCATACTAAGCTCCGACACAAGTGTAGTTCCCTTAACTATGACCTATTTAGAGTGATCTAGTTGATAATGCATCCTGTAATTGTGGTCATCCTTGTGAGAATGCCTATCACTTTTTTATTGAATGTCCCCTGTTCTTAATTGAAAGGCGTGTTTTGGTACATAATCTAAATATTTTGAATGTTCCGTTTGATATTGAACTTCTTTTATATGGTAATTGTAATTTTTCTGTGGACCTTAATTCAACCATTTTTAGACATGTGCAAAATTTTATTAAAACCAGCAACAGATTTTGAGTAAATATATATCAACATTTGTATTATCAGTGTTGTATTGTATTGTGTTGTCAGTATTGTACTATATTGTCATATTGTTTTGTATTGCCATATGTAATGTATCTTTGGAGAAGGCGTTGATAAGTTGTAATAACTTGTGCCTAATCCACTGTCTGTATTTGACAATAAATATGTTTAAACTAAACAATTTTTTCTATGTTACTGCAGCGATTGAAATAATACTGTATAGCATATGACTATCATTTGTTTGTTGCTTGACTAGTAAAAAATCTCGTGCAAGGTGGTGACCTATCGTAGATTGTCTAAAGTGAACTCTTATTCTGAAGGAAATAACTGAAAACAGTAAAGCTTATTACGTAGGAATTTATGCCAGCACTCGGGAAAAACAAAGTAGGGTTTGCAGTAGTTAAACATTTGTTGATAAGTTGTGTATTTTCCTCTTAAACGCACGACTCAAGGTGTGTATATCGTAACGAAAAGAAATATGTATTTCTGTTATACGACTTATATTTGTCTGTCACAGATACGTATTAAGTCCATTTCCAGGTTATTTGTCACTCAGCAGAAAAAATGGAAGCCAATAAATGTTCTCGTGTAATGTACCGCATTACGCCGACATTGAAATAATGATAATCGGTTTGTCAGGTTGCATGCCTTTTATAGCCTAGGATGCCCGTATATGATTTCAAGCAAGGGCCTTTAAACTTGAAACGCTACGATAAAAACATCTCGAGTAGACAGAAGGTCAATGCAGTCCAACAAAAATGTTTAACGGTGAATGGCTCATCGCATCATATGCATCGAGGATTACATCCGCCTTTCAACATATACGAATGTGTTAGGTATGTATGGCCCATCTGAAGACAGGCAAGGACAACTTAATCCATATCAACTTTCTGTGACGCTGTATGGCAAATGTTTTGTAATTTCAAATCAAAGTAAACGCTGTTGTTTGTGCTCCTGGTGTGACACTTAAAGATGACGTTGATGTGGCACACTGTACGATAGTGCCAACATTCTGGCCCCAGTCTTTATTCCTTGAAGACGGTCACCTATGCGAAAAGCGCAAACGAGCTTCGAAATACGTGAGATGAGTACTAACACTCTTTCGACCCCTCCGTTTACTAATGATTTCATCTTAGCACAACTTATCATATAACTACTGGCATAAATTAATCTCCTTCAATCCACATGCGCAGGGTAAATGTAAGTACGCAACCTTAAATTTTATTAGAAATATTCGTATATGTATGCATTGTCTCAAAACAATAGATACATGGGCAACTTTTCTCCTCACCTTATACCCGCGACTCGATAACACTGTGTGCTATGTCCGCTGTTAACCAAGTGACGGTACTATATAAGATACTGTATGAGAAGCGCGAAAGTGGTGCACTAAAGTTAAATTATTAAACTAACTGATATTTTTTACCTTATGCCCGCATATAGCTAGGTAGAAGAATAAACAAGCTTTACTATGGTATAAATTAATTGAATGCATAAAATCAGTGCCGCATAGCTGCTCGGTTGTTTACATGCCACCATCTTGAATGCCCACTCCGGACCTTGTATCTAATATCTATACATCTTACCTTTTCAGCTACGGTCATGCCCCAATATGGTTCGAGATGATGATCATCGATGTCCAATACGTCCATACCTAGCTTAGGTCCAAGCAGGCGACCAACCGTGGTTTTACCGGACCCAGGACTCCCCATCAAAATCACGTTACCCTGAAATTATCATTAATACATTATTATAACAGTAGAAGTGAATAGTTCAAATGTAACCCTGGTAAAATACTAGCCGCAATATACCACTCGGCTAGAGAGAACTTCTCTTTAGCTCGATTGATGTCAGACTAGTAAGCCAGGGGTCCCGGGTTCGATTTCTAGTGGTGGCATTGAGATGAAAAATGACCTGTGTTACACAAACTAGAAACAGTTGTCTTCTTTTTAGCTTCTGGCCATTTAGAACGTACGTGTTGTCCAGTGTTCTTTTGATCATGAAATCTACTGCCGCCAAGCGGGTCAATTTTCGCCCGTTCCAAGCCCAAACAATATTTACCATGTATTGTATCGAAATGAATACAATATGAAAATGGTAAAACCATATTACATAAAAGTCAAAATGCCACCAGGCAAAACAGCAATGTTTTTATGATAAATCGCAGCATATCTATTTTTAAACAGTTGAAAACAAGGTGAATAAATATGTTGACAAAGTTGAAAAATGAGGGAAAAGAGCACTACCTCTTTGAAATATTGTCGCAGCAAGACGCCTTTCACAAATGTCACCGGGGTGTGGTTGGGTATATATATATAGATACAAATCACTCTGATTTCAAATTTGTTCGATGATTTATTTCTGAAGGGAAAAAAAAACCTGAAAAGACAAGACAAACATTTAGCCTCCAAGCCTCTTTTCTAAACAAACACTCACCAATCACGAACGCGCCGGATACAATCAACTTCCACAGCATTGTCAACTTACCAGGCTTCACTGGCCCCGCACCATACGAAGTGATCCGTATAGTATATGTGTATGATATATGATCTTGCTGGACCGCTCGCGCTGACGTCCAGCAGTAGAGTGTCAGGACAGAGAGAGACAGATAGAAAGAAAACCAAAGGAAGTGACGTAAACAGGTGTGGAGAACGCAATTAGCATGCAGTACAAATGCAGGTGTTAGAAGTGCTGAGTTGCGTTCACGTTGAAGTCCGTGTCACGTCGGACTAGTTCGGCCACAAACCACACATTCCACTGGACAATACATGGACGTAAACAACATGTCACGTGTACATATATTTAGTAACGTCACGTGCACATTACAATATGATACCTGAGTATGCATCTATGCTACATTGTTATTAAAATACCACATGTGGACACATGGGTTACAAAAAAAAAAAAAAAAAAACACGTTACATCATGGTTATAGGTTAAACAGTTAGGAAGATTCTCGAACAAGATTAGAACACCGGAAAAAAACGATGGGCAATACCTTTTTACGAGATTTATGACAGAAGGACGAACACCGCTTTATCACAATGCACCCCCATCAAAACTTTTGACGGTCATATAAAAAGAGCGTGTATTGGGGATTAAATGAAATGTAACTGTATACATAAATCGAATGAAGTATTTCAATTTCCCGCTCGAAATACGAATGTATCATGTTTACAACACTGGTAACAATATACACTATGGCTGTGCGTTATCGGATACCTGATCACTTCCTTTCGCTGTACAATATGAGGATGTATTGGTCACACCTGCAGAAGTGAGTCGATTCTGCCAGGCATGCTGGATTTTACAGCGGGATATTCTCCGGACTACACCGTACATGTTCTGTATTGGCCAGGCTAAAAGGTTATCTATTTTTGCCTTACGGTTGTTCCTCGGTCAAGGACAACAGCCCGATCGACAACGCAGATAACCACGCCTACCGAAAATAAAGGGAGGCTACTCTCACCATCTCCGACAAACAAAGTGTCGTCAGCATTGAACGTCATTCCCGATGATATCGGACTTAATTATACTTCTAACGTATCGTTGAAGAAAAAATTAAAAGCGAACGGTTTCGTGTCTGGGTCATACTTTCAATGAGTGTCCTTCCAAACAAGGGACGATGATACAGTTGAAATTAGTGACCATGTTTTCCCCAGTCAGCGGAAAAATTTGGGGATATATACCATCTACGACCCGTTTTCAGTCGATTATTTATGAGGTTTTCCTTTTCAAATAAGGTTAATATGGCAAATCACTGCATTTATTAAAAGACAATTTATACAACAATCAATAGGGAATTCAAAATACTAAATTTGTATCTATGAATTACAGCCCTTTCCGTTGTCTTTTTCATTTGACGCATATTGTCAGAACCCAGTAAGTCGCCACATTACTACGATCCGTTTTTCAGACGAGTATTTCTGAGACGGTTTTTTTACTTTTTAAACTAATTTTATATGTGGTAGCAGTGCAATTATTAAATAATGAAATATACCGTTCGTTTGGGAATTTAATAACCTAAAATTATGTATATATATTTTTTAGCCCCTTTCCTCCTTGAATGACTTAAAACAGTCCATTTAAGTAGTCACGTACTTTCATTTCCCTATACTCGCCATGTTAAATCGAGTCAATTTCAGTCTCTTTTGGTATACTGTGACGTCACTGGTCACTTATTGGGTTTTCAGATTTTTACTGTTTCCGTGAAATCGATAATTTTGCCATTTTAACAATGTCGCTTTTATGGTTAATGTTTGAAGATTTTTATACCTTGTAAAGTGGTCACAGTAACCTATATTTTCATATATAAAAAAAATTTCGCTGAAGATACCCTATAAACACACAATGTTTAATCTGTTTTTGTTTTTTCCTCTTCACATTTTTGCTAATAATTAAAAACAAAACAAAGTTCAAGTGGTGTGATTGTTTTCTATGGAGCAGAATTAATGAAATAAAAATGAAAACAGTCGCCATGCAGGGTTAGCTCAGTTGGTAGAGCATAGGCTCCACGACCAGAAGGGTGCAGAGGGCCGGGTGGGTTTGAATCCCGGCAGCAGCAATTTCTTTCACCTCTGTTTCAAGTGGGAAGGAAGTGGTAAACCCCAAAGAAACAAACAAAACAAGTTTACTTTTACAGTCATATAAAGTCTTTATAAAATGGCCACCAAGATACATCACTGATATAATGGTTACTTTCTAAACTGGCATTAAATTCTTAAATTTTTGTTTTTGTTTTATTTATATCATGTTAATGGGGGTGTTTTTCATCAAGAATATATTAATACCTTATTGGAAGACTTTAAGATTTTATTTCAACTGTTTAACTATAACAGTAAACACTCATTTTATCACAGACCATTCACAAAGTAAAACTTTGTAAAAGAGCAGAAACATGTCCAGATAATTTCCTTCCCCTTCAGTCAATAAATATCCGAAAATGGTCAGTCCGAAATCAAGCTTGTTTATAAATACACACATTAACATGCGACTTATTAGCACATGAGAGAGGATTATAAAACTTATGCTAGCAAAATTTTGAGTGAAAAACAAATACTGATGTTCATTGCAATATTGTACACGTGAGTCTGTGAATATTTACGCACTTTGGCGCAGACATAACAAAAAAAATGCTTTCCTTTAGGACACCGCAGGATCTCCTCGTTAAGTTGATACTTAGGCCGTCCGCACAATCGGAGCCAAGATTTGCACTTCTCATGCTTCATCTGAGATTTGGGAAACGGTATGAACACAACACCTCCCTATAATCGCTCGAGGAAGCGAAATCGATGTTGCAAGTTCCCCAGCAGCAACGTATCACCATTGTCAGAGAATGTCAGAGTAGCGAAACGTAAACAAAAAGGCGTATACTACCCGCGATCTGATGGTCAATCAAAAGCTGTCGATCGGCCAATTAGGTTGTAGTGCGCTACCGCAATAAAGAACTAGTATAGTGCCTATTTCGCCACATCCAAGATTCACGCCTATTTAATTACATTCGTCAGTTTATATATATCCAAAGCAGTGGACTGTATTGTATTAACAACTTATCAGTTTGTTTGTCAATTTCTTTGGGAACAAGTGATACACATTGCGAATTTAAGTCCGTGGTTTAGCGAAAGCACACACATTGACCATCCTACCGAGAATGCACCTTGCACAAGACTGAAATTTGAATTGCTAATAGGCAACTTGTAGTCTGTTAAATTACGTCAGCAGCGATTACAACCGGTATCATGTATACATGTTAATGAACAAAAGAAGAAATAGGACTTGGGTAAGACTATTGTAACCCTGGGCGCATGTCAATTAGGAGACCAGGAAATAAAATAGGTCTAAATCTGCTGGTATTTTTCTACCGGATCAAAAATCGCTGATAACTGCACCTTCTGTAATTGTTTGAATAACAAGTAAGTTTATAAAGTTTTAATTTTCATTACGTATGATTTTGATAAGCTTCACTACATAATAAGACAGATTCTTGGACGAAAGTGCTCCACTGACAGCCACAGAAACAAAGTATGTTCTTAGTGACCCGCTAAATCAACAATGCTTCTTTAATGTATCCAATGAAAGTTTCAAAGTAGAAGAAAATTATCTTATCAACGATTAATTGTAAATCAATCGGGATAAGCGGGTCACATAGAAAGTAAGAAGAAGCAAGAAAACAGGAGCAGTTTGATACTTGCAGGTAGGATCTATATGTGTTTATTCAGTTAGAGCTTTATTCGATAAACCATGAACGAGTCTTTGGCTGTACCGATGTATCTACAACACCTTAAAACCTTTGCACACTGACAAAACGCGGAATGCTTTTAAACGGGTCTGTAAAAAAAAATACTGAAAGCGAACTACAATGTCATTCGTGTGTATTGTTGGGAGTGAGACGAGTGCTAGATTCGAGTTACCTCCCTTCGTATACATTGCAAACAGGATGTCATTGTAGAAGAGTAGTCTAGATGGCTGTCCATTGTGTAAATGAATTAAAGCTAGCATGGTTATGTGTAACAAAAGTGGCGGGAATGCACAACCAGATCGGGGTTCGAACCCAGGACCCTCCGCATTATAGACAGACCCTTGAGCTACCTAGTTGCCGACGGTCGACCCAGTTCAGTTCGCTATATTCTTCCCTCCTTTTATTAAGTCTCCGCTCCTTAATACAACTATATATAAAACTCGGACTGGTTTCCCCGTGTCAACCATTCACTATTTGAAATAAGAGTTGGTCACAAGCATTAAAAGTAGTATGAGCGGAAATGCATGGCCAGACCGTGGCTCGATGATTACATGGCTACACGATTTAAGGTCGAAATGGAGTACAAAAGCAAAAGGAGGCAACCGTTTTGTTGTGTCATTCTCTATTCATGACATAACATCTTTTTTTTTTACTTTATGACATCACAATCGATTTCAACCTGGCACAGGCAAAACGGAGAACTGCCCAGGGTATATTACAATAAAGACATATACTAAACTATTCAATTGAATGAATTCACTTGATAACGGGTGGAATATGTGACAAAATAAAATTTGTCGTTGGCAATATAACCTTAATATGTATTCAATGTATACATCTACATGATGTTATTATTAACAACAAAATATATAGGAAAAAAATACCTAAGCAAGCAACCATCACGGTTGATCTTCAGTCACGTGATGGAGTAAGGGTGTTGACGTAGTTCAGATCTATGGGATTTTTTTCTAATTTATGGATCATTCCTTTTGTGGATTTTGGTGTTTTGTGACAATATATTTGTTACCTCTCTTGGAAATTTGTGTGAAAACTGTGTTTCATACCAGTATTTGGAGCTTTTCTTTACCCGGTCCCAAACAAAGGATATGTCCTATACAGGACTTAGCACGGACCAGGTGCCCGCCAAGGCTCGTCCGAGTGAGGTAAGTGAGACCACAATATCTCACGACCAAGCCGTAACTTATACCACTCCTGTTCAAAGTGTTGGTATCAAGAGACTTTCTTTTGCCTCATCACCTGATATAGATGATGAATCTGTTGCCAAAAAACAGCTTAATGTTACACCCAATTTTGAAACTCCCGCCGCGGCCCCACCCACTCAGCCTGACAGTAACCCAGGTTTTGCTCTAGCCATTGATACTTCTGATCCCACTTTTATCAGCAGTCTTGTGGATGCGTTAATCGGACCTGTATCCAAGCTTGTCGCTTCAGTCATAACCAAGACTCTCTCTACCCAGTTTGCGCCTCAAATTGAAGATGCTCTCAAAAATGTCATCAGTGACAAATCATGTTTTAAATCTACACTTAATTCCTGTGTAAAAGAAAATATAGGGCCAGTTATTGATGAAAACTTAACTTTACTACAAAACACAGTTGAAATCCAGAACAATCAAATCAGAGACCTTCATGATAAAATCCAACAACTAGAAAGTCAGTTATACTCCCGCAGTAATATACTGGACGGGCATGAACAGTATTCACGAAGAAATTGTCTAAAGTTTCTCAATGTTCCTGTGCCCCAAGGGCAAGACGCCCGTACCTTCAAAGCGCTAGGTGCTGTCCAAGATATCTGTGACCGACGATTAAGAATCCAGGTACAACAACATTCCATTTCCAGATGTCATCTGGTAGGCCCTATCAGGAACGGGAAAGCATCAGTCATCATCCGTTTCGTTCGTTACACTGACAGGGAACAAATTTTTGACTCCAAAAAGGAACTTAGGGAGTCGGGTATTCTCATTGTCGAGTCTTTGACAAAATCGCGACAACTATTGTTCATGAGCTAAACCGTCAAATACACGACAAGAAACTGTTTTCCTTCTGGACGAGAGACGGCAGGATCTTCGCCAAAAAACCAATGAATCCACGAAAACTCTAATAAAAACAATCAATGATATAAATGCCTTAGTTCCAGACTATACATACAGGCCCAAGTAAAAAATTTTAAAAAATAGAACTTTTCACTGTTGCATTATCTATGGATTATCTATTTAAACGTGCATGCTAGTGATGATTGATTGTATGCTTCACATTTGTATCACTAATATTATACTGTATTTTCGCATTATTTTCTGTTATCTCCATGGCTGTATTTTTTTTTATTTGTCAGTAAGGTGTGTTATACTTATTTTCTCCTTTTTTTGGAGTAAGGAATTTGAGGACTAAGGAGTTGTGTAAAAAACATTTCTCTTATGTACAGTTATATATATATATATATATATATATATACATATATACAATATACTACATTGTAACTAATATGAACCGATATCTTTCCATGTTATATTAGCGTGTTATCTTAGCGTGTTATTCTAGCAGGTCACCTAAGCGTGTTGCCTAAACGCGCTACTTTAGAGTATTATCCTACTTTGTACACTGTGTAGGGGTGCTACATAGTGTACAAAGTAATGTGGTACCTGCCTGGTACAATTAACATCTGTACATAGATTTAGTCCGCATACTGAATATTGATACTTACGAATTCTTTTTTTTTAATGAGTCCGTCCGTTCGTCCGGCTCGCCGTCCTTTAAATGATTACACTTTGATTAAGGTATGTTATACAGGCAGATTATATGCTGTGCTTGCTGCAACATTATACTGACGATAGTCCATTAGTATATTGTTTCTTACGTCTTAACGTATCCCCATATTATGCATATGTCCGTCCGTCCGTTAACTTTTCCTGGCTAGTGTATATTTTTACGTTGAGGCAGTGCGGTATTCGGTCAATTGTATCGATGGTTCAGTCGACGTGGCTAGCGTTTTTGACCAACACGGAAGCTGAGCTCTCGATAAATTGATCGGTCGACCGGGAACTGTCCGATACATCATATGTAAATACATAGCATACGGTGCACAATATTAAGTAAACAGCACGGTCGTATACAATATATATGTATGAAAGTATAACCTATGGTGCATACAAGTTTACGCACTGTACAATATGTTAAACTACTTTACCAGTAAGTGTTTAATAACGGTTGTTTTTGTATGTGTAGTGAGCAAATATAAGGATGTGGGTGTTGTTCATAAGTGTGTATGTGAGTTTATACGTGTGTGTGATGCACGTGTATGTACGCTATGTAGTGTTACATATATATGTGTGTAGAGTGTATGTGAGTTTATACGTGTGTGTGATGCACATGTATGTACGCTATGGTGTGTTACATATATATGTATGTATGTGTATTGTGTATATTTACAGCTATGCGTGTATATTTTGGATATGTTTGGGAGTGCGTATGTTATGCATGTGTATGCGTGTGAGTATGTGCTGTGAATGTAAGTGCGTGTATGTGCTATAATGTGTGAGAGAGGGTGAGTATGCGCGTGTGTAAGGGTGTGTGTGTGAGTGCGTTGAGTATATATGTATGTATATTTATATATGGACTTAGGTATTGACGCGTGTTTGTGTTTTGGATGTATTATAGCTTGTACGTGTGTACATGCCCTATATGTACAATATACTTGATTATTTCATGTACTTGTTGCTTAGAGTGTGCTTACACTTGGTTGTACATTAATATGTGTAATTATAAGTGTGTATGTATATACTGTATATTGAAATAATTATACATTGAATAGGTCAACATATTTTTTTGCCAAATCTACTTGTTGTATTTGATCCTCTATCGCTATATCAATTAATAACATTATTATTCCCGTCTGAACTGTGTTTTAGATTTATACTAAAACTCGATATGTCGATTATCTCATTGCTTCACGTGGTTTTGCTGGTTTGCACCCTGCCTACTATGTATGATACCGTTTCGCTATTTTGAAATCACTTCTATTTCTATCATTAAATCTCGGGTTAATTTTAAGCATGTTCGACTGTGGTCGTCTTTATCTTTCTTGGTTAATCTATAATTTAAATAAATCAATGCTCTCCTGTTTTCAAAATTTTGAATTTTCAGTAATCTTGTTGCTACTTTATATGGAATCCAATCCTAGCCCGGGGCTTAACGAGCTTTCGATTTTTCACCTTAATATCAGAAGTGTTAGGAATAAACTTGATTATGTAGAAGATATGGCAGGTGAGTATGATATTGTATGTCTAACAGAAACTCATTTAGATGATCAGATACCTACAGATGATTTACTTATAGCTGGATTTCATGAACCTTTTCGACTTGATAGGAATTTTGCTGGTGGAGGTGTTCTGGTCTACATAAACGATCTTCTAAAAGTAAACCGCTTACCGGAGTTAGAATTTCCTGGGGATGAGGTAATTTGGATTAAAATCACACTAACCAATTCGTCTTTCATTATAGGTACAGCATATAGACCAGAAAATTCTGTGTTACCCTTTTGGGATAATTTGCGTACATCTATTAATAATGCTTTAGATATAACACCAAATATAATAGTAACTGGTGATTTAAATGTCGACTTATTAACTGCATCTTCTAGCCATTATCTTTTCGAAATTATAAGTTCTTTTAGTATGATTAATGTCATAAACGAACCAACTCGTACTGGACCAACTCGATCCAGCCTTCTGGATCCCATTCTCTTAACTCAGTCTATTTCTTGTATTGATTCTTCTATAATACCAGTTGATAAATCCTTCAGTGATCATGATAGCTGTACTGCTTGTATTAATCTTCCATGTGCTTTTAGATCTATTTATAAGCGTAAATTTTGGCTATATAAAAGGGCTGATTTCCGAACGTTTAATAATCTCATTTCTAATTATGATTGGAATGATCTTTTCCTTAATTGTAACTCAGTTGATATTGCTTGTGAACGTTTTACTGATATTTTTTACATTTTGCGAATTCATGCATTCCATCTAAAGTGGTCACTATTAGACCTAATGATAAACCTTGGATGACCTCTGAATTAAGGAAAAATTTGAGAAGTCGTGATAGGTTTCATAAAATTGCGAGGTCAACCAAGCTTCTTTCGGATATTAACAAATTTAAGTCTCAACGAAATAAGGTTAACAACATGAAAAAACACGCCCGTTTATTATTTTATGAGAATGTTCATTGTATAATTGAAGAATTTGTGTCTTCTGATCCAACTCGTATTGGAGACTTATTAAAAGGTTAATGAATTCAACTGGAACTTCACAATCTATTCATTCTCTTGTAGATCCTCACACTAATGATGTTGTTACTAATGATGAAGACAAAGCTAACTTATTAAATGACTATTTTTGTAATATTACACAAGTCGATGATAGAAACACTGCAGTTCCTGTAGTTGAGTCTAAAACCAACAAAACGTTTAGTTCTGTAAGAGTAAATAGAAATGAAATCCGTGATGTTTTACAGATATTGAAGCTCGGAAAGGCCTCAGGTGAGGATGGGATCAGTCATCATATGTTAAGAAATACATCACAAACTGTTTGTATTCCACTTGAAATTCTTTTTAACATGTCTATATCGTCAGGTATATTTCCAGCCAATTGGAAAGTAGCAAAAGTTATGCCACTTTTTAAAAAAGGTCACAGGCATTCTCCCTCTAACTATAGACCGATTTCTCTTCTATCTACTGTTGGAAAAGTCTTTGAGCGTGTTATTTTCAAACATCTTCATAATTATTTCGTAGAAAATTCATTATTTTATAAACACAAGTCTGGCTTTATGCATGCGCATTCTACTGTATATCAGCTCATTGAAATTTATCACAATATTTGTATTGCTCTTGAAGAGAAAAAACATGTATGTATGGTCTTCTGTGATATTTCTAAATCATTCGATCGTGTTTGGCATAAAAGTTTGATGGCAAAATTAAAATCGTACGGACTTTGTGGTGAAGTATTTACGTGGCTAGAAAACTATGTATTTAATAGGCAGCAGAAAGTTTTCCTAAATAGTGTTTATTCTCAATTAGGTTCAAACTCAGCAGGGGTTCCTCAAGGTTCCATTCTTGGACCACTTTTGTTTCTTATATACATAAATGATATTGCCGATGTCCTTGAATCATCTGCTCGTCTTTTTGCAGACGATACTTCTTTATTAAAGTCTTCCTCATCATGTCTTGAAATCCAAACTGTCTTAAATAGGGATCTTGATTCTTTAAACTTTTGGGCTAAAACTTGGTTGGTTACTTTCAATCCAGACAAAACTGAGGTAAAATTTATTTTTAATTCGATTGACATAGATGATGATGTAGACCTGAAGTTAGACGGGAAAGATTTGAATTTTACTGATCATCATAGGCACTTGGGGGTAAATTTTAATTCCAGTGCAAAATGGGGAGATCATATCAATGCTACATATATGTCTGTTATGAAGAAAATCAATGTCTTAAGCTCATGAGATCTTTTTGTTTTCAAAGGACCATGGACCGTAAGGATGCGGCAAAAATACGCCATCATATGGAGTACATCATTGAAAATATTGACGTTAGCGCTTTTCAGAGACATTTAGTAGGAAAGGGGTTGAAACTTGAAGATGTCGCTCCGCTTGATAAGGAGACTGTACTCCGTGAGAAAAACAGAAAATGTTTGGAATGTCTAATTAAACCCGGAAACGAATGCGCAAGTTATGAAGTTTTGATAAATATCCTGAATGATTTTAATTATAAGGAAGTTGTGAAGAAGCTTGAAAGTGGCCTACCACCTGGAGCAACAGCAGAGAAAGGTGAGTATTGTTTTAGATGTAGAAGATTCTTCATTGTTTTTTTGTTAAAAGGCAACAAAAACTTCTTAGTTCAGTTACTCGAAAATACAAGGTAATTAAATATGAATAAGAAATAATTACAGATACAATAATCCAGATACTGATCGTTTGGTCGTCACCTCTTTTATCTGGCCATCCTCCATTTTGGCTGGTCTTTACTTGTTTTGGTTGGTCATTCCATCTTTTGGCTGGCACTACTTTCTTTTGTCTAATCGTCTTTTGTTTTGACTGGTCGTTCCTTTTGACTATTCGTCTGTTCTTTTTGCTGGTCATCCCCTTCTTTTGGCTGGTTGTTACTTTTTTTGGCTGGTGGTCCTGTTTTTTGGATGGATTCTTTAGGCGGTTGGTATTTTTTGGGTGGTCATTCCCTTCTTTTGGCTGGTCGTTCCCTTTTGACTATTCGTCTCTTCTTTTGACTAGTATCTCTTCTTTTGACTACTCCCTCTTCTTTTGGCTGGCCGTCCCCTTCTTTTATCTGGTGGTTCCCTTCTTTTGGCTTGTCGTCCCCTTTTCTTTGCTGGTCGTCCCCTTCTCTTGGCTGGTCGTCCCCTTCTTTTGACTGGTCATTACTTCTTTTGGCTGGTCGCCCCTTCTTTTTTGCTGGAAGCATGCGTGAAATTGATAATCGTCCACGCTTTCTAATGACATAGGACATTAGAATGAGGATTTTACACTATTACTATATACACTTTATGAGGTGATTAGATTGTAGTAACAATGATTTGTCTCAAAGTAAATGGTAATATTATCGGTTTTCTTATTATTTTAACTGTATGGACTAAAAACCAAAACAGCAAGCTGTGGGTATACACTACTGTATCACCTAATTCATTTCAACTTTGATGAATTAACTTCATTTCTTTCAAGTTACTATAACAGTGATGTTAACCATAACTATGAGTTAGGTTCAGGTCAATATGAATTTATCTAAGACAACGACATCTTCTTCACTTTACACACTAAAAATTGTAATGTTACCCTCTCTTTTCAGCTCCAACGAAACCACGCCGCATCCTTGTACCTGAACACAAACGCAATATCAACCTGAGCCAAAAACACCTGAAGCAGCTCTCTGAGACTGTTTCTCCAAAGGACATTAGAGAATTGGCAACGTGTTTAGGTTTAACAGCAATAGACGTTGACGTTATAGAAAGTGACGATCCTTGCAGCATAAAGGCACAAATGATGAAATTATTATTTCTTTGGAAAAGCAAAAAAAAGGGCAAATGCCTTGGTGAGCTTATGAACCTGTATGATGAGGCCATTGAAAATGGTGTATACATCGATATTGAAAAATTGGAGAAGATCATTAACTGGGACATAATGGAATGAGGACAACAAAGATACTGATGACTGCGAGGTTTCTGGCACAGCGACTTCCCAGTCTGTGATCAATTTCATGTTGACATCTTTATATTGTACCAATTAAAATATGAAAGAAAACAGCCTTCTACAAACGGGTTATTTCCTTGCAAAATGAATTCATTAAAACGTTTTATGGTTGAAGCATCTGTTTGAATTTGTTTAGGAGATAACTAAGTTCTATGCTGGCAGTGTGGTTGTAATTTAAAACATCCAGCTGTTAACCTGTGACATTTGACTTTCACAGTCGACTTAGACCTTCTTCTTTTCACAAACAACGCGATAACATTCAATTGCTCTTATAATGACCTTGATATTTGACCGTCAAGTTCAAGCTTTCTTTTATTAACTTCGAGTCTATCGACTCATAATTTTAGAAAAAAACAATATCAGTTTAACAGTACTTGCAATACACATTCAAAAATATATCCATGCATTTATTGGAACGGATGTGATATGTACTGGACAACTTGGGTGTCGAATCCTGTTGTATATATCAATGCAAATGAAATATGTTTTAAAATGTACGGATATATTTTCCCTGGAAACCGGATATCGCGGACAGTTATGTGCCGTCGTGGCCGAGTCATTCAAGGAACTTGACACAAATTGCCATCGATGGCAAAGCAATGAGACCCCGTGATAGATGAATGACTTTCAACTTCACATCGTTCAACTGTCTACATGACTACTGCTCAATAACCAAAATGCCAAGGGCCCTGATATGGGACCAGCACCATGCTGAAATGAGGTTTGGTCAAATTAAAATACCATGACCCACTTGTAAGGTCGCAAGACTCCAAAATGTTCAAATCTGAGGGATTATTTCATAATAGCCAAGAGGCACAGTGCACTGATATTGGGTCAGTGGCATGCTGGGCTACCCAATCGTTCAAATGATTATCCTTGACCTACTTTTACGGTAAAAAATGTTAAAATTTTAAAACATCTTTGGCTCAATATCCAAATGTCAGGACCCTCATATTGGGCTAGCTGAAAGCTAGGATAAAAGGTTACCACGTTTGTTCAGATATCACAATAACCCGAGATCATAGTATTGGATCACTATCATGCTGAGATAATGGACTAACACAACTAAAAACTGGTATACAAGAAGCTCAGGCATGCTTTCCATTACCCATTCAGATATCACAAGGAAGTCTTATGTAAGTCATCATGATAGAGAGATTTGAATTCAATCCAGTGATAATTAACTTAGTCTAGCAAAAATTGTTGATCGTTTGAATGGTTAAAATCTTGGTTTTCCACTAGCGACTTAGATATGTCTCCAACAGCAATCAGTTTTAGTTAATATCAAACCGTCAAGTAACCCGGAAATCAATCACTGCATATTTAAGTCCTAATATCAGGTCTAGAATATTTTTTATATAGAATTAGGCTGACGAACAGACATTATTCGCATATTCCTCTTTTATTGGATGTCTTAAAAGAGTAGCTAGAAGCTCGTGATCATTTAACTTTGATTTTTTAGAATTCGCCGAAGTGTGTATACCTTCAAAAGAAGTGACAAACCCTGGATATCATCTGAACTTAAAAGCAGATAAGAATCCGAGATAGACTTAAAAAATTATGTAGATCCCGTGGTAGACCTTCTGATATTAACAAATTCAAGTCACAACGCAATAAAGTGAAGAAGCATGCTTGTCTAAAGTTCTACGATAATGCTAATGGTCACACTGATCAATATTCTACGTCAGATCCCAGGTCTTACTGGAGATTTATCGAATGACTCGTGAAATCCTCAGGTTCACCGAAGTCGGGTAGGTAGCAGAAAGTATTTGTTTCAAATTCTGTTTCTTGTACTGGTCTTATAAAAGCAGGAGTGACTCAGGGTTCTATATTCGAACCATTTTAATTCCTAGTTTACATTAATGTATACTGCTTTCCATCTCGAGACTTTGGGCTGACAATACGTCTCTTCTTCGCTTGTCATCTTCCTGTCATGAATTAGAAAATACCTTCGACACAGATCTTGATTCATTAAGTAATTGGTCAAAGACTTGTTTAGTTGATTTTAATGCTAGCAAAGCTGATGTATTATCTATTGGTAACGCTGTAGATCTTGATCGAAATTTTGAATTATATGTCAGTGAAAAATTCTTAATGTTAGTGACAGTCATAGATATTTGGGAGAAGTTCTCAACGCAGAAGGTAAATAGGGAGATCATATAATATCTATTCATACATCTGTCATGACGAAAATAATGTTCTCAGGCGTCTTAAATATATGTTGAAAACATTTAAAACTTATACGTCTTTTATCTTTTTATCACTATCATTATGGGCAGGATGTACATTTATTGAAAGTGAAAGATGAGAAAAATGGTAACATGAGGCAGCTCGCATCATCACTGATCTCCCATCCTATGCTCCTAACGACTCTCATTATTTCGAAACAGTATTAGAAAGACTATCTGATAGAAGGAAAAGAAGGAAACTTCAATTACTTTGCAATTTGAAAAACGGTATTACTCCATATTTTCTGAATAGAATTCTCTCTCTCTCTCTCTCTCTCTCTCTCTCTCTCTCTCTCTCTCTCTCTCTCTCTCTCTCTCTCTCTCTCTCTCTCTCTCTCTCTCTCTCTCTCTCTCTCTCTCTCTCTCTCTCTCTTTCTTGATCAATTTCCCCAACCGCATACAGCTTTCTTAAAATTCCTGCGGCGATATATACGTCAGCTAAGTAACATTCAACAGAAAATTCACCCCGATCTTAAATTTGTAATAATCCAGCTAATGAAAATATCTCTCTCTCTCTCTCTCCCTCATACATTTGTTATCTCTCTCTCTCTCTCTCTCTCTCTCTCTCTCTCTCTCTCTCTCTCTCTCTCTCTCTCTCTCTCTCTCTCTCTCTCTCTCTCTCTCTCTCTCTCTCCTCTCTCTCGACCAGGTATCAATAAATATTTAGTACCTTCATTGACGATGGCTATATGTACAACGGATGAGTAATCAGCAAATCAATACGTATCTCCAGAGGGAGAACTTTTAAAATGTAGTCAATATTGTTATAATACTGTTTTTAACGTAAAATTAATCATTATTTTATGATGCAGACAATGTCAATGACTTGCTGATTTCGAATAAAATAGTGTTCATACTGAAAGTCTTTCCTGTTATTAGTATCACAGCATGAAGAATTCGAACTGTTATTGTATGGCAAAATTGTTCTATGATTACTTCAAAGTCATTTAGTGTGAACATAAAGAGTGCGTTTGCCCCTAAAGCGAACTATCTTATTCTTTTAATCTATGTTGTTATTTTTTTTTTTTTTTTTTTTTTGATGAGCGAGAATATAATTTACATATAAAATAGTCTTTTTATTATCCAATTTTACAACTTTAATGTGCAATTGTTCTTACTCGTCAACGAACTACTGAATGTATATTTGTAATTAATTAAATTATGAAAAACTTTTAAATGAACTAAACATGCCTTATAGGATTTAGTATAATTTAATAAGATTAATATTTAAATTATTGAAGATGAAATATTTCATTAAAAAAATAACATCTATATTCTATATTCTAGTTAGAGATGAATTTATCATACTACACATTTTCTATCCTAAATGGCTAAGGCGCCTGTCCGTCTTTATCACTAGCCTCTTGGTCGCGGTTCGAGTCCAGGCCGCAGATCAGCGATATTTCTCCGGAAACATCCAAACCTAACACGTCCTTAAATGACATTATGTGTTAATATGACGTAAAGCAACGCTAAATCAACAAGTACTACGATCAAAAAGTATGTTAACATTTAATTCAAATTATCAACTATTGTAACGTATTGTAACAGACATTTTTTTCACCTGTGTTTTGAGAATAGACAATCGCTCAGGCATTTAACGCAAAAACGCCAAAAAGTATCATCGCTGATTATTTTCAGTTACTTTCTGCTCGTCGAAATATTATCGCTATTTCACAATAGTAAATAGTATAGAAACTTCAGTTATTGATAGTGTTGTGTCACGGTAGATTGTCACCCAATACCTAATATCATATTTCCATACATAATTCATTGGGTCTAATGCCTCGAAGCTTCGAGTGTCAGTAAATTATTCATGCCACAACATATACAGGTATCCATTTCTAGCAGAACGCAACCAAAACACATTTTTGCATCGATATCGACAATGAGATGCAACGAGGTGTTAGACCGCCCTATAGAATCAGGTATTCCTGTATGTTCTGCACATATATACTACTGAATCATGGTTAATACGTTTTCATCAAAGGAGACATTTAAAAACAAAATTCGTAAAAGGCAGTTATGAAAAATTCCAAACTTATATAAAAACAACTACGCAAGATGGCGCTGATTAATCGGGAGTTTACAGAGGAATTTTGGAACCTCTTGTTTCTGCCGAAAACAAAACGCTGAATTTTTTCCTTTCATCTCATTTGAATTCGGCGTTGCAATGAATTAACGTGGTACATAGGTGTGACATTACTCTTTCGTGAAAGAATGATGTATTCTTACTTTTAGGTTTGGCGTCCGTTTGGCATTACTGTTACATCAGTGGTTTTGAATTTTTTTTTCATAATGGACACGAGGTATAAATCTATACTTTTGAATAATATGATTCCTTTTCATTGTTGCTGAAATTAATTTATCTATATGTTTCTCCGCCTTACAAGCAATTTTGTTATCAGTCACAAGATTACACGATATACACATAGCAGCCTTACAGTTTTCAATTGACTAGGCGACACGCCCTATCGCAATAAATATTACACCGTCGAGACAATCAAATACATCATGCAACTTGTTCAATCAACTGTTGTATTCAACAGCCTTCTATTGTTAACAGCAAGTGTTATTGATCAAAACACCAGAGTCGCATAAAAAATTTACAATTCGCTTTAAAATACAATATTTATATTCATGTTTTGACTAATGGTATTGTAAAGCAAGAATCAATTAGAATGATCATGGTACATCGATAGACTATGACTAAAAATTCTGTGATAATAAAGCAGCGTAGGATTTATGTTATCCTTGTTTTCATATAGTTTAGAGATGACTATTCATGATTGTTGATGATTGTATATGCAATTCTTATATCTGCCAGTTCTTTTTTTTTTTTTTTTTTTTTTGTTAGAAGACTTTTTTAATCAACTTCGAAGAGGCAAGTAATTTTAAAAACATATCTAAACTTAGACCTTATGGCCAATTGCGGTACTGATTACATACAACGCTGTCAAAATAAATGTAAACACATGTTCTGGTCTGATGTTTTTAAAGCATATGAAAACCTACACTATGCTTATAACTTAAGAATAGACAACCCCTATATGGTTCAACAATCAAATAACTGTTGACAAGAAATCAATTTTTATTAAAGACTGGTTTAGAAAGGTCGATGTTGTTGTGAATGATCTGATAAAAGATATTAATTCTGGAACATTCTATACTTTTCAGTGTTCTAAAGGCTGTGAAGCATTTTAACCCTGAGCCAGAGTTTCCTAAAATAAAATTAGAATATCCTTTTATCCCCTTGATCTTGGAACCTTTCTTTAAAGAGCTCAAAGGTTCAAAATATTTCTATAGCATTTTAATAAAGAGCAAGGTTATTCCTTCAGGTCAGAAAAATTGGAATGAAGTCTTTGATTTTGATGATTCTACATGGCACCATATTGTTTAATTACCCTTTCTGAGAACAATAAATACAAAGTTCCAATGGTTCCAGTTTAGAATTAATCACCACATTCTTACAACTAATTCTTTTCTTTTTAAAACTCGATTAGCTATATCGCCGCTATGTATTCTTTGCAACTCTGAGATTGAAACTATAACTCATATTTTATGGGAATGCATTGAGGTTCAAAATCTTCTTCGTAGCTTGGAAGTTCTATTAGATGCACTTATTATCCCATTCAACTTCAATAAAGAATCCTACTTATCTTATTTCTTAACACAAAAATTGAATAATATAATAAATTGATAATGTAATACTAATTGTTATTAAGCATTATATATATATAATGCGTTGTTTTCATAACTCCCTTAATATCAACGCCTTAGTAAACACAATCAAAGACTATTATAATGTACAAAGATTTATTGCAATAAACAAGGGAGATAACTCCAAGGAAAAGTTTGATCAATATTGGAAAAAATAGGAAAAACTTATTGCATTATAAATTATTCTTTACTTGTTTCCCCTGCTATGATGAATTAGCCGAATCCAGTTAATCCTATGTTTATCTTCATATAATATTAACAGTTATCCATCCCTCCTATCTTTATCCTTCACCCTCCCTCTCGCTAATATTTCCCCCCCCCCCCCCCCCTCTCTCTCTCTCTCCCTATCTCTCTCATAAGTCACAACACAATTGAATGAAAATGTTTGAAAACTATTTCTGTAAGTAAGTATACATGTAAAAGTTTTCTCCAGTCAAATAAAACTTCTTACAACAATAAATATTGAAATTATTCAAAATTCACTATTCTACAATTATGGTTGGGTTTGTGTTTCTGTTAACGTTTGATGGAATAATAAATATTGAGGTTAACTGATGTTCCACTACCTTAAAAGACACAATTACTTAACATCTGAACTTAACATAATGATATCTTATTGTCTGGCAAAGTTTCCTTACTCCGGTAACCTGTATCATCGTACCCTTTCCCAACCCGTTGTATACACAGCATGCTTTTTGCGCATTAAAAACATGTTTAAATAAATCGGTTAAAAACAAAATCATGTCTTGTATGGCATTTTGATTTAATGCACAAAATTCGTGCATGCAATATAGATTTCGTAATATAAATAAAACATGCTGTGACATCATGCATTTTGGTCCGGATGACGCTCTTTTGGACATGCACTGAATTTAATATCAGCTTTCTTCCTGCAAAAATTGTAATGACATCGTCTATAAGTGTTCTTATTGTCGATTGGAGTGATACTTTATGGTATCAGATGGCCGGTTTCAAATTCATAAGTTGAATAAATTGTCATTTAACGCACATATGAAAGATACAAACAGTATGTAGTTTAAAACCAAAGTCCCTTGGCGATCATCATTTACAATTCTCTTAGTGGCTTCATTAGAATCTAAGCATTTCATTAAAATACGACAACATCAACAGATACAAGTTTTTTTGTTTTACCCGTCTTGAAAAATGTTCATATAAACAAATGTAGGTGAGAGGTACCCCTATTGGCTAGTGCAATAGCTTTTTGCTAATACTGTTGCAATATTTTCAAGTATTCCATCTAAGCAGTTGCTTCACGACTGCCCATGATCCTGTAGTACACTGTATTGTTAATCAACCCATCTTTAACTATACAAGCTTATATACTGCTTCCAGCGCCAAGTTACAACCAAAGGCACAATATATGCTTCAGACAAAATTTACACTGATCAAAAATTATATTAGATAATTGAAAAAAAAGTTTTCTTTCAGTATCTACTCGTAACAAGTACTCAATACCAATATATTGTATATTTCGATAAACTGTAGTCGGCATTTCTATATTTGCTTTGAATATAGTTCTTGTTCAAAACAGCAACAAAACCGATTAATATCAAACTAGATAAGATATATCATTGATAAATTTCACATATGAATAATTAAAATATGTAAAGTCATCTTTGTAGATATCCCATAGTTTCCCGATATAACTCATAGGAAGCTGTGACATGTAAAACGGTATTTGTTTTGTAGTGTTCGACAATCCGTATGCCTCAGGTTTAGCCGGGAACTCCAGATGAGCTGCTATTTGTGACATAATGAAATCAGCATCTTCGTCTATTGTTTCGTATTTTCCTATGAAGTCATAACCAATTTGACATGGTGCGCATAGTTTCGTGACAGGTCTCCAATGTTCGTCACTTGTGGCTTCATTGTCATCGATAACGTATTTAATAAATTCCAGGAATGTGACGTCATCACCCTCAACTGGTTCCTTGAACCCTTTCCTATATTTACGTACAACATTTTTTGCGATATTCCTGAAAGTAACATCTTTGATTCCACTACCGTGGAACTTATTTTTAAATGCTGATAACAATCTGTCAAATGGGTCTCGAACCATCAAAACTGTTTTGTAAGTTTGAATTCTGTGTTTGATTTCTGCTGGTTTATATTCGCTGAGGTACTGCAGCAAATGTTTATAGGTCACATGTACACTGTATTCGTCTAGATCGTTAGGGTCACTTATGTTTCCCGACATCAACATAAACACCTTTTTCCACTGTGAGCATGCTACTTTAGGCACGTAACAAAACAGAGTTTTATACTTATCACTGACAATGATATGATCGAGATCGCTGACGTCCAGTGTTTTATCTCTTGTTGAGTTCAGACAAGCTTCCTCCAAGATTGCTCTTCTTTTTCTCCTCGACAACACAAAGTCTTTCATCACTGACCTCCCGTATTTGTCCCGCTAAAAAACATATTTATAAATAACAGTTTAGATACAGATTCATTCTCCATTCTGAGTCAATCTTAGATAATTACAATTATATATTTTCAATAATTTGAAAAAAATTAACAATACGTTAGTCTCTCAGGAGAAAACCATTTCAATTAATGTCAATCATACATGTAGTTGTATAATGAATTCTAATGTAAATGATATTTTATAATGGCTTAATATACACCTGCATGGTATGCATTTGTCTTATTTTTGCAAAATATAGCCACATTCACCCTGCAGCGTTACAGAGAAACAATCCCTCCATAGTAAATATCTACCTTAACTTCTGGTATACCCTCCGGTATTTTCTCCGCTGTAAAAGAACAAAGCCATTTAGTTTAAACTCCGATCAATCTAAAAATCAATTAACTGGATATATTTGCCATAATTATCTATATAAATTTCTGAGGGACCGCCATAAAATACATTAACGCAAAATAAAAAATGGAAAATACTGGTGTAATATTTGGGGCCAGACTGATGTCGTTTTAACCGCTTCTAAACTGTTTATTGTGGTGTGAGTTGGTTAAGACAAATTATCAAGTACAACTATTACAAACGATATTCCAGTACAATATGTTTACATACTGGGTTTGATAACAGGCTTCGATTTATAGTGTAAGGAAACTATAAACAGCGTGAGGGAAACCAACAGTACTCCTATGAAAATGTTCCAGTCGTTACACCGTCTCATCATTTTCACTGGTATTACGTCAAACAGCTTCCGGCGCATCTATAATGATACAAACGTGAGAAAATATATGTATTTGTAGGTGTTAATGTGCAATAAATGTAACATAAACTTTCGTCAGTCTCCTCCTTGGCTTTGAAATTTAAGCCATTAGCATCACTGACGAGACCTAGGAGGATGAAACAGCTGTTTAATTCATTCTCCCTATCTGACTCTGAAGATGTATTGAAGATGTTAGCTAGTCAGTTGTGTCTTTTCTACAATCTTCATATCAATTAATGCATTAATTCCACCTGGACCAATTATCAATTAAAAACTGTTGTTATTTGTAAAATGGAAATAATTCAGTTATTCAAAATAATAATTACAAGTTTTGTGTGTATTGTCAAATAATATTTGAAGACTATTATACATACGTTATGGTTCTGATATTAGTGTAGATATATTGTGAAGTAATTAAAAATCAATGTATAGGACTATCAGGTTTAAAAAACTGTTTCTTAACTAAAAATGCCTTCCAAAATAGTACAAGATCTATTTTCATTACCAGTGATCTCTACAAGTGTTACACAAATAAACTCCAACAAAAGATCTAAGTTAATGATACATTACGTTTTTTCCGCTTTAGAATCTCTCATCTTACATATAATAGACACACACCAGATTGATCGTGACTATATTTGTAAAGAAATATACTCGGGACATTTAAATTTCATTTCCGAAGTTTTACAATTGTATTTGGACGCTTATGGTATGTCGAATATCGTGCCGCGTGTTGTAAAGACAATGTGGTATCAATAGGTACCTGGTATGTAATACTAACACAATTTGAGAAAGCTTTGCTTTCACTCAATAGGAGAAAATTATATTTCGTAAAGTGGCCCCGTATTTCGAATTCGTCATGACAATAGTTTGATCAGATTCGTTTCGAAGAAAGTTCAATGTAGACCAAAAACCTCAACAAAAACCTACATCAAACAATCTTAATTTAGCTTCAAATCCGATGGAACATGGGGAAATATGATAAAAAGAAAGATTTACATCGGAGACCGTTGAAAAAATTATAAGGTGATCCAGAATGGTTAGTGTTCTCTACCTCATTATGCACCAGATACAGATTTACAACGAGTATCGAACACATATTCGTGTGTTATTTCCTTAAACATGAAGACTAAATACGAACATACAGTTCACCCTGAAAGATAATGATTTTTTTTTTAATTTTCTGTATATTTTGTATAACGTGTCATGTCCGTATCCTATTATTATAATATTATTCGTCTGTGGTATCCCTTCAGAAGTCTTCCGTTACCACACGTGGTATCCCTTCATAAATCCTCCGTTACCACAAGTGGCATCCCTTCAGAAGTATTTCGTTACCACATGTGGTATCCCTTCAGAAGTATTCCCTTACCACAAGTGGTATCCCTTCAGAAGTCTTCCGTTACCACAAGTGGTATCCCTTCAGAAGTATTCCGTTACCACATGTGGTATCCCTTCAGAAGTATTCCGTTACCACAAGTGGTATCCCTTCATAAATCCTCCGTTGCCACATGTGGTTTCCCTTCATAAATCCTCCGTTACCACATGTGGTATCCCTTCAAAAGTATTCCGTTACCACACGTGGTATCCCTTCAGAAGTATTCCGTTACCACAAGTGGTATCCCTTCATAAATCCTCCGTTACCACATGTGGTTTCCCTTCATAAATCCTCCGTTACCACATGTGGTATCCCTTCAGAAGTATTCCGTTACCACATGTGGTATCCCTTCAGAAGTATTCCGTTACCACAAGTGGTATCCCTTCATAAATCCTCCGTTACCACATGTGGTATCCCTTCATAAATCCTCCGTTACCACATGTGGTATCCCTTCAGAAGTATTCCGTTACCACATGTGGTATCCCTTCAGAAGTATTCCGTTACCACAAGTGGTATCCCTTCATAAATCCTCCGTTACCACATGTGGTATCCCTTCAGAAGTATTCCGTTACCACAAGTGGTATCCCTTCAGAAGTCCTCCGTTACCACACGTGGTATCCCTTCAGAAGTATTCCGTTACCACAAGTGGTATCCCTTCATAAATCCTCCGTTACCACATGTGGTATCCCTTCATAAATCCTCCGTTACCACATGTGGTATCCCTTCAGAAGTATTCCGTTACCACAAGTGATATCCCTTCAGAAGTTTTCCGTTACCACAAGTGGTATCCCTTCATAAATCCTCCGTTACCACATGTGGTATCCCTTCAGAAGTATTCCGTTACCACAAGTGGTATCCCTTCAGAAGTCTTCCGTTACCACAAGTGGTATCCCTTCAGAAGTCTTCCGTTACCACAAGTGGTATCCCTTCAGAAGTCTTCCGTTACACAAGTGGTATCCCTTCAGAAGTCTTCCGTTACCACATGTGGTATCCCTTCATAAATCCTCCGTTACCACATGTGGTATCCCTTCAGAAGTATTCCGTTACCACAAGTGGTATCCCTTCAGAAGTCTTCCGTTACCACACGTGGTATCCCTTCAGAAGTATTCCGTTACTACAAGTGGTATCCCTTCAGAAGTATTCCGTTACCACAAGTGGTATCCCTTCAGAAGTCTTCCGTTACCACAAGTGGTATCCCTTCAGAAGTCTTCCGTTACCACACGTGGTATCCCTTCAGAAGTATTCCGTTACCACAAGTGGTATCCCTTCATAAATCCTCCGTTACCACATGTGGTTTCCCTTCATAAATCCTCCGTTACCACATGTGGTATCCCTTCAGAAGTATTCCGTTACCACATGTGGTATCCCTTCAGAAGTATTCCGTTACCACAAGTGGTATCCCTTCATAAATCCTCCGTTACCACATGTGGTATCCCTTCATAAATCCTCCGTTACCACATGTGGTATCCCTTCAGAAGTATTCCGTTACCACATGTGGTATCCCTTCAGAAGTATTCCGTTACCACAAGTGGTATCCCTTCATAAATCCTCCGTTACCACATGTGGTATCCCTTCAGAAGTATTCCGTTACCACAAGTGGTATCCCTTCAGAAGTCCTCCGTTACCACACGTGGTATCCCTTCAGAAGTATTCCGTTACCACAAGTGGTATCCCTTCATAAATCCTCCGTTACCACATGTGGTATCCCTTCATAAATCCTCCGTTACCACATGTGGTATCCCTTCAGAAGTATTCCGTTACCACAAGTGATATCCCTTCAGAAGTTTTCCGTTACCACAAGTGGTATCCCTTCATAAATCCTCCGTTACCACATGTGGTATCCCTTCAGAAGTATTCCGTTACCACAAGTGGTATCCCTTCAGAAGTCTTCCGTTACCACAAGTGGTATCCCTTCAGAAGTCTTCCGTTACCACAAGTGGTATCCCTTCAGAAGTCTTCCGTTACACAAGTGGTATCCCTTCAGAAGTCTTCCGTTACCACATGTGGTATCCCTTCATAAATCCTCCGTTACCACATGTGGTATCCCTTCAGAAGTATTCCGTTACCACAAGTGGTATCCCTTCAGAAGTCTTCCGTTACCACACGTGGTATCCCTTCAGAAGTATTCCGTTACTACAAGTGGTATCCCTTCAGAAGTATTCCGTTACCACAAGTGGTATCCCTTCAGAAGTCTTCCGTTACCACAAGTGGTATCCCTTCAGAAGTCTTCCGTTACCACAAGTGGTATCCCTTCAGAAGTCTTCCGTTACCACAAGTGGTATCCCTTCAGAAGTCTTCCGTTACCACAAGTGGTATCCCTTCAGAAGTCTTCCGTTACCACAAGTGGTATCCCTTCAGAAGTCTTCCGTTACCACAAGTGGTATCCCTTCAGAAGTCTTCCGTTACCACATGTGGTATCCCTTCAGAAGTCTTCCGTTACCACAAGTGGTATCCCTTCAGAAGTCTTCCGTTACCACATGTGGTATCCCTTCAGAAGTCTTCCGTTACCACATGTGGTATCCCTTCAGAAGTCTTCCGTTACCACATGTGGTATCCCTTCAGAAGTCTTCCGTTACCACAAGTGGTATCCCTTCAGACGTCTTCCGTTACACAAGTGGTATCCCTTCAGAAGTCTTCCGTTACCACATGTGGTATCCCTTCATAAATCCTCCGTTACCACATGTGGTATCCCTTCAGAAGTATTCCGTTACCACAAGTGGTATCCCTTCAGAAGTCTTCCGTTACCACACGTGGTATCCCTTCAGAAGTATTCCGTTACTACAAGTGGTATCCCTTCAGAAGTATTCCGTTACCACAAGTGGTATCCCTTCAGAAGTCTTCCGTTACCACAAGTGGTATCCCTTCAGAAGTCTTCCGTTACCACAAGTGGTATCCCTTCAGAAGTCTTCCGTTACCACAAGTGGTATCCCTTCAGAAGTCTTCCGTTACCACAAGTGGTATCCCTTCAGAAGTCTTCCGTTACCACATGTGGTATCCCTTCAGAAGTCTTCCGTTACCACAAGTGGTATCCCTTCAGAAGTCTTCCGTTACCACATGTGGTATCCCTTCAGAAGTCTTCCGTTACCACAAGTGGTATCCCTTCAGAAGTCTTCCGTTACCACATGTGGTATCCCTTCAGAAGTCTTCCGTTACCACATGTGGTATCCCTTCAGAAGTCTTCCGTTACCACATGTGGTATCCCTTCAGACGTCTTCCGTTACCACAAGTGGTATCCCTTCAGACGTCTTCCGTTACCACAAGTGGTATCCCTTCAGAAGTCTTCCGTTACCACATGTGGTATCCCTTCATAAATCCTCCGTTACCACATGTGGTATCCCTTCAGACGTATTCCGTTACCACAAGTGGTATCCCTTCAGAAGTCTTCCGTTACCACACGTGGTATCCCTTCAGAAGTATTCCGTTACTACAAGTGGTATCCCTTCAGAAGTATTCCGTTACCACAAGTGGTATCCCTTCAGAAGTCTTCCGTTACCACAAGTGGTATCCCTTCAGAAGTCTTCCGTTACCACAAGTGGTATCCCTTCAGAAGTCTTCCGTTACCACAAGTGGTATCCCTTCAGAAGTCTTCCGTTACCACAAGTGGTATCCCTTCAGAAGTCTTCCGTTACCACATGTGGTATCCCTTCAGAAGTCTTCCGTTACCACAAGTGGTATCCCTTCAGAAGTCTTCCGTTACCACATGTGGTATCCCTTCAGAAGTCTTCCGTTACCACAAGTGGTATCCCTTCAGAAGTCTTCCGTTACCACATGTGGTATCCCTTCAGAAGTCTTCCGTTACCACATGTGGTATCCCTTCAGAAGTCTTCCGTTACCACATGTGGTATCCCTTCAGACGTCTTCCGTTACCACAAGTGGTATCCCTTCAGAAGTCTTCCGTTACCACATGTGGTATCCCTTCAGAAGTCTTCCGTTACCACATGTGGTATCCCTTCAGAAGTCTTCCGTTACCACATGTGGTATCCCTTCAGACGTCTTCCGTTACCACAAGTGGTATCCCTTCAGAAGTCTTCCGTTACCACATGTGGTATCCCTTCAGAAGTCTTCCGTTACCACAAGTGGTATCCCTTCAGAAGTCTTCCGTTACCACAAGTGGTATCCCTTCAGACGTCTTCCGTTACCACATGTGGTATCCCTTCAGAAGTCTTCGGTTACCACATGTGGTATCCCTTCAGACGTCTTCCGTTACCACAAGTGGTATCCCTTCAGAAGTCTTCCGTTACCACATGTGGTATCCCTTCAGAAGTCTTCCGTTACCACATGTGGTATCCCTTCAGAAGTCTTCCGTTACCACATGTGGTATCCCTTCAGAAGTCTTCCGTTACCACATGTGGTATCCGTCAAGAAAAGAGTGTAATCGAATGTTTTTACCAGAAATTTTCGATTACAAGATTATCATACAGTTTTAATCGGCGCATCCTCATATTCTTAATCACTGGTAAAGCCATTGGAAATTCAGCTGTAACCATTGTCAAATAACATAATATAAATTGTTCTTTCTAGCTTAATTTGTCTCATATGTGGTTACCAGACCAGTTCTGACATTACACACCACTTAATGCATACAACAAATAACTAATTAACATATTTTTTACTTTTACTGAGTGCCGGTTCCTTTCGCTTCAGCCGTTTTACATATTTAATGATAAAGAAGCTGGGTGAAGTGATATTTTTAAAAATATTGATGCAAACTGGGAAAAATAATCGTACAAAATGAATAACAATATACTTATATGATCAAATAACACAATTTCACAACTGCTTTTATTATAATTGGAAGAACCAGTGAATTAATCTACAGTACAGTGTGACAACACAATCAAAAACCACAGCAGTCAAAGAGTACAAATTATGAAGAATACGTACTGGTAATTGGCTATAATTAAACGAAGTAGTAAGGCATTTTATCACCTAGAACGAAAACACCACAATTTCGAAAAAAAAATCTCTTAAGAAACTCTGGTTTTCCAATTTCAAAACTGTGATTTAATGAACGACCAGGAAGTTTTCAATATGATCATTGTATACAGATAAAGCTTTTTTATTTGGAGGTAAAATACAATATACGTGCCAAACAATAGACACCAAATAAATAGATTCGTCCCGCAGTGTACAGACACAAGGTGTGTGAATATCAATCACCCTCAGAAAGGGTATGATGTACACAAAATAACAGATAACCTTTCTATGTCCTATTGACAGATACCAGACAGTGTAATGTCAACATTCGACCTCACGGATTTCTACTTAATGAAGATACCGTGCCCTACATTTTCTCCTTATTGTATATTTCCAAATTCTACAACTTTTGACACCTTGATTCACATGTGGTTCATAGGCGGGCTACAGTATAAAATATTGCACTCAATACACATAAGTGTCTCGTCTCTCGAGTCGCGTTAACTTGTCACTTTTTCGGCGGAAACACCGGTGACGACCAAGGCGACGATGGTGACGGCGATGAACAAGGCGACGGAGGTGACGGTGATGAACAAGGCGACGGTGGTGACAGTAACGACCAAGGCGACGATGGTGACGGCGATGAACAAGGCGACGGAGGTGATGGTGATGAACAAGGCGACGGTGGTGACAGTAACGACCAAGGCGACGGTGGTGACGGTGGTGACGGTGATGTACAAGGCGACGGTGGTGACGGTGACGACCAAGGAAACGGTAGTGACGGTGACGACCAAGGCGACGATGGTGACGGTAACGACTGAGGCGTCGGTGGTGACGGTGCCGTGGTCAACATTACACGAAATATTTTGTGTTTAGATCCGTTTGTCATCTTGGTGAAATAGTGAACATCAAAACACACCTTTAATTTACAAACTATTTTTCAGGTTTTGCGGTCTAGTAATTTAGGGATGCTGAGAACATGGACTTCAAAGACTGTACAAAAGACACACAAGTGAATAGCGCCTTAATGTAAGTTTAGAGTTAGGTGGAGTACATCCAAACAATGAATTAAATTTAATCATACAGCTGTTTCGCCCTTCTGGGACTCGTCATTAAAAAGTGGCATGTAGGTTTGTGAGTTTATTCCTGATATTCAGGGGATGTTATTCACCCGTCTGTGTGATTCTGATATCGAAGTAACCGAAAGTAGAGACAACAAAATGAAGAGGTCAAACACCATGATTAACGGAAGGCCAACAACGGACGGTTGAAAATTACAGGGGTGAGGCCGCTGGACATGATACTGTACTAGAAGGTTATAAGCCTGGTGGTACTTCGCTGATGAACAATTCCAACGACCTTAATAAAACTTTTATAATAATCATTGCTACTAACATCAATAACACCATCCAAGCGAAACATCAATATGTTGTTTAACAGTCGGAGTAAATGATAAATCAAACATTATTTAAATATTTTAAGATGATATCTTTTTTCGTCTATACCTGTTCCGTCTTGTATAGCTTGTCAGTAAGACGTGTATGTACAAATACTGATATTGGTTTTACTGCCCATGGTTCTTCTATTGCTCGGTGATATCTGATCGACTAACAGTGACGTGGGACAGACACCAGAAGGTAGAAATAGCGACTGCTGACTTACAAGAAAAATGATTTTACTTACTGCTTTCATTTTGTGAATTAGACTGCTGTCATCAACTACGACATCGAAGTCGGTCTACATAGGATATATCCAGCCAACACAATAGGTAGACAATTTAAATCCCGTATAACCTAAACCGTGACCATGGATGACAGATACCGCTAAATGTAGTCAGCAAATGAACGTGTTCGATATTTATAAGGTAGCACCGAGCGCCGCGCATGTGCGTTCTGTCTCTTCCGAGTACACAATTGATTTTTTACTGTCATTTACTGTTGTAGTTGAAAATGATACATTATGCACACTTTGTGGAAAGGATTCCATTAAGTGTTACGTATAGAACTTTTCAAATACATATATACATACTGATAATTGATTTTAAATTTAGACTAAAATATGTTTCAAAATATCGGGTACATGTACAGGTGTTTGTTTCGAGTTCGGGTCAAAGCGTACATGTGTGTTGTATTTGAACAATCCCAAATCAGCACGCTCTGATATTTAAATGCCACGGACCTATATTATATATATATATATATAATACACTAATTAGGAATCTAGAATCAGGAAATTAAGCTTTAAACCATTTACGGGGGTTTTCTGTAGACAAAAATGTATCAGAACAAATTTCATTTCGAAAGTTGACAATACTTTGAAAACCAACAAGGTGAAAGTTGTAACAGCTTGATATGTGCTACACAACCATTGTTTCCGACAGCTACTCAGTATCTCACGAGTCTACACACATCAAAACGAAGAACTCTCTATTTATTTCTGAGGATATAAACGTAAATGAACAACTCTCACAATACAGGAACAGTGTTTAAACAAAATAAAACCTTCTCTGAATAAAGCACCTAGCATTGTGTTTCGACTCGGAATGGAGACTATTTAAAGAAGAGGCCTAATGGGTCTGCAACCCTCACATGTTTTCAAAGTTTGACCTACAATATTAATTCAGTTTGAATTTTATTTGGCACCTTTGTTTTTTATCTAATATGATACATAATGAACGCAGGCATTAAGCCTCTATGTTCACATCAATGATAACATAATAATGTAAATATATGTACATAAACAGTAGGTCAAGGCTGTATTTATCAAACTGGACCAGATTCCAAGAAAAAGGTCCAGGTAAGTATAAGTAATTTGAACAGCTTTGGTAACTATTCATGTTGTTATAAAACATGTTAATACACATAAACATCTCGGTGTTTTATTGTCTGGAAATCTGAGCTGGCATTCTCATGTGTCAGAAATTGTCGGTAAAGCTAATAAAATTTTAAACATACTTCAGTCACTATCGTATATAATCCCACGAGCCTGTCTTGAAACTCTCTATAAATCAATGGTTAGATCTATCTTAGAATATGGTAATGTATTATTTGATAATTGTAGTCAATTTGAATCCGACCTCATTGAAAGCGTACAGAGAAGAGCAGCTTTGATATGCACTGGTGGTTACAAGGTAACTAAATATACTAAACTGTTAAATGAATTAGGATGGGAATCTCTTAGTGACCGAAGAAGAAATTGTAGACTAAAAATGTTGTATAAAATTAAGCATGATCTTTGTCCTTCATATCTTAAATCTGTATGTCCCCTACTTAACCATCGCACTCAAAATTATGGCTTTCGAAATTCTGATACTATTCTTCCCATAACATCTAGGAAATCCTTCTTCCACCAATCTTTCTTTCCCAAGTCAATAAGAGACTGGAATAATCTGCCTGTACATTTTCGCTGTAGTTCTACATTAGCATCTTTCTCAAAATCTTTGTGTAATAGTACGACTCCTCTGTCTAAATCCCTGTATACATATGGACATGGAAAGGGCAAAGTGAATCATGGTAGAATACTAATGGGACTTAGTGCCCTTAACAAACATAGATTTTCTTATAATTTAACTGTAAATAAATTTTGTGACTTGTGTATACATTCTCCTGAAGACGAGAAACATTTCTTTTTATATTGCCCTATATATAACGGATCCCGTTTTAAGATGTTGCGTCTGGTATGTAATGAAATTGCTCCAAATGTCAATCCGATTCTTGTTGTTGAGCTAATACCTGATGTTCTAGTAAATTTATTACTGCATGGATGTGAAACTTTAGACTGTCAATCAAACAAAGTTATATTTGATCAAGTTTTCGATTTCATAATCAATTCAAACCGATTCTAATCATCTCTCTCTCTCTCTCCCTCTCTCTCTCTCTCTCTCTCTCCCTCCCTCTCTCTCTCTCTCTCTCTCTCTCTCTCTCTCTCTCTGTCTGGTGTGCGAGCAGGTGTGTGCTGTGTGCGTGGATGAGTGTGCGAGTATCAATTTAATGAATGAAAGGAGTGAGTAAATGTAAGTAAGTTTTGTCAGTTTCGAATATGTTTTCTTGTATTGTACTATGTGTTTCATGTCGAGGAGAGCAACTAGTAGTCCCAGGGCTGTTTGCAATCCTCTTTAAACAAATAAAGAATTAAATTAACTATTCATCTAAGCATGCTGCTCGTCCCAATAATTGGTTAAAATTTGGTCAAGGCCACTAATTTCAACTTTATCACCTTATTTTGCATTTAATTCTTTTATATATCTTTTTCAAACTTTTATTCGCTGTGGATAATTTTCACACTCAATCGCTGAATTTCCATACATATAACACACAGCCACCGTGCTGATCAATATATACAACCAACGCGTTTTAATAAAGTGTCTTTAACATTTGAAATAAGTTTTGAATGAATTTTGATTACTTTGCCGATATCTGAACAAAACCGATAAAGCGACGTGCTCCTGTAAATATAACTAAATTGGTATCGCAGACAAAAGTGAACTCAAAGTCGATATCACAGTTTACTTTATAGCAATATGAATGGGGCTGGGGACATGGCTCGACTTGACAAGACTCAGTGACAGAGTCCTATGGACAGAGCCCTGTGGACAGACAGAGAGAGCGAGAGAGACAGACGGGGAGATAGCTCACTAGCCCTATGGACAGACGGGATACACCATGATGAAAAGGTATGAGGAGTGGCTATTTTAGTGTATACTTTAGAAGTACTGTATTTATACAGTGACAGTTCTGTGAGACACAATGTGAAGTACTATTATGGGTATATAAACTCTGTATGTTAATGAGATGTTGCTTTTGTACGTGTAACATTATTATTATTCAACATGTAATAAACATGGTTATTACCAACAAGTATGTGTGTTTACGCCTACTGTGTTCAAAAGATGTAATCAATGACAAATTCTTCTTTAGAACCAAATCGTCTTCCATGATAACACATACATGTGCAAATAAAACTTTATATTACACAGAACTGTTCCAACCTAATTTCATGATAACATCTTAACTTTGTGATCATTGAACAAATTCTCCAGTAGATCTGTGTTGAAAGTTTGCCATCACCATCCAGTGTCTTGTTGGCGTAATGGAACGTAAGAAAAACTGGGTTTTATATACTTTATACCATACTAGATCTGTTTGTAATACATCTATTAAATTTTTGACTGTTTAGCTCAATTATCGATGCTGTAAATTAATAATGAAATGTTTAGGTTTTTTTTATCTTCACTGACAGTTTTCAGATACCCAGTCCCAGTCGAATATTCATCTGTGAATCTTATTCGTGCAGATATGACTAATATAATCAATGACAAGCCTCCAAAACATCATAATCGTTTAACAACATGTTTAAAAATCAAATCGAATACCACCTGGACATACCGATACTTTAAGACAGATAAAACATGCTTAATGTGAGTGAAAGATTAGCTGTGTTTTTACCAGGACGAAAAATTTTGTAATTTTTAATGAAAAAAAAATAATCGTCTTGTTAGGCTAAACATAACGCAGGTATGAATATTGTACGGTTCTAGACAGAATGTGGAATGTCAAGTTTATGTTCCGGAGGTTAATATCCTGTTTTAAAATGAAATATTATCAACCTGATCTTTGTAAGAAAAGAAATAAATTAAAAGTTATGTATACGACTGAACTGAACAACGCAGAATACTTCAGAAAAAACGATAATGTTTATTTTCCTTCCTTTTAAAGTTGATAAGCTCAAAACTGAATTCATTAATGCGACTGACTTTTATATTTGAATCAGCACTTGTAATAGATTACCGACGGACAAGAAGCCATCCAGATGGTTGGTTTTGTTACCTAATATCAAGTAGGATTACTTGTTCATGATCCTAACACGATTGACTGAACATAGAAAATGTCCTAGCTGTCTTAGCTTAAAGTCATCAACCTATAACATGTATTCGCGGACATAAAGGCAGGTTGTATTCATTGATCAAATATGCTACTTAAATGCACCAAGACCAATTTTCAGGTTTTAAGTATTATTACTTTCGTGTGCCTTTTTTCCCCAAATGCTGTTTGTTAAAAATTAATGCTAGAAACAAACAAAACAGGCTCATTGTAATATGAAATCATGAATCATTTGATATCAATCTTACAAACGAAAAATACATATCATTTTTAAGTGGCATTAAACATACTGAGCGTTTAATTGTCCATTCATCTATTGTCGTGATTAAGATTTGTAATAGAAGAAATTTTACATTAGCAAGCAGATAGGAGTGTACCTGGTTCCGAAAAATGGAAACAGGAGGCAGAGTATGAATTATTTTAAATAACAAACCCTTATTTGGTACAGCTTTTAGGAAAACTACATGTAATACTGAGGTCTATCCAGATACTACACTACCACACAATAATCCTGCTTTCAAATTTAATGAAGTATGTTGTATCTGATCTTATCTTTATAAAAATATTCTTAATGTCATCTAAAGAGTCCGTGTGTCTGTGTATTCTTTGTTTAGCACCTACTTTGTGTCTGTCCTCGTTCCTAAACTCGTACCTTTATTTTGGAGTTTTTGACGTCGATACATTGGTACTTTCAATTTCTTAGCATTTTCTGGGCGCTCTTTGTTATTATGAAGCGTTACTTAAACGTGAAAACTCTCGTCGTTATACTCACCTACACGTGTTAATCAACATTTACTGTTTACAGAGGCCCGGTAAACTTCAGACATTTGAACAATAGGCATTGACCAGAGGTTTTCCGTTTCAGTTATACAGCATCTACACAATAAACAGAAAATAGTCGATAAAAGTACACTTAACACGAAGAAAAGTACACGATAAACGACAATATAACATTTCAATATTGAAGCAAATCATGTATGATGTAAACTATCAAGACAACAAAAACCACACAAAACCCACACACTATATATATGCACTGTACAGATGAACCAATTGGTGTGAAGTAAAAACTGAAATAAAAGGAATGCGCAATCCTTTTCGAAATTCGTAAAATATCATTCTTCTGTTTAGAAAAAAAAATAAGAAATTGATACATGTAGGAGAAAATATATAAATGTGTATATATTTTTTATTTCGTTTCAAACGGTTCTCCGTCAGATAGGATACATACAGAAGTACAGATTTAAATGACGCATTATCGTAAATAGACTCAAAACATACGACACTGTGCTACTTAGATTTATAGATAAATTAAAAAGTAAGAATGACAGGGATAGGACTGAACGTTAGAAGGTAGTTTACACACATTTTGAGGGGAGTGGGGGGACTGTCGCCGATTCGGAGATAAGTCAGGCCTAATAGAGGTATAACCCCTGTCAGAATTTACAGTGTTCGAAGTACCTTTAGTATCTGCATTGTTCTACGACCAAACAGTCGAGTCTACCTGCGATGGTTTTCGGAACTAACACTATGCTTCGCAATGAAAGGCTCAGATTTCGAGCAAATTCGGATATTGAAGCTCATAAAAAAAGAATGCGCACGCCTTAATGTAGTCAGAAATCACATAGATTATCCGTATTGTTACAATCCAAACATGACATTCATACGTTTTCGCTTATGTGACAATGTGTTGGCTTCCAAAGTTACACGACCTCTGGATCCGGCGTTAGACAAGGTGGAGTATTCTCTGGATTTCTGTACCTGGCGTATATAAACGATCTACTTTTTAAGCTAGAAGAGCTCAGGTGTGGCGTTGCTTTGTACACCAATGACAGTGGAAATCATACACAAGAGATAAGACGTTAATTGGACCGAGTCGAACGCTCTCCAGAAAATGTTGAAAGTAACGGCAAACTACGCAATACTTGGAAATATCAATATAATAGTAATACATGTTCTATCCTAGCTTTCACCGGTAAAAGAGAACAAGTATGTAATATGGAATGGTCGATGAATATCGAGCTAATATCCACGAAAGATGTACAAGAACATCTTGGAGTTCCAACGGATTCGAAACTGTGGCCATTTACTGGAATAGAGAAAGGCTGCAGGAAAGGCAGAATCGTTCTACATGCCACATATGGAACTGGGAGTGACATCATCGATAGTAATCCTATTACTATTACAAAACAGTATAGATTTGTTGTTCTTCCCATCGCATTATACGGATGCGAGCTCTGGAACAATGTACTGGTCGCCGACTACAACCAAATAATATAATTCCAGCATTATATAGTAAAACGTATACCCGGTGTTGGGAAACGGACCCGATCCGACATAGCAGAAAGTATACTAGGAATATACCCAATAACCACAGAGATCAAAATTAGAAAACTCATTTACAACATCTTATATCGCTTCCGCCATCGTCACAGGCGAACAAAAAATATCCTTCTTCGCCAACATTACTATAACAACGACAGCGCTTTCCTCACAGCGGCTTTGTACCTGATGTAGCGGAAATACATAAAAAATACAATTTGACAAAATATCTAACTGCTTACATACAGACTGGATACTTCCCACCTGAACGGAAAATATTTGTCAAAAACAGAACTTTACACTAAAGCGACGTATAAGCAGTGATATAGATCTCACTCGATACAGAGAAGTGCGTGATACATACAGTAAACTTTATAGTCTGCTTAGACTCGGAAACACAGGTAAAGATATTATCTGTATTATACAAGCGTTAAAAACACGCACGTGTATACCTCATACTGAGGACAAAATATGTTGTTACTGTAATGAAGTTTATAAAGACGAAATAGAATATCTAATCATGAAGTGTAGATCAACAGAGATATATAGAGAAAGCTATTTCGATACCATAAGAGACACAGTCCCCTTTTGAGCACTATATATATTTGACAGGTTTACCTGAAGAACTTAACATACTTTAATTCTGATATAATGTAATATTTAAGTGGATGTTTACCTCCTCTCGTAAATGATAATGAATTAAAATAAATTGAAATTTATGTATTTAAGAAAAAAAAGTCTTTAATTTGTTAAAATTTTCAGTGACATATATATCAACATAAAGAAGGCTAGATGGCACAGGTAAAATACAGGTAAAACAGATAAATTGATAGGAAATAGACTATAATCCTTATCACAACATTCTTCGGCCAATGTTATTTTTAGTAGTGAGCAGATCGGGATACAGCCAAGCGAATCACCTAGAATATACGGTTGAATGAATATCCATCAAACGTAAAGCGTGACACCACTACTTAACGCGATCAATACATGAAAATAAAAACTAATACATGTATACACACGTGCTATTTCTTGTTGGTACTCTCTCCCGTCTTGAGACCTTCTTACGATTTCAGATTCGTTAGTATCTAACATTATTATTATCAAGTACATTATAAACAGAATGACAAGGTTGAAGTAACAGTTCATACTTTACCCTTAAGAGTGTATCCTCTGATTTAGCTTGGAAATATCGGCATTGCATGGATAGGTTTTCTTACCTTGTTTACTTTTTTCCGGTCGAGTGAATTTACCTCAGCATTATCCGGACACCTCTGACACTAACAGATGAATTTTGGGAAAGGAATTGATATAAACACCAAGCTTATTTTCCCTTCCTATACGTATCATATGTATGTGTAAAATTGTTGAATATTGAATAAAAATATTGTTTAAACTAAACTAACTGATATTCTATATCTACCTTTACCTTCTACAATATCCATGGCAGGTTGACAGGTACGTTTTACACACTGATAATCGACTGAGGCGTGTTTAGATAGCACTCTGCGATGGCCCCCCGACCTGGTTGACTGAAAGGTATTACACTATAGTTTAAAGGTCTACTTGCCCACTGTGATGAAGTCTCAACACCATTCCATGTACTCAATACCATGGCTGAAATCTATATACACATACACCGTATGTAAATGTCCTGGGGCCTGTTTGATTATGTAGAAATACCAGTTTGTCCGCTTATAACATTTCTAAAGGAAAACAAACTATTCTTTACGTATAAATCTAAATGCGGAACAGGAAATGTTTGTCGAAACCGGTTGGAATATAACACCAGACCAATAGGAAGTCTCCAATCTTATAAATGTAAACATTTATATAGTGATGGAATAAATATTTTTTTTTAAAAATTAAGATGTCTAATTCGAGAAAGAGACCATGTTCTTAACAAAACCAACACGAGAAAAATAGTCGCTGTGCAATATAATGGTAGTCCCTCGAATCCCAAACTACAAAAGAAGCCTAACACATGCATACAAATACGTCAAAGATGCACCGATTGTTTAAATTCAACAAATTAAGTATTGTGAACGTCAAGTGATACTACGTGAGGGCGGATGTTGAGGGGGACACCTATAGCCAGGATCATATGGGGACAACAACAGCCAGGATCATATGTGGTTTATCAGTTTCTAATCACTGTCCTTGTTTCCCTAGTGTAATGGGTTACTTTAAGATATAGTTTACGGTAGATGTTGTAAAAACCGATGTTTGTTCATCTTCAAATTTTAATCGCTACTGTGATAATAAATTGGTCTGTTCAAATATTTTGTTTTCCAAATTCTGGATCTTAATTGTTTTAAACCAAAATCAGCCCGTTAAAGAGATGGCTATAGTTCACACCTGTCCAGGTAAACTAAGGGGTACTCTGGGTTTTACTGGCGCGCGAACTAACTGACCATATGCACTCATATAATAAAATGTTTTTAAACAGATATTGATGAACTAAATTGTTACACTCTGATTTTTATAATAACAATTAAAGGTGATTATTTTTTGTTTGTGATTTTGAGCATGGATATTTATGCTATCACGGATTTAAATTCAAAATAAGTCCGACATGCGATGTACCGTATTATTACGGACTAGTAGATGTATAACTTCTATGTTGGCTACAACAGGTACCTATACAACCATGGCTGCATCAAGTTTCAAGTTGTATTATATCCAAACACAATGCAGATTATCGGTACAGGTACATTGTATATGTAATTAAATACATAATTTCAATAAATTGTGCACAATCCCTCAATTAGATATGTTTTAACAGAGACGTATATAACACATACGTTTCTGGTTTTAAGTGCGAAAATAGGTTTTTTTCGTTCATACGGCTTAAAGTAAATTAAATTAGAGTGCTCGGGGTTTTAAATCTAAAACCAGTGACATATTTTCTTGCAAAAGAAATCTAATGATACTCGTTTTAATGAAAATGTTTAGTTTTTGGTATATTTCAGTAGCGGTGAGCGGCTTCACACTGGTTAACACGTGATTAATGCTATCACGGATTCAAATTAAAAATGAGTCCGATATGTACCGTACTATTACGGATTAGCAGATGTGTAACATATATGTAGGCTACAACAGATACCTATATAAGCAGTACCTACAAAGTTCGATATTAGTACACTCATCATGATTGGTCCCATTCTACACGTGGGCTCGCGTGCCTAAGACTCGATAAGCGCTAAGGGGAGGTGACCCATGGTATCCCGTACATGGATGCTATGGAACTTGTTTTGGTATTACAGTGTACTTTGGAAGTCTTCGGTAGATTTCATCTCAATTTTACAGGAATTATCACCACAAATGACAAATTTCAAATTCACGAATTCCGACTTGGTGACAATTTTCTCGGAATTTTAGCTGTTTAATTGATTTTTCAAAAAACTGGCTTTTTGGATGATTGCAATTTTTGTTTAAATAAAGTACAAAGACTCTGTCTTTTTTAAACTTGAAAAGTATCATCGAACATTTCTCTATCTAAACTTAAATGTTTGATACTAGAAGATGGTTAAATCAAAGATTTATGTCAGTTTGGAACATTTTCCTTTTTTGGTTGCTATATAGTTTAAGGCTCGTTAAATCAAATAAAAACTTTCATTTCCACATAATATTTTTCGCAATACTTTATTTAAAAAAAGATTGCCAAAATATAACAGAGGCTGTCTGTTGTTCGGGAAAAAATATAACTGATATATGGAATTGAATTATTTCATGTTACTCATATTCTGACTCCTGAATTGGAAAAAGGTCGGATTATAAATTTGACATCTGGGTATGTATATAACAATTCTGTAATCTTCTGTTCGATCAGACCGCTCTATAAAGTGACGGACTAAAATATATATTAAGTCCACAGTAAAAGTTTGTTTGTTTTGTTTTTGTTTTTGTGTTTTGTTTGTTTGTTTGTTTTTTTTTACATTTCATCCTCATCAAGAAAACGTAAGAAAAATATGTAAGCATAAAAAATACTTTAATTTTCAATTTAATTACATGTAGGAGGCAGAAAAATAATTATCAAAGTATTAATGTTTAAACCCCACGATCATCGATAACATATCGGTATGAACGATTACCATGGAGGGAAAGAAGACATCTTGCGTGTAAATAGCATGTCAGAAACAGAAAGCCATGTTTTAATGGTATAATAATAAAATATTTAATTCAATTATCAGATTAATTTACAAATCATTTTAAGGAATGTGGAATGAACAAAACACGAAAGAGAAGTTTTCATAGCAGTACAACGCCCCCTACCGAACAAACCAGTTTAAGCAGTCACGCTCGATTGAACCAAATCCAATCTTTGAATAAATAATGGTGACGTGCTCATTGTCCGAATGATATTTTCTGGATGAACAGGTACCGGACATAATTTATTCATTATAATGAAAGCTGCTATAGTAAAAGCTTAAAGATATATAGTGTGTCTGGTATCCTTAGGCGATAATGCGAGAATTATGTACGAAAAATCTTTGCATGTCTATTGATTTAGATCTAACATTCTATTTAAAAATCAATTGATCTGAAAATCAAACACCTTACCTCCAAAATAAGACCGATCAAAGTTGAATATCCACGACAAGCCTACGCAAGGTACACGCTGTTTGTTTTTACGATTATTGCCGACATTGGCGAGAAACATGCGACTGATTCCTCCGATGGACAGGAAATTGATTACCCAATTTGCAACGTGTTTGCTATACCTGTATACTTCTGGTGGTAAACTTGTCAACTATCTGTTTGCACGAACCTTATCGCTTCCATCTTATTTTAAAAGTTTAATTCTTACTGTCCCGCAGAGAATAAAATCACAAAAGTGATCCTGTCGATCTGTCATTTGGCAACGCGAGATATTTTAAATAATGGCTTCTTACTTGTCTAGATTGATGACTTTTTTAGGGACAGTAAGTGGTATTGATCACTTTTGGTGTTGTTGGACGAAGGGAGCTCACTCTTACTATAAAAAAAAGTTTTCGTCATATTAATACATCTGACTATCTTGTGTGTGTAATATCAATTGATCGTTTCTCGTTGACGACTGTATTCAATGTTTTCATTGGGTTTCTCAGGGTATAACGTTTGTCACTTTTAATGGTTAAATTAATTAAGAGAAGCCACGGTCAGAATGTTAATATATGTTATTGTGTAATTTGACAACTGAATACTACACCGTTTTACATACTGAAGCAAAGGCCTGATTTGTAGGTATTATCCTCATTAACAAGAAAGAAATAGGAAAATAAATTACGTAATATTTCATAATGTGATAGCCATCAATATTAGCACGTGCATCAACATCAATGAAGTATTATTTTGATTTTTACATGATAACACATGTACATATACTGACGTTACGACACACGAATGACGTCACGACCTGGACCGTCACACTACACTGCTGAAAACGTCTTTACGAGACATTACATGTGATTTCTTTACTCCTTTGACTTTAATTCGACCAATCAGATTTTATATATTGATAAAACTTGATCCATAAATTATACAACATTGTGGAGAGTGATACAGCCTTAAATATCAAAATAGTTCATGAATTACACCTTAAGATATAATCAACATTGATTCATAACATAGATACAAATGTATATATGTATGTAAGAATGAAGTAAGAAATCATGTGAAAATGATAGGTAGGTGTAAGTGGGTGGTAGGTAGGTAGGTAAAGTTTATTTATTTGTGTACATGTAAAACAATATGGCGCGAAAAATGTCGTGAGGCACATGACACCTGTTTTCACCTTATCAATCTTGTTTCGTTGGCTGATATATTTAAGTCCGTGATGTTACAGAGCGGTCAGATCGGACAGAAGAATATCATTTTGTAAAAATCAACACAATACGTCATTGATCAAAGGTCGTGAAGCACATGAAACATGTGTTTGCACTATCACTCTTGTTTTATTTGGTCATGACCCGATATTTTACTGAGAGGTTGACAACACTGTACACAATATATTTACGTGCGTTTTGTAAAGAAAAAAAACCACTAACAATTTTCCAATGATTAAGTTCACCGTTACATATGCATCATTTCTAATAGAAATATGTGCCATGTATTCTATTTATGTATAATACGGTCACCGACAATACATTTTGCAGGTCTCTATATTTTGACATAGGTATTATTATGATAGTACCACGGACTTAGATATCAAGTTCGTGGTAATACTTTGAATCCATTTTCACCTCTCGATACGGTTGTAGCCGAGTGAGTTTGGCTAGATGTCAGTTTGATTACCTGTCCGCGCTTCGGCTTTTCCCGACAGCTTTCGGGAATTTTCAGAACTCAAAATCTGTGATGTCAATTCCGCCAGGCGGTGGTGGCTGGTGTAAGCACAGTTGAAGTGTCATGATATGGTCGTTTTATAATTGGTCTTATTTCAGCGCTGATGATACACTTTGTTGTGTAGGGGTATTTAAAAACAAATGAAAAATCATATATATCTATGCTTCTTACATACAAAATGATATGCAAAATAATATGAAACCCAACACAGATGAGAAGAACAAGGAAAGAATCAACTGGATGGACTCTTCAATACTTGCCCAACATGTAACCTCAGATACATATCAATTTCGAAAAGTTCTGATGACCCTTTCATGCCATACGTATGCTTGGGTGAACACCTAGACACACGAGGACACACCTGAGGGTCCAGGGTCACCAATTGGTCTATTTACCTGTATCTTTTCATACAGTCTGTGTAGACTTAGAGAGAGAGTAGATATTGTACCTTTATAAACCCTAATGTTAACTATTGTGTATATCAGAACATAATGAGTTAACATCCGTTATTGTCCTACGTTTGAAAGTTGATGACGTTGTACAGTATGAGTACATGTGTTACTTGTGGAATTTGTACCCTGGAGATAATGTCCTGTTCTGTGTTTTTCTTTGTTTGTCGACCGTGACCTTAGTTCGTTATTTCCCGCGAGGGATGGAACAGTTGTAGACATGTGGAATACAAGGCATATTATTTAATTAACGAACAATTTACGAACTAAGGTTGTTAAGGTGTGAGCACAGGGGGCTGCAGTATGAAGCGCTTGAAAAGCGTCAGGTAAGAAAATGTTTCTTTAGTGGTCTTCATTAATGTTTGTTTGACTTTTGATATTGCGCATGGACCCTAGCGATACTACGAGGTCATTCCAAACACTTCGACACAATTTCGCTGGTCGGAGTAAATTCTTTCCTTTCCTCTTTATTTTATTTAACCTCAGACCCTAATTATACATGACAAATGAGGATGCCAACACATTTGTTTCGGGTCCCTTGTTACCATTATACGTAAATCGTTAACCATTATGATTTGTTTATACGTTTGTTCATTATTCGTTTGTATCGTTTACTACATACTTGTGAATTCCGTTAATTGGTTTCACTTTTATTGTTACTGTATTTTTTCTTTGCTACATTCGTAGTATATACAGATATATAATGTCTTCATAGGAAGACCATGTGCAGTAGCGTCAAATACAAAAAGATCCGAGGACATGGTATACTTAGTATTTCCCGAGTCGCGAAAGGCATGTCATGCTACCAAGGAAGTTTTATTTTTGTATATAATTTAAGTTTAATATAGTTCACAAGTATTATGCTTTGAACCGATACTGAGGAAGAGACAATTCAAGTTAATGCCAATGGTTGTTTCTGGAAGCGAACGCACATAGCGATATGGCTGACATTGATTTGCGAAGCGATAACAATGCTGTACATTACATAGATAATAAAGGGGTATGTGAACTGTCTTAATTGTTTTCATTAAGCATATTTGTAAATGTAAGAATTGAAGGTTGATTTCAGTTCTTCATGGACTGATGAGGGAAAGGGTGGGGGGGGGGGGGGAGAGGAACAAATACCTTGTATGCAAAAAATACCTTAGCAAAAATACCCCGAAATTTGTTTTTTAGGGCTGAAGCATGTCCTCGTTCTTCATTAATAAAAAAAACAGCAAAATAAAGCCTTTATTCTGAATGAAAAAAATGAATGTTACGACCAAAACTTATGGCGTAATCATTTAACATTATGCCGTAAATTTGAGCGATCTATTACAGAAGCGTCAAATTTAATTTCGGGTTTTCTTTCAGCGTGAAATGGCCAAGACGAAATCCATCTTGTGGCTAAAATGCTCAGTCCACGGTGTCCTTGTGAATATAAACAAACCTATCTGCTAAATAATTGATGTGAATAACTATTTGAAATGAATTCTTTATCAATAAGTAGGTATGCCCAACATAGAATTATGTTTATACATGTCATTGCTACCAGAAAAATACGCATTTCAAAACTGAAATGTCAGAATTTGCTGGCGAAACTATGTCAAAGTGTTTAAAATAAACATGCGGTATAAAAAGAAAAAAAAACTCATTTAGGAGCGATACGGAAACGTTTTTACCTTACCTCGTGTAACTTGCAGTTCCGGTGTTCACACCTTAGCAACCCCGAGGT